>NC_092767.1:61644129-61974330 GCF_047496795.1 Chiloscyllium punctatum | reverse complement strand
ACCGTAACTAAGTGATACAAAACATTGCAGTGAGTTAGTGTCATAAGTGGAGGAAAAAAATACCACATCCAAGTTTGATCTTTGCTATCACCAATGTGTGTTGACTGCCCCATCTTGTTCATTCTTCAACAAAGTGAAACGAGGGTTTAAAAAATTCATAATATTACATAATTCATCAATATTGCTGTTGGCTGAGACCTGACTCAACAGAGACTAGAGATCACTTCTGTTTATGACAAATATTTTCTTTGGGTAGTATTTTTGAATTATTATTAGATCTTGTTATGATTTAAAAAGTTATATTTTTGAATTTGTACCTTCAAAAACTTGCATTACTGCTTTGTGAATTCCACATTGATTCCATATAAAAACAAAAGGCATGTAAACTGCATTATATAAGTCATTGATTGCTTACATTTGCCTTTCGTTTTTTTGCAATAAAAACAACGTCGTAGATGTGCAATTTTTAAAGCAGTAAAAGGTAATGTTTGAATTTTGCTTTATTGGTTAATTTCCTAAGTTTTAACTCTTACCTAGTTACCTGTTCTTAGCAAACCAGTAATACAAAGTAAAATGCCAGAAATGTGAAAACACTTTTCCCCTTTGACTTTCTTCCATTTCTGAGCCGTTGATTCTTTTTTGCTGGAGTCCAATCTCTTGATGGATCTTACTGTGAATGTGTAGGCGTGATGGAAGTTTAATGTTGGAGAAAGCCATAGCCCTTGTTGCTGCTTGTTTTCGCCAATCATCAGCACGTACTTTTCTTTAGGGATGTGTTCAGGGTGGAAACTCTTTCTTCAGAATTGGGAACTAAAGCCAGCATGCAGCATTAGTACATGAACTGTGTTTGAGTTCAATTAGCTTCACCACAAACCAGACCTCGTTGGTGTACTTGCCGCAAGTATTGACTACCTCAGTGTAGATTCATTGGGATAGCTCTACTTTTGTGGTGTCATACCACTATTGCCATTCTACAAATCAGAAGGTTCAACATCAACCTTCAGTCTGTGCAGAGCTCACTACCTTCAACCAAGACGTTGATGTCCTACAATTGATCTGAGTCCTTGTGAGGTTAGAAAGGGAGAAAGTTATTCTGAATTCAGGTGAGGACAGGAATAACTTTCTTGTGTTACCACTTAGGATTCTCACAAAAAATGTAGCTGCTGAAAATACAGAAATTCAAAGGAGTCCTCAATTTCACATATGCTGGTTTCTGCCTCAATATAGTGAAACAACAATTGAATTTCACTGTCTGGTCTCATGAGTGACCAATAACCAGTATTTTGAGGTAGAACAGGGCTCTTGAGACATGTGGAACCCAACCCCCAAAGCATTACTGACATACCAAGAGAGAATTGGAAGTATTGCTTCCATAGCAATATTGTTTAATCATATAATTAATGAAATTGTTCTTTAAAGTTACAGTCAATTTAACTCGTTGGGAGATTATCATATTGAGCTATGAGTATGTTGCTATTTCTGAGTCAGGTTCTTGTTAGAATTACGTTGCTATTTCACTTTAGCTTGAGGTTAAAACTCACACAATACTAGGTTATATTCCAACAGGTTTATTTAGAAGCACCAGCTTTTGGAATGCGGCTGCAGAGTTCTGAAAGCTAGTGCTTCCAAATAAGCCTGTTGGATTATAACCTGTTGTGTGATTTTTAACTTTGTCCACCCTGGTCCAACGCCGGAACCTCCACATGATGGCTACTTTAGCTTAGACAGTGAAGTTTGCATCCTGCTTTTGGCTCTGTACTCAGTGGAACTGGGTAGTGGTCAGTTCTGATCCCAACAAAGAACAATTGATTTATTGTTTTCATTCGCTGGATTATAACTGGCATCATAAAGTAATTCTAGGATTTTTTTGCTTAATTGCTAATTAGTCACTTTTGTCTCTACTGCCAATTTCTGCCTTTGATGATTCATTTCTGGTAATATAGGGAAGAAGGAGAACTGGAAGAAGGAGAATTAGAAGATGATGGCGAGGAAGTTGAAGCTCAAGAGGAGTCCCAGGAGAAAATTAAAGACAAATGTGAAAAGCAGGAGCGGGATCATGAGGATGATGAGAAAGATAAGGATAAGGACAAATCCCATCGTAGGATGAAGAGAAAACGAAAAAAAGAAAGAGAAAAAGAAAAGAAGAGGTCGAAAAAGAAACGGAAATCAAAGCACAAGGTAATCAGCCCTAATATTCAATATCAACTGAACTTACGTACATGCAATGCTCAAGTTAAGATAGATGCACTAATGACAGCTATGTCTCAGGTTAACAATATTGGCTGGGAGTCAAAGGTTGACATGGCAGTGAAGAAGGCTTTTGGCACACTGACCTTCATCAGTTAGGGCATTGAGTATTATAGAAAGTTGTACAGGACTTTGGTGAGGCTGCACTGAGGAGTATTGTGTTCAGTTTTGGTCACCTTGCTCTAGGAACGATGTTATTAGACTGGAAAGAGCGCAGAAGAAATTTACAAGGATGTTGCCAGGACTCAAGGGTCTGAGTTATAGGGAGAGGTTGGATGTTTTTCTTTAGCATGTCTTATGGAAGTGTTTAAGATCATGAGAGGTGTGGATAGGGTGAATGCACTTAATATTGTTCCCAGGGTTGGGGAAATCGAGGACTCTAAGGCATCTGTTTAAGGTAAGTGGGTAAAGAATAAATGGGATCCTGAGGGGCAACCTTTTTACACAGAGGGTGTTACATATATGGAATGAGCTGCCAGCGGGAGTGGTTGAGGCATGTACATTAACAACATTTAAAAGGCACTTGGACAATTGCATGGATAGAAAAGGTTTAGAAGGATATATGCCAAGTGCAGGGAAATGGGCTTGGCATGGATAGATATTTTGATTGGCGTGGGCCAGTTTGGGCTGAAGGGCCTGTCTCCGTGTTGTAGGATTGTATGATTCTATAACATCAAGTAATGTTGCAAACGTATAAAACGTTTGGGGTATTGTGCAGTCTCTACACCACACTGTAGGAAGGATCTGAGGCTTTTGATAGGGTGAAAAAGAAATTGACCAGAATCAAAATTGAAAGAGCCTCGCATGCCGTAAATCAGAACCAACAATAGAGATTGCTGGAAAAGCTCAGCAGGTCTGGCAGCATCGGTGGAGAGAAATCAGAGTTAATGTTTCGTGTCAAGTGACCATTCCTTAGAACTGGTAGTAGCTTGGAAAATGTCAGTTTAAATGCAGAAGATATGATGAGGGGGAGAGCATAAGGAGTAAATATCCACTGTAAACCCACCGACCCCCACAGTTACCTGGACTATATATCCTCAAATCCTGCTTCCTGTAAAGTATCTATTCCATTCTCCCATTTCCTCCGCCTCTGTCACATTTGATCCGATGATGACAACTTTGACAAGGGAGCCTCTGAAATGTCCACCTTCTTCCTCAAGAGAGGATTCCTCAGCACTGTTGTTGACCTTGCCCTCAGCTGGGTCAATTACCTGCACTTCAGCCCTCACCACTTCCTTCCCTCCCGCAACAGCAATAGGGTCCCTGTTTTCCTTCCCTACCATACCACCAGTATCCACACCCAAAGGATCATTAACTGCCATTTCCACCACCTCCACTGAGATGCTGCCACCAGACACATAACCCCCTTCCTTCCCTTGCCTGCCTTCCGCTGATCCCTCCAGGATAGCCTGGTTCACTCTTTCTTCACTCCCAACACCTCCACCACAGCTTCATGGCACCTTCCGCTGCAACTACAGAAAACATAACACTTATCCATTTACTTCCACCCTTCTCAGTACTTGAGGGCCCAAACACACATTGCAGGTGAAGCAGCACTTTACCTGCACTTGACCCAATCTCGTGAAAGTGAGTACTGCTGGAATCCTGATGAAGGGCTTTTGCCCGAAATGTCGATTTTCCTGCTCCTCAGATGCCGCCTGACCTGCTGTGCTTTTCCAGCACCACACTAATCTTGACACAATCTAGCCTACTGCACTAGCTGCTCACATTGGGGAAACAAAGCATACACTGGGTGACTGCTTTGCAGAACACTTGCATTCTGTCTGCAAAAAAGACCTTTCAGTTGCCTGCCACTTTAACATGCCACCGTGTTCTCTGGCCAACATGTCTGTCTCAGGCTTACTGCAGTGCTCCAGTGAAGCTCAGCGCAAACTGGAAGGTCACCTCATTTTCCACTTGGGGACCCTGCAGCCCTCTGGAATCAGTATAGAGTTCAACAACTTAAGGACTTGAGCTCTCCCCAAACCCCACACATCAGGCCTTGTTATCACTTAGTCTGCTACTATACAGCCATTGTTATCCGTTAAGTCTCTATTAATAGCTATTCACCCTCCTAGCTAGATCGTTATCCACTCCTTTATCTGTCCAACTGTTCTTTTGTCTCTTTGGGCTCTATCCCCACCTATCATTTATTCCTTACCCCCTCCCCCCACTCTGTCTTCTGCATATAAACTGACATTTTCCCAGCTACCATCAGTTCTGAGGAAGAGTCACTGAACCTGAAACATTAACTCTGATTCTTCTCCACAGATGCTGCTAGACTGGCTGAGGTTTTCCAGCAATCCCAAGTTTATGAGAATGTTGCCTGGAATAGAGGTGTACTACCCATAAGGAGAGTTTAGACCAACTTGGATTGTTTTAGCTAGACTATCAGATGCTGAAGAGCAATCTGACAGACGTGTATAAAATTATGAAAGGCGTGGATAAGGTGGATAGTTGGTGTCTTTTTCTCATGGTGAACATGTCACATTCTAGGTTTAAGATGAGAAGGTAAAAATCTAAAGGAGAAGTGAGAGGAATGTTTTTTACACAGAGTAATAGGTGCCTGCAATGCACTGCTAGGGAAGGTGGAGAAGCAGAGACAATAACAATGTTTCAGAGGCATTTCGACAGAATAGAGGGATATGGACCATGTGCAGGCAGGCGAGATTAGTTTAGAATAGACTCATGTTCGGCACATATGGTGGGCTGAAGGGCCTGTTCTGGTGCTGTGCTGTTATATGTAACTTGGATGTTGTGATCCCTTTAAAATTTACATGCTCATGCAGCCATTTTTCAGTGTGCAATTTCTACTGTGGCGATTCACTGTATTTTTATCACAGAACGAGGCCTATATGATTCCAGATTGCTTGATATATGTGGAGTTCTGTATAAAAAGTTACAACACGAGGGTAGCATTAAGCCCAGTGCGTGTGTCTGTGTAAAAACAAACCTATGTAGTCTAATTCCCATTTTCTATATTTTTTCTTTGTCTGGTAGATTATGGCACCAGCAAAGAACCAGCACAAGAGCAATATGGCCTGAGTGTTATAGAATCTTTGGATGGTTACAGTGCAGAAGGAAGTCATTGGCTTGTAATGCCTGGCTCTCTGCAAGAACAATGATGAATGTGTTTCCAACATAGACAGTGAATTACAAATCCTGACTGCTGGTGTAAAATTTATTTTCTTTGTATCAATCTTTTACTTTGTCATTCAACTTGTATTGATGTCTCAGGTTCTCCAACCTTGTGCCAGTGTCTGACATGGTCCCTCATTTCGAATTCCTCCATCAGTTCTTCCCTCAACATTTTCTTTGCTGAAGGAATAACAGTCTGTTCATGTGATTGAAGTCCTTCATTCCTAGAATCATTCTTGTAGATATTTACTCCATTTTCTCCTAAGCCTTTATATCATTTGTGAACTGTGGTGCTCAAAATTGGGGACAATATTTAAGGAAATTTATCACTGCCTTGCTTTCGTATGCTATTACTTCACTTTAAAGACAAGCATCCTGAATGTCTTTTGACTATTTTCTCAATCTGTTCTGCTTTCTA
Source organism: Chiloscyllium punctatum (assembly GCF_047496795.1). Taxonomy (NCBI): domain Eukaryota; kingdom Metazoa; phylum Chordata; class Chondrichthyes; order Orectolobiformes; family Hemiscylliidae; genus Chiloscyllium; species Chiloscyllium punctatum. Next base: position 61,968,527 of record NC_092767.1, on the reverse strand, counting down.
TCATTTGTGCACTTATATTTCCAATCTCTCAATTCCTGCACTTAGTTAAGAATTGCAGTCTTCCTATCACAATGTATCAGTTCACACTTTACTGAATTAAATAGCTTCTGCCTTCATTCCCCCTGCCATCCACCAACCAGCACCACCAACACCCCTAGAAAACAACAAAGTAAAACCCCGCTGACACTTAATTCACTTCATTTCCCAGAACTAGATCCAACAGTGGCTCCTTCCTCATTGGAATTATACTGATGTAAAGTAACTTTCTTGGCCATATTTTGTAAGTGCGTTCCTCTTTGCCCTTTTATTATCCCGGTCTGTACTTGAATAATTGAAGTCCCCTTTATATCTACTGTATAGTTGTTGAAGCTATCTATACTGACCTTGCAAGTTTGCATTTCTCTATTTTTCCCATTGGTAGATAGTCCAATAGTACTTCTTAGCTTGAATCAAATAGATTCAGTCCTTGGTCCTCTCAGCATTGTAGTATTTCCTTGAACCAATCTTGCCACCCTTCTTTCTTTCCTTGCCTGTTTTTTTGGAACATCTTCCAGAAATACTTAGTATCCAATCTTGTCTTTTTATGAGGTAGGCCCCCATTATTGCCAGAACATCTGTTTTCTACATGGCTATTTATGCCTGCCACTCAGCAACCTGATTTGTTTAGTTTGTTTGTACAGTTAAATACATATTCAACTAATTTTTAAATGCGGTGTGTATTCTTTTCTCTACATCCTTCAGACAATGAATTTTAGCCAGCCATTGCCTTCTGGCTTTTGTCTCCTGGTTACTGACCTATCTGCTAAGGACAGCAAGTTCTCCTTATCTACTGTTAGTAGGACTCTGTGTCAATTTCTGAATCTCTAAAATTACAAACTCATAATATAAAATCTCTGAATATAGTTTAAATATCCTAGCAATATTCTAATATGTCTCCTTTATTCCCTGCAGAGTGCTATCAGATGATTTCAAAAATGCAATGAAATGAATTGCACATAGTATCTTCACTGTGGTCTAAATGCTGTTTTATGCCATTCTAGCATAATTTTTGTACTCATATTCTGTGCCTCAACTAAAGGATAGTTTCCCATATGCATTCTTGACCACCATAAATACTTTCTGTTACCTTCAGGGATCTGTGATAATGTCTCTTCTTGTTCACTTTCTTGGTATGCTCCCATTCTTTATTCTTTTCGTTGCTTGTTTCTCATCTCGAAATCTATACCTTCAGGGTTCGAAAAGCACAAGTTTGGTGCAAATGTATTCTTGAAAGCCCACAAAAAGCCTGCAAAAATTCAATCACAGCGCAACCAATAAAAGAAAAGTAATTGATTTGACAGCATGTTCTAAATGTATAACTGCTACTACTAGAAGGTTAAGAGCAGCAGATACATGGAAACACTGTCACCTGTATGTTCTGCTCCAAGCCACACACCATCCTGACTTAAAACTAGGTCACTCTTACTTCACTGGGTCAAAATCTTGGAAATCCTTTCCAAGCGTCCCTGCTGGCCTGCCTACACTCTATAGGACTGCAGGGTTCAAGGACCTCATCATCAGCTTCACAAAGATGTGAAGAATGAATTATAAATGTTGGCCCTTTAAATGGGAATATATTGGCGACAGTATTTATCTTTAGTGATCTAATTATGGCATTGACCTTCTTTACATAAAGTAAACAAAACAAGGATTTTGAATGGCCTTGAAATTGAGTGAAATTTCATAGTATACCCGAATGCAGTGAGGCTGCCTCTACTGGTTTGTGGTGGTATAACTTGCAAAATGTTGCTGCCAAGCAAGCATATTGGTATGGCTTCTAGATATGTCATGACACACTGTGGAGCAAGTGGGACTCGATTAATCTGGGTTGTGGGAATTGCTGTCTAGATCAGCATTTATTGACCACTCCAAATTGCCTAGAGGGCATTTAAGAATCAACCACATTGCTGTGTGTCTAGAGTCACATTTAGGCCAGACCAGATAAGAATGCTAGTTTTCTTCCTTAAAGGACATCAGTGAACTAGGTGGATTTTTTTGACAATCAACAGCGGTTTCATGGTCAACATTAGATTCTTACTTCAGATTTTTATTGAATGCAGATTCCATCATCTGCCATGGTGGGACTTGAACCTGGGTCCTCAGACCATTACCTGTGTGGCTGGATTAATTGTCTAGTGAAAATACCTTTAGGTCACTGCCTCCATGAACATGGGCTTCCTGGCTCAGAATTAGGGATACTACCACTGTGCCATAGGAGTTCCTTTTAGTATAGTCTTCTATGTTTGGGTCATCTGGTTACAGTAGTAACAACTTAAATGTAAATTGGTGTGTTGTATTTTCAGATTTTCCACTTTACCTGTCTTTGCAGAGACATGTATCTTCCAGTGATGATTTTTCTGACTATAGTGATGAGTCTGACTACAGTCCTGGGGAGAAGGGATATCGGAAATATCGGGAATACAGTCCACCATATTCACAGGTAAAGACAACAGAGTAGAAAATTAATTCATTTTGTGCTACCTCACTTTGCTATCTTCAAGGTATTTTCTCTAATGGTTAGTATAGGTTTGGCCTCAGAAAAGCATTTTCTCTTTGGATGTCTCTTGCCATCACTCCATGCTGTATCAATGACATTAGAATCTGGAGCATAAGTATGCCATTCCATTCCATTCTGTGAATCTATATGATCATGGCTGAACTGATTGTGGCATTAACTGCACTTTCAGTCCATCCCCAACAAACCTTAGCATCCTTGCGGATCAAAAAAATAATTTACTTATCTAGTTAACATTGAATATTTTCAATGACCCTGCTTCCACAGTGTGCTGCAGAAGGGAATTCCAAATGTTTATTACTCTCTTCATCTCTGTTGTTATGACCAGGTGAGAAGATATAACTGTGTTTTCTCTTTTCCTGCTCCTGTTCCCACAATAATTTTTTAAATTTAAATGCAGGATGTTGTATTGCCAATTCAATAAGTATCTAGGCTGTTGCAGATTGTAAGAATTAAGCCATACACACATTCTTGAAAGAACTGTATTCTATTTTGTTTTATTGCTAAAACCCATGCAGGTAAAAGTATTGGAAAGACTGTTTAAAAAATGTTCAGATGTATCTTACTCCACACTAATGTGCACAAACATATGTGCTCCCCAAGTATACAAAAATTGAAAACAGGTTTGGGGTGTTTCAGGTTTTTCTTAACTTGGCCAATTTAACAATGCAAGTTTTAAAAGAAAAAGAGAAGTTAATGAAGATTCACTAAACCATTTGCTTAACACTAATTTCTGGTAGATTCTGTTCTGCTGGAATCATTGTTGCTTGGTTGAAATCTTGCCTCAAGATCTGTGTTTACAGCAAGGAGGTTCTGATTAATTTTCAAGCCTTAACCAAATAGACCCCTGCTGCCAATGGCAAGGCCTAAACAACATTACAGGATACAAACTAAAGCAGAGCAAGATAGCTGACAAAGACACAGCTCTCTCTTGCGCGCTCAACGCAGTTCGAGCAGAATACCAATGGCGCAGTGACACCTGCCCCGATAACCCCGGGTGCACCTGTGCCCACTGCCACCGCTGCAGACATCAGATCGGTCTTCCTGGGAGTCAAGTTAGGGAAAGCAAAGGGCCTGGACGGTGTCAATGGTCGAGGACTCAGATTCTGTGCTGACCACTCAGTGGAGTTTTTCACTGACATCTTCAACCCCTCTCCACTATAAGCCAAAGTCCCCACCTTCTTCCAGAAGATTACATCATCCTACGAAAGCACATTCAATATGCCTTAATGACTACCACCCAGTGGCTCTGATCTCAATAATCATGAAGTGCTTTGAGAGGCTGGTCACAGCCCACATCAGCTAAAGTCTCACAGCCTGCCTCGATCCCTTATAATTTGCCTAAAAATGTAGCGGGTCAGCGGTGAATGCCATGTCCCTAGCCTCGCACTCACCTCTGGAATATCTGGACAACAAGGACACCTCCGTCAGACTCCTGCTCATTGACTACAGCTCCCCCTTCAAAACCATTATCCCCTCCAGACTGATCTCAGAACTCCAAGATCTTTGTCTTGGCTCCGTCCTTTGCAATTGGATCCTCAGCTTTCTGACCCACAGACTGCAATCAGTGAAGATAGGTAATTGCATCTCCTCCACAATAACACTGACCACTGGAGACCCCCAAGGATATAACCTCAACCCCCTACTGTACTTCTTATACACCCTCGACTGTATTGCCAAATTCCAAGATAATGCCGTCTGCATGTTCGCTGATGACGCCACTGTTATAAAATGGATATCTAACAACAAGTAAATATACAGAAGGAAGATAGAGGACTTTGTGACATGGTGCAATGTCAGCAAAATTAAAGAACTGATCATTGACTTCAGAAGGAAAGGAGGAGAATATGTCCCCATATGCTGAGGTTCAGAGGGTGGAGAGCATTAAGTTCCTTGGATGGATGATAATTGATAACCCGTCTTGGATTTCCCATGTGGATGCAACGGTCAAGAAGGCACAACAACGTCTCTTCTTCTTCAGGTGGTTCAGGAAATTTGACATGTCCATAAAGGCCTTCACCAACCTTTACAGATACACCATTGAAAGCGTACTTTCTGGTGTATGATGGTCTGGTATGGCAACGCCTAGGACCATAAGAACCTATAGAAGGTTGTGTGTCGAGCTCACCTTCCATCTGTGAAGTTCATTTACACAGCTCGTTGCTGTGGAAAGGCTGCCAACATCATCAAAGACCCATTGCACCCCTGTAATGATCTCCTACAACCTCTTCCATCAGGCAGAAGATACAGAAGCTTGAACACATGCACTAGCAGGTTCAGGAACAGCTTCTTCTCGGTTGGGAGACTGGAGTTGATGTGGCTGTAACCAGCCCCTCGAAGCTGTTTACAGTAGCTTCTTTCATGCCATTATTAGACTGATCAATGGACTCTGTAGTCTCAAATAATGCTGATCTTACTTACATTGCTCTTGCCGAGTGCATACTCTATGCAGTGTAACCTGTTTGACTCTGTCTAAGTCCTTTTACAATGTTTGATCTGTGCATCCTTGCTGCTTATGATCTGTCTGTACTACTCGTAAACAAAATTTTCCACTGAACGTGTGATAATAAATCAATCAATCAAGTTCAAGTCCAGCAGTCAGATATAAAAGAGTTAATGTCTCTCCATGTTATTTGTGTATTCCAAAGACTATAGAATGCCCCCATTGCTTCTGTCTCACCATCATGTGATGGCCAAGAGGATTGACTGTGATGCTTAATATTGCATTCTTTATTTTTCTGCTTTGTACCAAGATTCTATACATAGATACCTAAGATGGTGCAGTAAGTGGTGAACTTGTTAACTTTTCACTGTACTCATATGAGTACATGTCACAATAATGTAATTCAATAATTTAGTTTCAGATATTGCAACGATTAATCTCGAATAATTCATCCTTCATCTGGATGTAAGAAGCTGAATCTGCAAACATGTCCAGTAATGCCATTGTCTCTAATCGGGTCTCCATGGAGAGAAATGTGGCTTTATAGACACAAATTAGCAACTACTTTATTCAGTGACCTTGGTTTAACACGAGTGTCTTTTTAACAAAAGAGGCCAGCCAATAAAATTACAATTAATCTTTGTTTCACCAATTAAATGTTTTTAAATTGTTCCCCCCAGTTTTAGATTCCCTCCCAGCCTGCCTCAGTCACCATGAGAGGAAGCATTTTCCAGCTTCTGTCCTGTCCAGCCCCGTCAGAATCTTGTATGTTTGAATATAATCTCCTTCTTCTAAACTCTAATGAGCATAGGCCCAACCTTCTCCACCTTTCCTTATAAGACAAACTGATCTTCCCAGAAATTGCCTTCTCTGAATGACAGGTTGAGAGAGTGGTTAACAAATCATATAGTCTCTTATACTTGAATCACAAATCATGGAGTACAAGAGCAAGATAGTTATGTTAAACATGTCTAAACTTGGCCTCAGTGTCTGGGTGCCATTGAAGGAAAGGTGTAAAAAAGTTAGTGAGAATGAAGGAAAAATAACAAGAACAGAAGTTGGGACTGTTTTTCTCAGAGAAAGGAAGGTTGGAGGTAATTTGGCATAAGATGTTCAAAGTCATGACGTGTCTGGTATCAGGAAAATCTACTCCCATTGATAGAAGGATTGAGAATGAGAGGGCACAGATTTAATATGTTTTTCTTTATTCTTTCATGGGATGAATATGTTATTGGCAAGGCCAACATTGTTGTCCATCCCTAACTGTCCTTGAAGTGAGTGGATTGCAAGGCCATTTTAGAGGGCAATAAAGAGTCAACCACATTGCTATGGTTCTGGAGTCATGAGTAGGTCAGACTAGGTGAGAATGATAGATTTCCTTGCTTAAAAGGTATTGGGGAGTCAAGTGGTTTTACAGCAATTGGTACATTAGTTGCATGGTCACTGTTACAGAGACAAGCTTTATGATTCCAGTTTAAAAAAGTGAATTTAAATTCATCTGAACATGGACCAAGGTGAGGCTATTTGGCTCCTCCAGCCTGTGCTGCCATTTAAAAATATCATGGGTGATCTGATTGTAACCTCAAATCTGTATTCCTGCCTACCCCATATTCCCTAATAACCTTTTAACCCAATTGCTCATGAACAGTCTTTCCACCTCTCTCTCAAAAATATTCAAAGTCTCTCTTTCCATCACCTTATCAGGTAGAGTTACAAAGATTCGTGACCCTCTGAGAGAAAAAGTTTGCCTAATCTTTCTTAAATGGGTGAACCCTTATTTTGAAGGTATAATCCTTTGTTCAATATTCTCCTGCATGTGGAAACATCCTCTCCATATCTATTTTGTCAAGACCTCTCGGAATCTTATTTTTAAATCAAGTTCTTCTAAAGTCCAGCAGGTACAAATGTATTCTGTTATACCTTTCCTCATATGACCACCCATCCATTCCAGGCATTAGTCTGGTAAACCTTCTCTGCACTTCCAATGAATTTAAATCCTTCTTTAGATCCGATGACTAATACTATGCATACTACTCTAACTGCCATGGTGGAATTTGAATCCATACTTAGTCAAGGCTTCTGCATTATTATTGTACTACCATTGCCACTACATCACTGTCTTCCCATTGGCAAAAGACGCAATGGAGGCATGATGAGAAACTTGTTCCCGCAATGACTGGTAAAGGAGGAGCAAATGAGGGGAGAGTTGTGGGCAGAATAAGGACCCAAGACATGCAGTCAACATCATTGAGAGGAGCAGTTGAAGTGAGGACCCTCACAGAGAAACAGACAGACCAGTTGCAGACCTGAGTGGAACTTGGGACATAATCAAGAACAAGATTTTTGTAGTCTGTTCTTGAGTAGGAGCAAGGGTCTCATAAAAACAAGAGAGTCCATATCCTACGTATTATATGTCTGAGGAGCTTAGGCCCATGATTTGAACACCTTGGACTATGTGGAAAATCCTAGCATTTCTTGGCTAGCTGGATGACTATGTTTGTGCGAGGTCCCTCTGCTTGGAGCAACTCGAATTCAAGGCTTGGAAGCTTGAACGACACCTCAGGGCATCATGGTACATTCGCGAGGCTGAGAAGTTCATAAATAGCACATTTCAGGATGTGGTCATGCTGCAGTTTAAGTAATTATAAGCAGAGAGGGAATGGGTGACTGCCACACGGAAGAAGGGGACAAGGCAAGTAGTGGAGGAATCCCCCAGAGTGCAACTTGCTTGCAAGCTATTTTTCAGCCTTAGAAAATGGTAAGAGAAAATGTTTTCCTCTGGAGACTGGGCAGAGCCAAATGTATGTTATTGCAGATGGTCAATTGCTCTGGGAATTGGTGAAGGTGGGCAGGTATGATAGGGCAGTAGTGATAGGAAATTCATTAGTGAGGGGCGTAGTCAAAGGCTTCTGCACTTTACAAGTGACTCCAAAGATATATGTTGCCTCCCGGATGCGAGGGTCAGTGATGTCACAAAACAATTGAAGAGCATTCTGAAGGGTAATGGATAGCCAGAGGTTGTAATTATAGAGTCATAGAGATGTACAGCATGGAAAGACCAACCCTTCCATGCCGACCAGATATCCCAACCCAATCTAGTCCCACCTGTCAGCACCTGCCCCATATCCCTCCAATCCCTTCCTATTCATATACCCATCCAAATACCTCTTAAATGTTGCAATTGTACCAGTCTCCACCACATCCTCTGGCAGCTCATTCCATACATGTACCACCCTCTGTGTGAAAAAGTTGCCCCTTGAGTCTCTTTTATATCTTTCCCCTCTCACCCTAAACCTATGCCCTCTAGTTCTGGACTCCCCCACCCAGGAAAAAGACTTTGCCTAATTATCCTATCCATGTCCCTCACAATTTTGTAAACCTCCGCCTCCGACGCTCCAGGCAAAACAGCCCCAGCCTGTTCAGCCTCTCCCTATAGCTTAAATCCTTCAACCCTGACAACATCCTTGTAACCCTTTCAAGTTTCACAACACCTTTCCGATAGGATCATATTGGGACAAATGAAGTAGGAAGAAAGAAAAATGAAGTTCTGCAAAGCAGATGTTAGGGAGTTTGATAGGAAATTGGAAAGCAAGACTTAACAGTCATGTTCTTCAAATTATTCCCAGTTCCAGCCAGGAGTGAGTAGAAGGATAGAGCAGATGAATATATGTCTCAAGAGGAAGTGCAAGCTAGGGGACTTTAGATTCATAATGCATTGCTACTGTTTCTGGATGTAAAGGGACATCAAGATTAGGATTAAGAAAAACGCAGCTTGTGGCAAATATGGAGGGATCAATCTGGTAGAGGATTATAGAAAGTGCGGGGCGATATTAAAAAAGAAGTTAGGAAAGCAAAATGAGTGTATGAGAAAGCATTGATGAATAGAATAAAAGAAAATCAAAGTTTCTTTTAAAAGATATAAAGGACGAGACACAACTAGGGAAAGAATAGGGATCAATCAATAGAGATAATCTGTGCCTGAACCTAGAAGGCAAGGCAATCTTCAGTGAATACTTTGTGTCAGTCTTCACAATGGAAATGGACGACACAGGTCTAGACATTAGAGTGGAGCACAATAAAATATTCCAAGAAATTAACATAGAAAGAGGAAGTACTAATGGGTTTAGCAGCCTTCTAAGGGGATAAATCTGCAGATCTGGATGAGGTGTACCTCAAGCTGTCAAGGGAGGAGAGATCAGGAGATACTGTAGATGCTAGAAATCTGAATCAAACATTGAGAATGCTGTGGAAACTCACTAACTCCTGTAACATTTGTAGAGAGTGAAACAAAGTTAACATTTTAGGTCTGGCATGATTTCTTCTGCAGAACTGGAAGGTGTTTTTTGGAAAATGTTTTTTTTATACATGACAGAGGCAGAGGCTAAATTCATTCAGTTCTGAAGAAGAGTAATGCTGAACTTGAAACGTTAACTGTGTTTCTCTCTCCACATATGCTGCCAGACTTGATGAGTCTCCCCAACATTTTGTGTGTTTGTAGGACATGTCAGGGATCTGGTAGTAATTTTCAAGTCCGCTGGTCAAGGGTGCCAGAGGACTGGAGGACTTCTAATGTAATCCTATTGTTAAAATTGAAGGATGGGTTAGACCAGGAAATTACAGTCCTGCCAGTCTAACCTGGGTGATGGGGAAGTTATTGGAAAGAATTCAGAGAAACAGAATATATCTGCATTTGATAATGTGGATTCATCAGGGATAGTGAACATGGATTTGTGAACGGAGGGTTGTGTTTTATAAATTTGATTATGTTTTGTGAGGAAGTAACCAGGAGTGTTCATGAGGGAAATGTGTTTCATGTAGTCTACATGACTTTAACAAGACTCTTGATAAAGATGGCTTGGCAGACTGGTTAGAAAGTAAGAGCCTATGGGGTTCAATGAAAAGTGGCACCCTGATCCAACACTCATAATCACCATGTACACAGGAAGTGTCCCTGATTTCCCACAACTCAAAGGAGAGGAGCAACTTACCTCTGGCCAAGCTGCCTTGCCATCACTTGCTCTTAAAATACTCTTTCCGTTTACTTTGTATTAAAGAATGTTAATATATGCCAGGGAGCTGGTGTGACTATGACTCTATTCAAGACGGAATTAGATCATTATCTGAAAAAGAAAGAATCAGGGTTATTGGGAAAAGCCAAGAGGATGACATTAGCTGAATTGCTCATTCAGAAACATGATGGGTCAAATGGTCTGTGTTGCAGCAATTCCAAGATTGTTCCAGTGCTTCCAGTTCTAGTTAGAGTTGATTCACCAGGATGTTACCTGAGCTGGAGCGTTGCAACTATGCAAATAGATGATATAGGACGGGGTGTTTTCCTTAGAATAGAGAAGTGTAGTGTAAGGAGGAAGCTGATTGTGATTGATAAAATTATGAGGCATGGACAGGGAGAAACTTACCCCCTCGTAGAGGGGTCAGTAATCAGAAGCCATATACTTAAGGTCAGGTGCAAGAGGTTAAGATGGCGTTTAATGAAGAATTTTTTGATATCTGGAATTTGCTGCCTCAAAGGACAGTAGAGGCCGAAACATTGAAAACTTATTTAAATGAGCACTTGAAATGCTGTACCATACAAGGCTGCGGGCTAAGTCCGGGCAAATGGGATTGGAGTAGATAGGCACTTAATGACTGGCTTCGAAGCAACGGAGCAAATAACCCATTTTTCTCTGCTATGCAACTTAAATTCTGGGCATGGTCTCATTGTTCTAGCCACACTATCCTATTTTTTATACTCCATTTCCATAAATGTGACACAACAATTCCAACCCTTACTTGGGGAGCATATCTCTCATGCTGCCATTATTGTTCAAAATTAAGTTTTGTAACATCCGTTGGTTAAGAGTTTTAGTGAACTTTTTAGTGCATGATTTGAATTTCCTGTTGGTATTTAGGAGATATTAGAAATACTATGTTATATTTATTTTTAAAATGATGCAGATGAGCTATTTTGAGAAATAAATCACTATATTCCCCCAAGGCTCTGCCTAAATGTAAATGAATAAATCATTGAGAACTAGAGCTTGTTTAAGAATTGAAGACAAAGACTGGCATTCGCATAATGCCTTTTAAGATGTTAGAGTGTCTCAATTTGCTTTACAGTCAACCAGTCATATTTTAAGGTATAGGCAGTGTAGTAATGCTGAAACAGCAATGTCTCACTAACAACAGTAAAATTATACCACATAATCTGATCTGGTGATGTTTATTGAGGTAGAAAAGTTGATCAGAGCACCACTGCCATGGGATCTTTTAGGTCCATCTGGGAGGGTCTTGGTTTAAAATCTCATCAGAAGTGTAGCACCTCCAACTATGGTTATTTCTCTCGGGACTGTACCAGAATACCCATTTCAGTTTTGTACTCAGATCTCTATAGTGAGACTTCAGCCTAAGAACGACTCCACTGATCATGGTTGACATCATTATAAAATATTCTGGCTCACTTCAATCAGGGTAAGTGAAGTACATTATGCCAATGAATAGTGAAGTATAAAAATAGGGTGGCATGGTGGCTCAGTGGTTAGCACTGCTGCCTCTCAGTGCCAGGGACTCTGAGTTTGCACTTTCTCCCCATATTTGTGTGCGTTTCCTCCCATGGTCCAGAAATGTGCAGGTTAAGTGAATTGGCCATGCTAAATTGTCCATAGCATTGAGGGGTGTGCAGGCTAGGTGGGTTAGTCAGGGGAAATTTAGAGTAATAGGTTGGGTACTTGCCTGGGTGGGTTACTCTTTGGAGGGTCACTGTGGACTTGTTGGGCCAAATGACCTGTTTCCACACTCTATGATTTCCTTTCTTCTTAACTTCTGTACTCGTCCTCTGTCAATTCATTTCCTAATTCATTATTGCTGCTATTGTTCCAGATCTTGTTTTACTGGTAGGTTCTTTTTTTTTATCCATCCACTCTTCTTTCCTGCCTTGTGAGTTTTTTTTGTTGTATCGATTTAACAGGGAGATGATGGAGAAATGATTCTCTCTATAGTTAATAACAAGAAATAGTAAATTCTCTTGCTCACTTGGTAATAGATTGAAGCAGGAATTCAGAAAGAATCAGCAGGAATGGTGCAGAATCTTCCCAAACTATTTATTTGGTGATGGAGAGAGAGAGAGAGAGCAATACAATTTATGGGAAGAGTCTGAGAGAAGAGACAATATGATTTTATTTGCGAAGTTAGAACATTATAACCGAGTATTCCAACTTACCTGAATCACTGAGTAAAAGAAAACCCAAGGAACTGCAGATGCTGTAAGTAAGAAACAAAAACAAAATTGCTGGAAAAGATTCCATTTTGGCCGGAAAAATAAAAGAGGAAATTATTATTTTAAATGAGAATCACAATCAAAGTGCATCAGTGCAGAGATATCTAGGTAGCCTTGTGCATGAATCGCAAACAATGGGTGCACAGGTGCAGCATATTGTAAGAAAGGCAAATGGAATCTTGGCATTTGTTCCAAAAGGACTGGATTATAAAAGTAAAGAAGTATTGTTACAATTACATAAAGCATTGATGAGACCACACCTGGGATAATATGTACAATTTTGATTTCCTTATTTGAGGATGGATGTGGTGGCACTGGAGGCATTTCAGAGGAAGTTCACCAGATTGTTTCCAAGGATGAAAGAGCTGTCATACAAGGAGCGGTTGAACAGCTTGGGCTTGTACTCCCTAGACTTCAGAAGAATGAGAGGGGATATGATTCTGATCTATAAAATGCTAAAGGGGATTGATTAACTGGATGTTTAACAACGTTCTTCATAGTCTCAAACAAGAGGTCTTGATATTGAGTGAGAGGAGCTAGGCTCAAAACCAGATGAGGAGACACTACTTCTCTCAGAGGGTTATGAATCTGTGGAACACACTGTTCCAGTGTGCAGTTGAGGCAGAATCAATCAACATATTCAAGGAAGAAATAGATCTGTTTCTGATGAAGAATGGGATAAATGGCTTTGGGGAGCAAGTACGAAATTGGAGTTGAGACCAGGACAAGATCAAAGAACAAAGAAAATTTACAGCCCAGGAACAGGCCCTTCGGCCCTTGAAGCCTGAGCCAATCAAAATGTAATGTCTAAACCTGTCGGTCAATTCCTAAGCATCTGTATCCTCCTACTGGCCACCTACTCATGCATTTATCCAGACGCATCTTAAATGAATCTACCGTGCCTACCTCTACCACCTCTGCTGGCAACACGTTCCAAATGCCCACCACCCTCTGTGAGAAGTACTTGCTGCGTGTATCCCCCTTAAACTTTCCACCTCCTACCTTGAAAGCATGACCTCTCATTATTGATTTCTTCACCCTGGGAGAAAGCTTGTCTCTATCCACCCTGTCTATACCCTTCATGATTTTGTAAACCTCAATCGGGTCCCCTCTCAATCTCCTTTTTTCTAATGAAAATAAACCTACCCTACTCAACCTCTCTTCATAGCTAGCACCTTCCATACCAGGCAACATCCTCATCAACCTTCTCTGCACCCGCTCCAAAGCGTCCACATCCTTTTGGTAATGTGGCAACCAGAACCGTACACAGTATTCTAAATGCAGCCGAACCGATGCCTTGTACAATTTTAACATGACTTGCCAGCTCTTATACTCAATACCCTGTCCAATGAAGGCAAGCATACTATATGCCTTCTTGACCACTCCATCCACCTGTGAAGCAACCCTCAGGGTACAATGGGCCTGCACTCCCAGATCTCTGTGCCCATCAACTTTTCCCAAGACCCTTCTGTGCATTGTATAATTCGCTCTAGAATTAGTCTTGCCTAAATTCATCACCTCACATTTGTCTGGATTGAAAACCATCTGCCACCTTTCCGCCCAACTCTCCAGTCTATCTATATCCTCCTGTATTCTCTTACAGTCTCTTATGCTTTCTGCTACTCCACCAATCTTTGTGTCATCTGCAAACTTGCTGATCATACCAACAGTGCCCTCTTCCAGATCATTTAGGTTTATTACAAACAACAGTGGCCCCAACACTGACCCCTATAGAACACCACTGGTCACCTTTCTCCATTTCAAGAAACTCCCTTCAACTACTACTCTGTCTCCTGTTGCTCAACCAGTTCTTTATCCACCTTGCTAGAACACCCTGCGCACCATATGACTTCACTTTCTCAATTAGTTTACTGTGGGGAACCTTATCGAAAACCTTACTAAAATCCATGTATATGACATCAACAGCCCTTTCTTCATCTATCAACTTGGTCGCTTCCTCGAAGAACTCTATTAAGTTGGTAAGGCACAATCTCCCCCGCACAAAACCATGTTGTCTATCACTGATAAGCCCATTCTTTTCTAAATATAAATAGATCCTATCCCTCAGTACCTTCTCCAGCAATTTTCCCACCAACGACGTCAGGCTCACTCGTCTGTGGTTACCCGGAACATCCCTACAATCCTTCTTGTACAGGGGGACAACATGAGCAACCCTCCAGTCCTCCGGCACCTCACCTGTATTTAAGGATGCCACAAAGACATCTGTCAGGGTCCCAGCTATTTCTTCTCTCGTCTACCTCAGCAATCTGGGGTAGATCCAATCCAGTCCTGGGGATTTGTCCACCTTAATAACCTCTAACCTACCCAACACATCTTCCCTACTTATGTCAACGTGATCCAGACTAATCAAACCTCTATCTCTAATCTCAACGTTCATCATGTTCCTCTCCTCAGTGAACAATGATGCAAAGTAATCATTCAGAATCTCACCCATTCTCTCAGGTCCAATACACAGCCTTCCTTTGTTATCCTTTAGTGGACCAATCCTTTGTCTAGTTACCCGCTTGCTTCCTATATAAGAATAAAATGCTTTGGGATTCTCTTTAATTCTGCTCGCTAAAGCTATTTCATGATCCCTATTAGCCCGCTTGATTCCTGGTTTAAGACTTGTCCTACTCTTCCAGTATTCTTCCAGGGCCTGTTCTGTTCTTAGCTGCCTAGACCTTGTGTGTGCTTCTGGTCAAGTTAAATGAGGGAGTGAGGTCGAAGGGCTAAATTGTCTACTGTTATGGACCACACCACACCCACTTCAGATATAACAAGGAGATAGCCTAGACCCTAACATTTATTTTATTTAAAGGCAAGTGTAAGGTGCTATGTTCCAGATGTAATTCGATTGATATGCTTCTCAGCTTTAAGCAAAACATTTTTTATTCTTATCCTACAGTTAAAATGCAAATAAAAGAAAAATGAATTGGTATAACTTTAACTCTGTTTGAAAACTTAACAGAGTAATAGATTATTTAACCACTAAACAGCGATTGTTTCAATGTGGTAATATCTCATAAACACACCCTTGGCAAATGCAAATTTAGTTAAATAGACTGTCTCCTGTGCAATGTTTCTCCAGTCCGAGACAAAAGAAAATCAAGAGAAACGTTTGGCAGAGAGAGAGAGAAAGAACTCAAGCATTTTGCTGTAACAGAGAGATGTAACAGCTTCCACAGCTAACTTCAAACCCCAGCAATTAAAGCTAAATTAAAACCCCTTGACTCCACCCATTCATGCTGCTTCTATTCCAACATTTTTTTTAAAACTCCCAAAGCCTCACAAGCTATTTGCTTTATTGGCTTCGAATAGACCACTTGTCACCTCTGTCTCAACTTCTCTTCATAAAACAAACAGGACAAAATACACCTGTTAATGCCATATCATCACACTGCTCCCACTCCTAATTCCTATGTTCATGCAGCAGGCCTGGGAGCATCTGTGAAGAAAAAGCAGAGTTGACGTTTTGGATCTTGTGACCCTTCTTTAGATCTGAATTTTCTCCCTACAGGTGCTGCAGACTTGCTCAGCTTTCGAGCAGTTATTGTTTTTGAACTTTGTTGACTGGTTGTCCATACAAATTCTCGCAGTGAAGTACCAATCTGTGGTTGAACTTTAGCTTTATAGCAGAACATATTATTCTATAGCAAGTTCCTAAACTCAGTTGTGCTTCAGGGGCTGCAAGAATAAACGAATGTTTTCTAACAGAAATCCACCACCTGGACTGTTGACAAGTTGCTTGTGAGCTGGCTCAAGCGTATGTGGCAGACCAGCGTGATCAGGGGACCAGCTGACCTCTAAGTCAGGAAATAGTATACGGTTAGGGAGGGCTACATTGAGGAAGAAACAAAGCAGATTAAACATTGAGAAAATGTGGACTATTCCAAGGATGATAAGTGAATGGGACAAAAAAGGAAGGGGAAATTTTAACTTCATAATCAGCAAGGACCTTTGCTTTTAGGTTTTAACTTTAGATATTTTCTAACTAATCTGTTCAAAATTGTCATTACACACCTCTGTGGAACATATGGAACTTGAACCTGGACTGCTTCGTTCAGAGGTATAGATGCTACCAGTGCACCACAAGAGCCCTCGAAGGGAATGAAAGGATGTCTTAGCTTAGTGGTTATCAATATTAAAAATCACACAATACCAGGTTATAGTCCAACAGGTTTAATTGGAAGCACACTAGCTTTCGGAGTGATGCTCCTTCATCAGGTGACATTGGAGGGCTCGATCGTAACACAGAATTTATAGCAAAAAATTTGCAGTGTGATGTAACTGAAATTATACATTGAAAAATTGATTGTCTGTTAAGCCTTTCATCTGTTAGAATACAGTGATAGTTTCACTTCTTTCATGTGTAAATCACAAAACCTTTTTTTTCAAAGTTGCATTCTCGGGTTAGCTGTTAACAATGATGATAGCTAGACAATATGTGTTAGCCCCCTGTGTTCTCTGTCTATGACCTGATGTTTAGATTGATTCTAATCTAAAAAGTGAGATAACAGAGTTTTACATAAATTCATGCAGTTTTTGAACTCAGAGTTCTACATGAATGTATGCAGTTTTTGAGCAAAATGCAATGTAACTCTGCAAGTACAAATTCACCCCACAAAATATATGTGTGCATGTGGGTCTTTGTGTGTCTGTCTGGGATGGGGGTTGTGTGTGTGTGTGTGTGTGTGTGTGGTGAGTGCAGAGTGTCTTAAGTCTGTGAGGGGGTGCGTGTGGGAGTGTGTGTGTGGGTGTCTGTGTGCGCGTCTGTGTGTACCTGTGTCCGTGTGTATGTGAGTGTGTGTGTATGTAGTGCAATGGTGATCACCTGTAATGTGACATGAACCCAAGGTCCCGGTTGAGGCCCTCCCTATGGGTGCCAAACTTAGCTGTCAGCCTCTGCTCGGCCACTTTCCTCTGCTGCCTGTCCCGAAGTCCACCTTGTAGGATGGTCACTTGAAGGTCCGAGGCTGAATGTCCTGGACCACTGTGTTATCAATATTCACTTTACTGATGTGGTTCATTTTTGCCCTACACCTTCAGTTGCTGATTTGACTAAGGTTTGGAACTCACATTCTGGGTTATTGGTACAAAATTGTATTTTCCAATTCTGTGCCATAATGGTAACTTACCAAACAAATGTGCAACTGTTATGTCATTTCTGATGCTTTGGTAAGTCACTGTTTTTCTGTGCTTGAACTAATTACATTTTATTCTATGCTTAATGCAGCCACCTTATCCATCCCCATCAGGGGCTCCACTACCAAAGAAGACATATGTGAAAGCTGAAAAGATGAACTATAACATGTATGAGGAGTATGAGGATGATCAGTACGTTGACTATGAGGAAGAGGACGAGGAAGTACCAGATGAGGAAGAAGAAGATTATGATGATTTTGCCAAGGAGTTGAGCCAGTACAGGAAAGCAAAGGAGGCTTCTCAGCAACAGCATCAACACCACCAGCAGCAGGCCCATATGCCCATGGGACACAATAGGGGGCGTGGAGCATCAGGTATAGCTTGTAGAAAGTTGAAATTTTGTGTGTTCCTTTCTTTACCTCTAATTTGTTTTCCATATTCTGAGGTGGTGGCCAATATTTGGGTGTATTGTAATTGTTGGTTGACTATTCATCTGTGACAAGGCACAAGGTTTAACTGTCAGAGCTTAACATTAAGCCACTAATCTGTCCCCATTCTAAACTTGTTCCGCTACAAATTATTGGGTGACATCCTAGCCCTGGGAGTGGTCTTCTCTTTGGTTTTGGGGTATTAGAATTGCAGAGTCTCAATGTCCTGCCCATCTCTATGATGTCTTCCAGTTCTGCATACCTGTTCTGCATGCAGGTTTCTGCATTTCTCCAATCTGACCTCCTGCACAGTCTAAATTTTCATCACTCCAACAATGAAACTATTTGTGTCCTAAACTCTGAAATTCCATTCTTGAATTTCTTGACCTGAGCTCTTTTATGGTACACCTTAATGTTCAGTGGGATCTCAATCTCCCGGTGAATCAGAACTCAAGAAGCCTTTCCCTTGTGATAAGGTTTATTAATTTAACAGCTATATATCTCATACCACATCTCTCAATGTCACCTTTATTGAACTATTTTTAGTCAAAATATAGGGACACTGATAGTATGCCACAAACCTCATTTGGACCACTACTTCAATCAGCACTTAACCCTTAGTGTACTGACAGATTCCTCTTATAGAGCCACAAGCACCTACACCATAGAAAAGTTGAGGGAGGCAGGTAGGTCAGTTGATTAAGCAACTAGATTGGGGATCAGCTTAATGCTGACACATTGCAGGGTTCAAGCCCTGCTTTTCTAGAGAGAGATTCAGAGGCAACCTGTAATAAAAATATTACAGCACAGAAAAAGGCTCTTTGGCCCATACTGTATGTTCCAGCCAAAAACAACCACCTAACTATATTTACATAAAGCTTTTAAAGACATACAAACAATCAACAGAAACTGATGAAAAATGAATGTTTGTTTCATACTGTACATACTTTAAAAACCTTCCTTTTCTTTAAACAAACAAAAACACTCATGAAGTTTAACTTATTTTTCTTCATATTCTTGTAACTTCGCAAATCACCATCCATCCCTTTTCAAGGATCTTCAATAATTTCTTGAAGCAAGTGCCTTTTTTGTAAAGCAGGCTTGACAATTAGTAACTGGTATTCAACACTGTCAGTAAACAACACTTATTGTAGTAATTCACCAAGAATATGACAGATCCTGCCATGCTCAGAAGATCCCACTAGAAGATTGACCTGTGAAGCATAATTAGCTTCTTGTCATCTGAATTACCCAAGGCTGGAAACCTGAGCGTTCATTTTTCTAAACCTAATTTCATTAGTGTTTTATTTGCTCTCAAGGCTTCCTCATCAGTAGCCTGCTTCATCATTGTACTTATTTAGAATAGGCGATGGTCTAGTGCTGTTATTGTTTGACTATTAGTCCAAAGAACCAGGTAATGTTCTGGGGTAGCTTCAAATATCGCCTTAGCAAATGCTGGAATTTGAATTCAATGATAATTTGTAAATAAAAATCTAATGATGACCATGAAACCATCATTGATTGTCAGGAAAAATACATCTAGTTCACTAATGTCCTTTAGGGAAGGAAATCTGCCATTCATAGCTGCTCTGGTCTACATGTGACCCAGACTCAAAGCAAAGTGGTTGACTCTCAACTGCCCTCTGGGAAATAAGGGATAGAAGTTAAATTCTGGTCTAGCTCATGATACCCACATCCCATGAATGAATTTAAAAAAACACTCTGCTGCAATACACCGTAACTAGCATTGGCTCTAGCCTGAGTGCAGAGTCAGTTAAATATCTTAATTGATGTGTTTCTTTCCTGAGTGCTAAATCATTTTTCTTGGAGGACTTGGCCTGATGTATCAGGATGAGATAAATACTTTCCAAGCAAGACTGTTGAATTAAGTGTTACATGTGATTTATTCTGGTTATATGTAAGTTTGTGTGTTTAAAAACCCCCAAGCCTGATTGTAACCTTAAAATTAATTTTTACTTTTTCTTTCACACTACCAAAATCCATAGAACCTTTCCACAGAAAATCAGTAATGTGTGTTATAAATTGCCTGCCAGAACTATGTGATCCAACCAATTTCCAGCAAGACAGCACCTAACTGAGAAATATTAGACCCTCCCTGCACATTCACCTTTTAAGAATACTGGCTTAACTTCCAAAACTTCCCTTCTGTATGCATTGAAGAAGGCATTGGATGGTTATTTAAATTAACTTAAAATAAATATTCACAATTATGAGGAAAGGACAGAGAGTGACACTTAGTTATAATGCTTATTCAGGGAGCTGGTGCATAATCAACAGTGGGAAGGCCTCTTCTTGTGTCATAATAACTCTATGATTCTGTTGATCACCTTCTTTAGGTCTTTTCAGAAATGCTTCCTTTTAATACTTTTCACCTTCTGGAAATACAACCTTTATATTTATTGGCTTACATTCCCAGGGGTATGTTGTTAAAAGGGCTGAGAAGATCTTAAAGTTCATTTTTCTTGTAGGGGGAGAACCCTCTTCAATATCTTGATCACTGAGTCTTACATCAAAATCCCATGCTACTAGAATGGCTTTAGTCTTATATGTCCCATCTGGGCGTGCTTTTTCTTAGCATCTTCATCTGTATGATATTTACTGAACCAAATTCATCCTAGCTGTTCAACTCTCTTTTTATGGCTCTGTTATTAATTTACCTTCCAAATTGTTTATAACCACTGAAGCATCTTGATCATAAAGTCATGAACTTCCTATAGAATTCCCACTCCTTGTTCTTGTCAAACAGTGACAGAGTCACAGAGGTCTGCAGCATGAAAGCAGGCCCTTTGGCCTAACTTACCCATGCCGTCCAGTTTTCACAATTTAAACTAGTCTCATCTGCCTGCATTTGGTCCATATCCCTCTATACCTATCTCATCCATGTATGTGTCTAAATGTTTCTTAAATGATGAAATTGTACTTGCTTCCACCACTACCTCTGGCAGCCCATTCCATGCACTCATCACCCTCTGTGTGAAAAAAGTACCCCTGTGGACATTTTTGTATCTCTCCCCTTGGATCTCTGGAAACAGTACACCAAAATTGGGGTGGCATGGTGGCTCAGTGGTTAGCTGCTTCATAGCACCAGGGACCTGAGTTCAATTCCCGCCTCAGAAGACTGTCTGTGTGGAGTTTGCACATTCTCCCTGTCTCTGCTCCAGTTTCCTCCCACAATCCAAAGATGTGCAGGCCAAATGAATTGGCGTGCTAAATTGCCCATAGTGTTAGGTGCATTTGTCAGGATAAATATAGGGTAAGCAAGTGGGTCTGGGTTGCTCTTTGGAGGGTCGGTGTGGACTTGTTGGGCCAAATGGCCAGTTTACACACTGCAGAGAATTTAATCAAAAGAACTGAGAATGCCGGAAATCAGAAACAAAAACAGAAATTTCTGGAAAAACTCGGCAGGTCTCTCAGCATCTTTGGAGAGAAATCAGAATTCACGTTTGAGGTTTATGGACCAGAGACTATAGTTCAGAATTATGATTTCTGCAAGTTGTCCTACCTTGTTCAGGACTACTGCTTCACAATCTCACCCTCCTATGAGTAGAATTCCTTTCACAAGTTAATAATCTTTACAAGGGCCATGTTCATTTTCTTTGCCAATCTATGGATATTACTTTCTATTCCTCATCTTGCACATTTAACCAATGTTTGTACTTACGTTGCCTTTCCCTGCTCTTCCTATAATGGTAACATTCCTTCATTCATTAGACTCTTTTGGTATATATTTTTTTTGGTGCCTACTTTTGGTTCTTGTCCTCTGTGATCGATAGCTTTGTCCTGGATTTCTGTATTTCCTTGCTCATCCTCAATTGGCAATTCAATGTCTGTGATCTGATTCTCAGCATTGCTCAATGTAGTGTGTATGTGAAATGCATGGTACCTCAACACTTTTCCCATCAGTGCATATTAAACTTGAAGAATACACCCTACTCATTTTGTTGCTTAATTGTAAATTCATTGTTTTTCATCACAATCTTTCCACTTTTTCTGCCACTCTCTTTTGTATTACACCATGTCCCTTGGATTAAAATTTATTTCTCATGGCCTTATATGATGCTATAAGGCTCATTAAATTTCTCTGAAACTCGGCCTTAATGAATCCCCCTCAATTTTAAAGCTGGGCATTCAAGTGCTTACAAAAATGCGGAATTAAATATAGTCTGATCCCACACCGGCGGATGATAACTCATTATTGAAGGAATTTTTGACTTCTCCAAAAAACCTATTGATGTGAAGTGTAGCCCCAATCTTTCATACAAATTCTTTGCATGGACTGCCCATGCCAGCACAGATGTGAATTTCAACTATGTTGATCCATTAAAATTTTACGAAGCATCTTATCTCTCACCACATTATTTCTTTCATACACATTATTATAGTTCATTGAGTCATACAGCACAGAAACAAATCCTTCTGTTCCACCAGTCCATGCTGACCATAATCTCAAACTTAACTCCTACTACCTGCCTGCACTTGGTGCATATCTCCAAGCATTTCTTATTCATGTACTTATCTAAATGTTTTTTTAAATGTTGTAACCGCATCCACCATTTCCTCTGGAAGTACATTCCACATATGAACCACTTGCAGCGTAAAAACATTGCGCCTCCGCCCCCCCCCCCCCCCTCAAGTCTTTCTCCTCTTAGCTTAAAATATGTCCCCTAGTCTTGAAATCCCCACTCCAGGGAAAAGACACCTACAATTCACCTTATCTATTGCCCTTATGATGTTATAAATCTCGATAAGGTCACCCTTCAACTTCCTAAGCTCCAGTGACCAAAGTTCCAACCTTATCCCGCCTTTCCTTATAACTCAAACCCTCCATTCTTGGCAGCATCCTGGTAAATCTCTTCTGAACCTTCTCTAGCTTAATAGTATCCTTCCTATAACAGGGAGACCAGAACGGGACACAGTGTTCTCGAAGAGGTCTCACCAAGGCCACCTACAATTTCAACCTGACTTTCCAACTCCTATACTCAAAGGTCTGAGCAATGAAAGCAAGCATTCTAAACATCTTAACTACCCTATTTATATGTGATGCAACCTTCAACGAAATATGTACCTGAATCTATAGGTCTCTCTGTTCTACAGCACTACCAAAACCCTGCATTTAATTGTATAAGTCCTACCCTTGTTTGTTTTACCAAAATGCAATACCTCACATTTATCCAAATTAATCTCCATTTGCCAGTCTTTAGCATATTGACCCAATTGATTAGTACTGAAGCAGCTTTCTGATTCTGTATTCATCACCACGATTTTCATGTTTTCACATGTTCCTAAATTCAAGATTGACCTATGTTCCCCCTGGTGGTGGTAGGAATATGTGTTTTTTGGTTTTGGGTCGCTGGGGGCATGCTGGTGGTGCTGATTTGGTGGTCTGCTTTGTCTTCAGTGGTGTCAATCTTCTTGAGTGTTACTGGAGCTGCCATCATCTGGCAAGTGGATGTTATTTCATTATACTCCTAACTTATAGGACATATTCTCTTCAGTAAAATGATCATTACTGATAAAAACAGTATTATGGTGTAATGAAAGCAAAGTGCTGGAGAAATGTAATAGATTTGGCAGCATTTGCAAAGAGAGAAACAAAATTAATGTTTCGAGTCCAATATGTTGCAACTTTGCTCGACTTTATTTTGCATCCCATTGCAGACATTATTATTTATTTAATAATTTGTTCTTTATTATTCCAGTTTGCTTTTCAGTCAGTTGTGTCCTTTTATGTTCTATCCTAACTTTATTCTGACGATAAATTCTATTGTTTCTGCAGGTCCTGGTCGAGGTGCTGGTAGAGGACGTGGTATGCGAGGCAGAGGTGGCCGAGGAAGGGCTAGGGGACGGGGTGGAAGAGGAGGCAGAGGAGGAACACATGGCCAAGTGCATGGACCACAAGGACATGGGTCAGGGCCAGGTCATGGACCATCAGAACATGGACCTCCAGGACATGGGCCAGGTCCTGTGCATGGCCCCCAGGGACATGGTCCCCCAGGTCATGGACCAGGATCAGGACCAGGACATGGGCCTCCTCCATGCCATGGGCCTGGGCCAGGACATGGCCCGCCTCCATGCCATGGACCCGGTCCAGGGCATGGACCCCCTCCAGGTCATGGTCCTGGTCCTGGACATGGACCTGGTTCTAATCTTGGACCACCAGGGCATGGGCCTGGTCCAGGGTATGGATCTCCTGCTCATGGGCCTGGACCAGGGCCATCATATGGATCCCCTGGTCATGGACCACCGGGACATGGACCACCAGGACATATGATGGATCCCATGGGTGAATGTGATGATGACCTTTATGATGAAGAAATGCAGGTGAGTACAATCTGAATTTTTTTGGTATTGAATTATTACTTGATGAGTTGTTACCCTTAAAGAGCAGTGTAAATGTAAATGTTGCTAAGTCATACAAAAGATATTTATTAAACCTAAAGAAATTATGTAAATATTGTAAAAAGGTCTTTGTTTAAATTGTGGAGAAAGTGTGGACTGCAAATGCTGGTGATCAGAGTTGAGAGTGTGGTGTTGGAAAAGCACAGCAGGCCAGGCAGCATCTGAGGAGCAGGAGAATCGACGTTTCGAGCAAGAGTCTTTCATCAGTGTTTCCTGATGAAGGGCTCTTGCCCAAAACGTCAATTCTCCTGCTCCTTGGATGCTGCCTGGCCTGCTGTACTTTTCCAGCACCACACTCTCAACTTTGTTTAAATTGTGTAACGTTCTCATTCCTCTATAACCAGCCAGCAATGATAAATCTTGACAATGTTTTTCAGCTTTTATTGTATGGCTAATACACGCTTGCACACTGAGGTAGATGGAACTTGTTCTGTGCCAGTAATGAGCTGCTAAAAATTAAGCCATGTACTTAAATGTTGTTTCCAATGCCACCTTATCTTCCATTTGTGAGATCTAACTTCATTTGTCATTGAAGTTATTTAACAATTTGGGTAAGACTAATAACTCTTCTGGGAGGAAATAAAGTTAAAACCACACAACGGCAGGTTATAGTCCAGCAGGTTTAATTGGAAGCACTAGCTTTCGGAGTGCCACTGCTTCATCAGGTTGTTGTGATGAAGGAGCGGCGTTCTGAAAGCTAGTGCTTCCAGTTAAACCTATTGGACTATAACCTGGTGTTGTGTGATTTTTAACTTTTACACCCCGGTCCAACACCGGCATCTCCAAATCGGGAGGAAATAAAGATGCCAACCAGCATGTGATGGTTCTATAACTTAAGACTTTGGCACATTGGTGGATTTGAGGTCATAATGCTCCATGCATTGAGTACTGGATCGCACTGCTTTACCTGTGGAGGGTACCAAATCTCAATACAGATTTCTCATAGACTGATGGTTGGTATCTCACTAAGTATAATCCATGGAGAACACCAGATCTAATTAGCCATTTTTCAGCAAGAGAGAGGAGAAAAATGGCAGATTTATCACCGTGAGATTCTATTATGTTATTAGGTACAAAGGAACAGATGTATTGGAATTGGCCATATACTGACTTTATAGTCCAGGTGCATCGTGGCCAATGTTAATTTTTTTTGTCTAAGTCTTCGCAGGACCTCATTATTTCCCTCTGACCTCCTGTAGCTGCATGTCTGTTTAAAGCACATAGAACGATTGACACAGTCAGATCTGAATTTCAATATTGTTCAGTACAAAGGAACACATCATCCGGCGGATAATGTACTCTAATCACTTGAAGACGTTTCACAATGCTGGGTGATTTAATAATAATTTCTCTTTTCGGAATAAAGTCCTATCATTAATCACTGTATCAAAAACATACAAAACTTATACGCTATTTCATTGTTGTTAATGCCTTTCTTTTCTTGTGTATCAAATGGTTTCTGCTTCCAAACCAGGACTTTCCCTATGGTTTGCAACAGCTTTGAGCTGGTGCAAATCACATCACCGTTGAAATTTGCCCAACTCCATTGAAATTTAAGTGGGGGAGGAGTGAGATCTGAAATTCTTCAGTGGAGTCAACCATTTCAATCTTTACCACTGCAGGTTTCTGTCAGTGTGAATGGAGGAGGAATCCCAGAATTTGTTGGGCCTACAACTTCAATCTCTATGTCATGTGGAATAATTCCAGGCCATTGATTAAGCATAACCCTTCGATATTTTCATGTCCCTTAGTGTGTCTCGTTGCTTATAATGATTTTCTAAATCAATTAGAAGCACTTTCATTTTGAATATGTTTTTCTCTTCACTTGTTTCTGATAACATGCTGGATGTGAAGCTCTGACATTTTCCATTTCCTTTTCTTCAATATTAATTTTGTTCACTCTTTCTTCACATGGTCTTCTAATCTTCATATTTTGGGTAGCCAAGAGTCAGATTCTTTACCAGTTGCTGAGCAAAACTTAAGGTTTTGTCTTTCATCTTACTATTTCCCATCCTTTGATTGTAATGTTTTCTGTAATGTTGATTGAACTAAAGGTGGCACGGTGGCACAGTGGTTAGCACTGCTGCCTCACAGCGCCAGAGACCCGGGTTCAATTCCTGCCTCAGGCGACTCTCTGTGTGGAGTTTGCACATTCTCCCCGTGTCTGCGTGGGTTTCCTCCGGGTGCTCCGGTTTCCTCCCACACTCCAAAGATGTGCAGGTCAGGTGAATTGGCCATACTAAATTGCCCGTAGTGTTAGGTAAGGGGTAGATGTAGGGGTATGGGTGGGTTGCGCTTCGGCGGGGCGGTGTGGACTTGTTGGGCCGAAGGGCCTGTTTTCACACTGTAAGTAATCTAATCTAATCTAAAAACCACAGATTTAGTCAGGTGGATGGTTGACTGCTAAGGATAGTAGGAGAGGGAGCGAGGTAGTGCAGGAGTCCCCTGTGGCTATCCCCATCTCAAATAGATATGCTGTTTTAGAAATTGTAGTGGGGAATAGCTTCTCAGGAAAATATGGCACTGACAGCCAGATTTCTCGTACCTTGACTGGTTCTATTGTAATGAGGGATTTGTCAGGTTTCATGTGATCAGTTGTAATAGGGGACAGTCTAGTCTGGGGTACACAAAGACATTTCTGTAGCTGTCAGTGAGATATCAGGATGATGTGTTGCTTCCCTGGTGCTGGGGTCAAGGATATCTTGAAGAGGCTATAGAGTATTCTGAAAGGGGAGATTGACCAATAGGAGGTCGTTCTGCACATTGGTACCTACAGCATAGATAGGGAAAGAGATGGGGTTCTGCACAGAGAATAAAGGAAACTAGGCAGGCAGTTTAAAAAGTAGAACTTTGAGGGTAGTAATACCTGACAGCTACTGGTGCCTCACATTAATGAGAGTAAGAATAGGAGAATAGAGCAGATGAATGTGCGGCTGAGAAGCTGGTGCTGGGGCAAGGATTCACATTTTTGGACTATTGGGATCTCCTTATTGGTAGAAGTGACTATAAGAGGGACACTTCTACCTGAATTGGAAGGGGACCAATATCCTCGTGGGGACATCTGCTGGTGCTACTTGGGAGGCTTTAAACTTCTATGAGGGGGGGGTGGGTGGGTGGTGTTGGTTGGTACTGAGAAAAGGCTAAGGCTGGTGCAGTAGATAAGGCGAGAAAGTCAAATAATCAAGTCAGAGAATGAGGTAAGACTGATAAATTAAGCTGCATGTATTTCAATGCAAGAGGCCTGACAAGAAAGGCAGATGAACTTGGCATTGGTTGGGAACATGGGATTGGGATATCATAGCTGTTACAGAAATGTGGTTCAGGGATGGACTGGAAGCTTAATATTCCAGGGTGTTATAGGAACGATAAAAACAGAGGCAAGAGAAGAGTGGTGTTTTTGGTTAGGGATAACATTATGGCTGTACTTGGGGAGGATGTTCATGGGAGATCGTTCACTAAAGTTACTTGGGTGGAACTGAGAAATAAGAAAGGAATGATCATCTTATTGGGATTGTATTATTGGACCCCCGAATAGTCAGCAGGAAATTGAGAAGCAGATTTGTAAGGGGATCTCAGATGTTTGTAAGACTAATAGGATTATAATGGTAGGGGATTTTAACTTTGCAAATATAGACTGGGTCTGCCATTGCTTAAGGGCTTGAACGGGGGAGGATTTTGTTAAGATTGCATGAGAAAACTTTCTTATTCAATATGTGAATGTACCTATGAGAGAAGGAGCAAAACTTGATTGTCTGTTGAAAATAAGGCAGAGCAGGTAACTGATGTGTCGGTGGGGGAGCACTTTGGGACAAGTGATCATAATTCGATTAGTTTTAAAATAGTTATTGAAAAGGATAGGCCTGATCTAAAAGTTATATTTCTAAATTGGAATAAGATCAATTTTGACGGTATTAGACAGGAACTTTCAAAAGTTGATTGGAGGAGGCTACTCACAGGTAAAAGGACAGTTGGGAAACAGGAGGCCTTTACCAATTAGATAATGAGTTCAGAGACAGTAAGTGTGACAGTTAGTGTGTAGGGCAAGACTAGTAAGTGTAGTGAATATTGGATGACTAGAGAAATGAGGCTTTGGTTAAGAAAAAGATGTAGGCATGTATGAGATATAGACAGCTCGGATTGAGTGAATCCCTCGAGATGTATTAGGGCAGTAGGAGTATACTTAAGGGGGAAATCAAGAGGGCAAAAAGGAACATAAATAGTTTTGGCAAAAAGAAGGTTGGTAAGAATTCAAAGAGATTCTAGAAGTACATGAAGGGTAAAAGAGTAACGAGGGAGTAAACAGGCCCCTTAAAGACTAACGTGGCCATCTATGTTGGAACCACAGGAGATGGGTAAGATACTAAACAAATATTTGTTGCCACTGTTTACTGTGGAGAAGAGCATGGAAGTTAGGGAACTTGGAGAAACAAATAAGTGTTTTGAAAAGAGCTCATTTCACTGAGCTCTTAAAACACGTAAAGGTCGATAAGTCCCTAGGAGCTGATCAGGTGTTTCCCAGAACTTTGTGGGAAGCTAAGGAAGGGATTGCTGGGCCCTTTGCTGAGATATTTGTATCATTGACTGCCATGGGTGAGGTGCCGGAGGACTGGAGTTTGGCTAAAGTGGTGCAATTGTTTAAGAAGGCTATAAGGAAAGGTCAGGGAACTATAGACCAGTGAGCTTAATGTCAATGATGGATAAGTTGTTGAAGGGAATTCTGAGGGAAAGGATTCACATGCATTTGGAAAGGCAAGGACTGGTTAGGGATAGTCTGCATTGCTTTGTGCGTGGAAAATCGAGTCTCACTAGCTTGATTGTGTTTTCTGAAGAGGTGACAAAAAAGATTAATGAAGGAAGAGTGATGGGTGTTATCTATTTGGATTTCAGCATAGCGTTCAACAAGGTTCCGCATGGTAAACTGGTTAGTAAAGTTAGATTACATGGGATCCTGAGGGAAGCTAGTGCTATGAAGCGGAGGCCGACACCCCTCTGATAATTAAAACCAAAACACCCAGAGAAGCTCACCTCGCCTCGTAATCTGCTAAAAGAAGTGTAAAGAGTGATATAACCTACCTCTTACCCCCAATCTGTTGTAAAGAAGTGGTTAAATGAAATGGAATCCTTTCACCCACTCTATAATTAACAAGCAACAATTTATTTATCTAACTTCAACAGTGAACAAGTTAGCACAATTACCAACAAACCAAACAATCCCTCTCTAACTAGCTATTCCTGAACAAAACAAGATTCTAATAGTACACTGTTCCAATAACACCGGTCCTACTTATATACATCCAAGTAATAAGAAAACAATAAATTAAAATTTAGTCTCTCAAAGTTCACACAGAATGCGTCTTCCTGAACTTTCTGTATCTTCTTTTGTTGTCTTTCTCTGTCCGATATGCCTTCTTAGTCATTTTCTGGTTCAAGAATATTATGTAAGAGAGCCGTGTACCTTTATGAATAGATGGTGCTTTTTTCCTGAGAGCTGGAAAGTTCTTATCTCTTCAGATGGCAGTTGGCTCTCACCTCTCAGTCCAATTGCCCTCGTCTTTGTACCTGTGGTGACATATTAATTTCTTTACAACCAGATTGGTTCAAGGTTATCAACACCATCAGATTTAAATTTAATTGGCTTTCAGTCTCTAAGTGCTTGGTTTAAATTAATTGGGCTAAATTTAAAAAGACTTGTCTTGGTAAAAATGATGCTTGGCTGTTCGATACAAAATGTTTCAATCTGTGCACCTGCACTTTGACTGCTGTTCAGATATCCACTTTAACAATAAGCACCAAAGGAACATCATCTCTTAAAGGGCTATGCACTGATTTCCCCCATTTTACAATCTTAGCATTTTTATACATCAACTTTGCAACATTAGCCAATTGGACACAAAGTTGGTTTGAAGGTACAAGACAGGTGGTGATGGTAGAAGGTTGCTTTTTGGATGGGAGGCCTGTGACCAGCAGTGTACCACAAGGATCGGTGCTGGGTCCACTACTGCTTCTCATTTATATAAATAACTTGGACATGAATATAGGAGATTTGGCTTGTAAGTTTGCAGAAGACACCAGAATAAATGGGCAGGGAAGAAGATTACCTCAGAGTACCACAGCACCTTGATCGGATGGGCCATTGAGCCGAGGAGTGACAGATGGGGTTTACATTAGATAAGTGTGACATGTTGTATTTTGGTAAGGCAAACTAGGGCAGGACTTATATGGTTAATGGTAGGGCTCTGAGGAATGTTGCTGAACAAATAGACGTCGGGGTGCAGGTGTGTAGTTCCTTGAAAGTGGATTCACAGGTAAACAGGATGGTGAAGAAGGCATTTGATACACTTGCCTTCATTGGTCAGAATATTGAGTATAAGACGTGGATGTCAGGATATTGATGAGGCCACTTTCAGAATACTGCGTTCATTTCTGGTTGTCCTTCTATATGCAAGATATTGTTAAACTTGAGAGGGTGCAGAAAAGATAAAGAATATATTTCTGGCATTGGAGGGTTTAAGTTATAGGAAAATGCTAAACGGGCTGTGGCTTTTTTACGTGGAGCATTGGAGGCTGAGGGGTGATTTTGCTGAGGTTTATAAAGTCATGAGCGGCATGAATAAGGTGAATAGCTTAGGTCTTTTTCCTAGGATGGGGAAGTCCAAAACTAGAGGGCATAGATTTTAAGGTGAGAAGGGAAAGATTTAAAAAGAACCTGAGGGGTAACCTTTTCATGCAGAGGGTGGTGCGTGTATGGAACAAGCTGCCAAAGGAAGTAGTGGAGGCAGGTGCAATTGCACCATTTCAAAAGTATCTGGATGGGTATATGAGTTGGGCTTGTTTAGAGGGATATGGACCAAATGCTGGCAAATGGGACTAAGACAAATTGGGATGTCTGGTCGATGCAGACAAGCTGGAGCGAAGGGCATGTTTCATGCTGTTTGGCTGTTATGTGACAAAGTGCAGTCTGCTATGTTCTCCGGATAATGAAATGTGAGGAAGTATGAGACATTATCTTGAAATGGGAGTGCAAGTCAAGCTATTCTTTCTTTTGGTTGCAATGAACAGTAATGAATAATGGCTTAAAACCATGTTTCTTAGTGTTTTTGAGGATTTTAATGTCAATTACACTAATATTTTCCAATTTGGTTGTATACCAATCCTTGTTGCATCTCTGATTCACACATATTTCTTTTTGATGGTAAACATATCAGTTGATCATGTTGAACATGATTAAATCCCTCACTCTGTCTTCCTGAACCTTGTTTTTTGCTAGGATTTTGGTGAAGATATGCATAGGAGAAATGTGCATGACCTAGGACATCAGCCATGTGGAGAGAAGAAAGGGAAAGTACTCTGCAAATTCTTTGTTGAGGGCAGATGCTCAAAGGTGAGGATGCACATTTAAGAATTATTGCTTCTGTAACTCTGTTCATAGCTTTAACATAACTAGAAATGGAAAATGACACTATATTCTATTAACCAAGTTCACAGTAATCAAGCTGTTCATTTGCATTCACACACCTGATGTTTTAGTTGGGCTGACAATAGTTTTTTTTAAAAAATAGAACTGACTTTTGAGAAGATTTGTAGCTCATAGAATTGATGTTTAATATCCCCTCTTAGAGATGCAGGTATGAATTATAAACAATACTTCTGTCCATAACCAATGGGTCAGTTATTCAACACAGACTAGAAATGAAATTCCAGTTTATTAAACATATTTTCAGCCCAAAATGGACCTTTTAAAAAAAATTTGCATATATATGTATATCAGCATATCATGTAAGTATTTGCAGCTATTCCCTGCTGATGAGGCTTAATTCCACTGATAAGTTTCAGTATTTGAGCATTGCACATGATTGGGTCTGAAACACAGCTTTCAGCATCTACGAATATGAAGCCAGCAACGTGTAGGAGCATGATATAGATCATTCATGTATAATGAAACAAAGAACCATGCATGTAAAAGAGCTGAAACATGCAAAAAAACAACCAGAAACAGAGCAGATTCATCTTGACAAATGGCAACTGGACTCAAAATTTAAAATGCTGTTTTCTCCTCTCAAATTCTGCCAGACATGCTTAGTTTCTCCACCAATTTCTATTCTGTTTGTTTAACTTGAGTGTATGTTCAACTCTGCACCTGAGTTTGAAAATCTGGTTAATAAATGTTCCAGGTTGCTTCTACTGAATTATATTTCAATTAGCCCCAAAATCTAATTGCCCCAGTTCATACTCTAGGTGACAGCTGACAGAGATTTATGCCAAAATTTCAGAAATAGTATTAAAGCACCAGCCTAGGTAAATGTGTTTCAACATCAGTGAAATTAGATTAGATTACTTACAGTGTGGAAATAGGCCCTTTGGCCCAACAAGTCCACACCAACCCTCTGAAGAGCAACCACCCAGACCCATTCCCCTACATTTACCCCTTCACCGAACACTACGGGCAGTTTAGCATGGCCAATTCACCTAACCTGCACATTTTTGGACTGTGGGAGGAAACAGGAGCACCCAAAGGAAACCCACGCAGACACGGGGAGAATGTGCAAACTCCACACAGACAGTTGCCTGAGGCGAGAATTGAACCCGCGTCTCTGGTGTTGTGAGGCAGCAGTGCTAACCACTGTGCCACAAAACATCACTAAGTTGTTTACATTTTGATTGTGACCATGAAATTATCAGTGTTTGCCATAAAAACCCTTGTGGTTCTTTAAAACCCTTTAAGAGGTGTGCAGTGGGTAGCATCCCTCCTTTGTAGCAAGAATGATCCTTGTTCACATCCAGTTGTAAGACTTGATTGTCACAGAGGTTTTGTGCATAAAGTGACTAAACAGGTTAAGTACTAATCTGCAAATCCTTCCAATGCATCTAAGACAGGTGATAGGAGTAGGATAGTATCTTTGACAGAGTAAAAACAATGACTGCAGATGCTGGAAACCAGATTCTGGAATAAACTGCTCCTCGGATGCTGCCTGAACTGCTGTGCTCTTCCAGCACCACTAACCTAGTTCCTTGACAGCCATGCTGGAGGAGGCGTTGGCATAGTGGTAACTTCACTGGGTTAGTACCCTCGGCAGATGCTCTGGGACCAAGGCAGCTGGTGGAACATAAATTCAATTGCATATGGATATAAAGGTTAATCTCAATAATGTGGAAACATTGTCAACTTTAGCAGGTCTGGCAGTATTTATGAAGAGGTAAAAAAGTCAATGTTTCGAGTCCAGTGACCGTTCTTCAGAACTGACAGCAAATTGGAAATAATCAACTAGGAGAAAAAGTGAGGACTGCAGATGCTGGAGATCAGAGCCGAAGACGGTGGTGCTGGAAAAGCGTAGCCAGTCAAGCCATGTCCAAAGTGCAGGAGAGTCGATGTTTCGAGCATAAGTTCTTCATCAGGAAATGGGGGCTGAGAGATAATTGGGAGAAGGGTGGAGCTGTGGAGGAAGGTAGCTGGGAATGCGATAGGGAGGTGAAGGTGATAGGTCAGAGAGGATGGTGGAGCAGATGGTAGATGGACAGGTAGGTCAGTTTAAGAGGACAGTGTCAAGTTGGAAGGTTAGATCTGGGATAAGGTGGGTGGAGGAGTAATGTGGAAACTGGTGAAATCCACATTTATCTTGTGTGGTTGGAGGGTCCCAAGGTGGAAGATGAAGCATTCTTCCTTCAGGTGTCATGTGGCTATAGTTTGGCAATGGAGGAGGCCCAGGACTTGCATGCCCTTGGCGGAGTGGGAGGGGGTGTTGAAGTGTGTCCCAGAGATGTTCTGAAATGTTCCGCAAGTTGGCGTCCTGTCTTCCCAATATAGAGGAGACCACATCGAAAGCAACGGACACAGTAGATTACGTGTGTGTGAAAGAGGAAATAATGATATTTATGTTGATGATGGGTACAAGTGAGTGGATAGGTGGAGACTGAGCCCATAGAGACAGAGAAAATAATTAGGCAGACCAAAAGATTATAGATGATAAGCCAGGCAAGAAGAGAAGCTAGATAGGCGATAATGGGGATCAATAGATGTGAAGCTGGAAAATCACAGCAGGTCAGACAGCATCCGAAGAGCTGGAAAGTCAACATTTTGGCCCAAAGCATTGAATTTTCTGTTTCTCAGACACTGTCTGTCTTGCTGTGCTTTTCCAGCTTTGCACCTACTGACTCTGGCTTCCAGCGTCTGTAGTCCTTGCGATAATGAGGGATGTGTAGTTGTAAATACTTTAAAATCACACAACACCAGGTTATAGTCCAACAGGTTTATTTGGAAGCACAAACTTTCGAGCCGCTGCCTCCTCATTAGGTGGTTGTGGAACATGACCATATGACACACAATTTGATTAGCAATAGTTTGGCAGTGTTGAAAACAACCCATGTTATGACAGGGCCTGGGATGTGGGAAAGGGTAGTAGACTTCAAAAGAGATGGTTATTCTCAAAAATATATGACTTGATATTGAGACCTGAGGGCTGTAAGGTTTCAAGCGAAAGATGAGAAGTTGTTCTTAAGGCTTGTATTGAGCCTTGTTGGAGCACTGCAGCAGACTGGAGACAGAAATGTTGTCATGGGAACGGGCAGCTGAAAACTTGGGGTCATTCTTACAGACAGAACATAGGTGTTCTACAAAGCAGTGACCCAGTCTGTGTTTCATCTCCCCAGTGTACAGGAGACTGTATTCTGAGCAGTAAATACGTAGACTAGATTGAGTGAAGAGCAGGTTTTATCTGAAAGGTCTGGCTGGATAGTGAGGAGAGAGGACGTAAATGGGCAAGTGTTGGCACCATTTTGTGATTGCATAAAAAGGTGCCATGGGAAGGTGTTGGTAGTGGAGGAGGAGTGGTCCAGAGTGTCCTGGAGGGAACGCTTCTTGGAATGAAGGTGAGGGAGGGAAGGCAACTATATGTCTGTGGTGGCATCTGGCTGAAGGTGGCAGAAGCATGGCTTATGATCCTTTGGATGAACATAGAATAGATAAGGTGAATTGGCCATGCAAAATTGCCCATAGTGTTCAGGGATGTGAAGGCTAGGTGCATGTGTCAGAAGAAATGCAGAGTAATAGGGTAAGGAAATGGGTCTAGGGTGGATACTCTTTGGAGGGCCAGTGTGGACTTGATGGACCAAATGGCTTCTTTTCACACGATAGGGATTCGATGAGAACACAAAACAGAAGAGCACAATATAGGCCTTTGGGCCCTTGATGTTGTGCTGACCTTATGTCGCACCCTTGGACCAGACAACTCTACATACCCTTCATTGTACAATCTTCCATGTCCCTATCCAACAGTTGTTTAAATGTCCCTAACGTATCTGACTCTACTGCTACTGTTATCAGTGCATTCCACGCACCCATCACAAAGAACCTACCTCTGACATCTCCCCTAAACCTTCCTCCACTTAGACATTGTGCCCCTTTGTGAT
The DNA here is from genome assembly GCF_047496795.1 of Chiloscyllium punctatum. Lineage (NCBI taxonomy): Eukaryota > Metazoa > Chordata > Chondrichthyes > Orectolobiformes > Hemiscylliidae > Chiloscyllium > Chiloscyllium punctatum. The sequence goes on along the minus strand of NC_092767.1, from coordinate 61,932,861 downwards.
ACACATTTCCACCATGGGAAAAGAAGTGTCTGGCTACCCACTGTATCTATGCCTCTCTTCATCTTGTACACCTCTGTGAAGTCATCTCTCATCCTTCTTCACTCCAAAGAGAAAAGCCCTAGCTTCCTCAACCTTTCTTCATAAGACATGCCCTTCAGTCCAGGCAGCATCCTGATAAACCTCCTCTGCACCCTCTCTGAAGCTTCCACATCTTTCTGTAATGAGGCGACCAGAACTGAACACAATACTCCCAAGTGTGTGGTCTAATCAAGACTCAATAGAGCTGCAACGTAACCACACTGCCAAGAATCTGCCTTTAACCCTGTACTCTCCATTCAAATGCGACCTTCCAAAGTGAATGACTTCACACTTTTCCAGGTTGAACTCTGTCTGCCACTTATCAGCCCAGTTCTGTATCCTGTCAATGTCCTGTTGCAACCTACAACAGCCCTCCACACTATCCACAACTCCACCAAGCTTTGTGTCATAGAGTCATAGAGATGTACAGCATGGAAACAGACCGTTCGGTCCAACCCATCCATGCCGACCAGATATCCCAACCCAATCTAGTCCCACTTGCCAGCACCCGGCCCATATCCCTCCAAACCCTTCCTATTCATATACCCATCCAAATGCCTCTTAAATGTTGCAATTGTACCAGCCTCCACCACTTCCTCTGGCAGCTCATTCTATACATGTACCACCCTCTGTGTGAAAAAGTTGCCCCTTAGGTCTCTTTTATATCTTTCCCCTCTCACCCTAAACCTATGCCCTCTAGTTCTGGACTCCCCGACCCCAGGGAAAAGACTTTGCCTATTTACCTATCCATGCCCCTCATAATCTTGTAAACCTCTATAAGGTCACCCCTCAGCCTCCGACGCTCCAGGGTAAATAGCCCCAACCTGATCAGCCTCTCCCTATAACTCAGATCCTTCAACCCTGGCAACATCCTTGTAAATCTTTTCTGAACCCTTTCAAATTTCACAACATCTTTCCGTTAGGAAGGAGACCAGAATTGCACGCATTATTTCAACAGTGGCCTAACCAATGTCTTGTACAGTCACAACATGACCTCCCAACTCCTGTACTCAATACTCTGACCAATAAAAGAAAACATACCAAACGCCTTCTTCACTATCCTCTGTACCTGCGACTCCAGTTTTAAGGAGCTATGAACCTACACTTCAAAATCTCTTTGTTCAGCAACACTCCCTGAGACCTTACTATTAAGTGTATAAGTCCTGCTAAAATTTGCTTTCTCAAAATGCAATACCTCACATTTATCTGAATTAAACTCCATCTGCCACTTCTCAGCCCATTGGCCCAGCTGGTCCAGATCCTGTTGTAATCTCAGGCATCCCTCTTCACTGTCCACTACACCTCCAATTTTGGTGTCATCTGCAAACTGACTAACTGTACCCACTTATGCTCGCATCCAAATCATTTACATAAATGACAAAATGTAGAGGACCCAGCACCGATCCTTGCGGCACTCCACTGGTCACAGGCCTCCAGTCTGAAAAACAACCCTCCACCACCACCCTCTGTCTTCTGCCTTTGAGCCAGTTCTGTATCCAAATGGCTAGTTCTCCTTGTATTTCGTGAGATCTAACTTTGCAAATCAGTCCCCCATGGGGAACCTTGTTGAAGGCCTTACTGAAGTTCATATAGATCACATCTACTGCTCTGCCCTCATCAATCCTCTTTGTTACTTCTTCAAAAAACTCAATCAAGTTTGTGAGACAGGATTTCCCATGCACGAAGACATGCTGACTATCCCTAATCAGTCCTTGCCTTTCCAAATACATGTATATTCTGTCCTTCAGGATTCCCTCCAACAACTTGCCCATCACCGACGTCGGGCTCACTGGTTTTAGTTCCGTGACTTGTCCTTACCACCCTTCTTAAACAGTGGCACCACATTAGCCAACCTCCAGTCTTCCGGCACCTCTCCTGTGACTATCGATGATACAAATATCTTAGCAAGTGGCCCAGCAATCACTTCTCTAGCTTTCCACAGAGTTCTCGGGTACCCCTGATCAGGTCCAATGCGTTCCAAGACATCCAGCAGTTTCTCCTCTGTAATATGAACATTTTGCAAGGTGTTGCCATCTATTTCCCTACAGTCTATATCTTCCATATCCTTTTCCACAGTAAATACTGATGCAAAGTACTCGTTTAGTATCTCCCCATTTTCTGTGGCTCCACACAAAGGCCGCCTTGCTGATCTTTGAGGGGCCCTATTCTTTCCCTAGTTACCTTTTGCCCTTAATATATTTGTAAAAACCCTTTGGATTCTCCTTAATTCTATTTGCCAAAGCTATCTCATGTCCGCTTTTTGCCCTCCTGATTTCCCTCTTAAGTATTCTCCTACTGCCTTTGTACTCTTCTAAGGATTCACTTGATCTATCCTGTTTATACTTAATATGCTTCCTTTTTTTTAACCAAACCCTCAATTTCTTTAGTCATCCAGCATTCCCTATACCTCCCAGCCTTTCCTTTCACCCTAACAGGAATAAACTTTCTCTGGATTCTCGTTAGCTCGTTTCTGAAGGCTTCCCATTTTCTAGCCATCCCTTTACCTACGAACATCTGCCTCCAATCAGCTTTTGATAGTTCTTGCCGAATTCCGTCGAAATTGGCCTTTCTCCAAGTTTGAACTTCAACTTTTAGATCTGGTCTGTCCTTTTTCGTTACTATTTTAAATCTCATAGAATTATGGTCTCTGGCCCCAAGGTGCTCCCTCACTGACACCTCAGTCACCTGCCTTGCCTTATTTCCCAAGAGTAGGTCAAGTTTTGCACCTTCTCTAGTAGGTACATCCACATACTGAATCAGAAAATTTTCTTGTACACACTTAACAAATTCCTCTCCATCTAAACCCATAACACTATGGCAGTCCCAGTCTATGTTTGGAAAGTTAAAATCCCATACCATAACCACCCTATTATTCTTACAGGTAGCTGAGATCTCCTTACAAGTTTGTTTCTCAATTTCCTTATTGGCAAACTTACCAACCCACCCTTCTACTTCATCATTCAAGTTATTTGTAAAAATCACAAAGAACAGAGGTCCCAGAACCCTTTCCTGTGGAATACCACTGGTCTCCAAACTCCAAGCTGAATACTTTCCATCTTGTATGGGCGAGTCAATTCTGTACCTAAACAGCCAGATTTTCCTGTATCCCATGTCTCCTTACTTTCTGACTGAGCCTACCATGGGAAACCTGATCAAACGCCTTGCTAAAATCCATGTACACCACCACTGCTGTACTTTCATCAACGTGTTTTGTTACATCCTCAAAGAATTCAGTAAGTATGAGACATTACCTGCCCTCCTCAAAACCATGCTGACCATCTCTAATCAAACTGGTTTTCCAAGTAGTCATAAATACTGTCTCTTGGAATACTCTCCATTGCTTTGCCCACCACAGATGTAAGACTGATTGGTCTGTAATTCCTAGGATTACCCCTATTCCCTTTCTTGCACAAGTGAATAATATTTGCTACCCTCCAATCTTCTGACACTGCTCCAGTGGACAGTGAGGACGCAAAGATCATCACCAAAGCCTCAGCAATCTCTTCCCTCGCTTCCTGTAGTAACCTATGATATATCCTGTCCAGCCCAGGGGATTTATCTATCCTTATGTTTTTCAAACCTTTCAGCACATCCTCCTTCTTAAATCAGTCTGTTTGAGCATATCAGTCTGTTTCACGCTGTCCTCAGAAATGTCAAAGTCCCTCTCAGTAGTGAATACTGAAGCAAAGTATTCATTAAGTACCTCCCCTACCTCCTGCAACTCCACATAAGTGCCCTCCAATACTCCTGAACAGCCCTACCTTTGCTCCAGCCATCCTCTTGTTCCTTACCTAAGTGTAGAATGTCTTAGGGTTTTCCTTAGTCGTCCCCACGAAAGCTTTCTCATGCCCCCTTCTAACTCTCTGTTCCTAGCCTCACTAGCCTGCTCATCCTGCCTTCTAGCTTCCAACCTAACTCCCTATATCTCTTTTCAGTTCCTCCTCCCTATCCCTACCTGTGTCATTGGACTGATGTGTACCATGACTTCTGGCTGCTCTCCCTCCCCCTTAAGAATTCTCATGACTTGATCCAAGACGTCCTTGATCCTGGCACCTGGAAGGCAACATACCATCCGGAGTCTCAATCACGACCACAAATCTTCTGTCTGTTCCTCTCACAATTGAATCAATCACTATCCCTCTCCTATTTTTCCCTCCTTCCCTTCTGAGCCACAAAGCCAGGCTCAGTGCCAGAAACCTGGCCGCTGTGGCTTTCCCCTGGTAGGTTGTCCTCCCCAACAGGATCCAAAACAGAATACTTATTATTGAGGAGAACGGCCACAGGGGATCCCTGCTCTGTCTGCCTTTCCCTCTCCTGATTGCCACCCAGCTACTGTTATCCTCTAACTCCTCTCTATCACCCCCTCAGCCTCTCAAATGATCCAAAGTTCATCCAGCTCCAGCTCCAGTTCTCTAATGCGGTCTGTGAGGAGCTGGAGGTGGGTGCATTTCTTGTAGGCGAAGTCAGCAGTGACACCAGTGGTCACCCTTACACCCCACACCCTGCAAGAGGAGCATGCAACTGCCCTAGCCTCCACTCCCTCTGCTTTAAATTGCCAAGAAAGATTGAATAAATGAAAACAACCTTACTTACCAATCCTCCACACAGTCTTTTTTTTGGTTAGAGGAATAGGAAGGGTGGGAGGCATGTCTAGTGTCTCAGGTTTAGCCACAGCCTGAATATGTCGATTCACGTGCTCAGCAATCCCTGTGTCTGCATCCACTCCTGTTGAGTCTTCGCTCTGCCTATTCATGAGGTAAGTGTTTCAAAGGGAAATTTACCTTACCAGCAGCCCCCTGGTCCATGCTCTCACCACTCCCGCTGCGACAAATATGATGAAGAGGCTGGTAGAATGGAAAGTGAGAATCACGGAGACCTAGTCATCGTTAAGGAAAGCAAGTGAAAGGGTGAGGGCACATGTGCAGAAAATTGATCGGGCACTGCTTGTTGCCCTGTTTACCATGGTAGCGGCAAGTCTTTGGCTGAGGGAAAATACATTTCTGAGGTCCCCGTGTGGAAGCTGTCATCATTAGAACAGATTGGCAACAAAAGAGAAAGCTTTGGAGAAACTGGTTCACTAATGTTGTTTTGGGGAGGAAAATCTGCTTCTTTACTTCATCAGGCCTACATTTGACTTTAAAACCACAGGAATGTGGTTGATTCTTAAATACACTCTGAAATGGCCTAGCAAACTACTCAGTTGTATCAAATTGCTACGGTGTCTAAAAGGAATGAAATTGGACTGACCACCTAGGCACTGGAAATGACAACGATAAACCCAGACCCCTCAATCCTGCAAGCCCTTCTTGCTAGCATGTTGGACATTTGTGCTAAAGTTGAGAGAGTTGTCCCTTGGCTGGTTGAGCAACGGCCTCACCATTGTCTGTAAGGTACGATTTGATGAATATGACTATGTCCCAGACACCACACTGGCCCCAGGTTGTCACTGGTGATTGAAATTGTTCATGCTCAACAATAATGACTGAGCAGCATTTTGTATGGCTTTTTATTTTTTCATCACTTTGCATGTTGTGCAAAGCCCTACTCCATTTTGTCTTTTAATGGGATTTATTTGCAACTATACACTGTCTGCATGACTCAAGACTTTAAAGTGAATACAACTGAATAATCCCTTTGTTACTTGACAAGATTTTGTAACTTTTAAACCTGACCTCAGTTACCAATGTGTTTATCTTAAAAAAACATTTGCCATATTTTGTTTTGCACAGTTATGTTCAAATGAGAATGATGAAGAAATAATACTTTTTCTCATTTTTACAGGGAGACCAGTGCAATTTCAGCCATGATTTAGGCCCACCAAGAAAGCGGGAGCTCTGCAGATTTTACTACAATGGATTCTGTGCGAAAGCAGAAAATTGTTTGTACATGCACAATATCCTTCTGTATTCTGATTTTGTAGTGGTGCTAAACTGATGGTACAACTCAGCCAGGTTCTGTTAATAGGAGTGTAAGCCATGTTGATGCAAGACCTAGGAAAAGACTACTATATCTTGATTTGACACTGTAAAGGCTGTAGTTTCAATGCAGTATTAAGTGCTTTCACGGAGCTTCAGATTTCTGGCACAGCTGATAAGCTTGTTTTACAAATACAGTGTTGATGAAGTGCACAATCTCAACTGTGCTACCAGCATATTCCAAGTTCATTTTCCAGGAATGAAGCTTTGAGCATGCATGTTTTAATTTCAGAAAACTAGCGCCATGTCTTCACCTTAGTTTTATAAAAGCTGGTTAATGCAGAGGGACGACTACAATTTTACAGGAAAATAATATTTTCTAAAAAATTGTAATATTACTGGGTTTAAACATGGCATAAACTATGTAAATAAATATGGAGAATTAGAGAAAGTACAGGAAAATTATTATTTTGGGAGGGAGTTCACTTTTTCTTAACCTAAAAGGTTTAATCTAAATTTTTATTTTATATGTAGTCTTAAATGTACTTCATATATTTCCTTCAAGTGTTGCTCTTCAATCCCGGAAAAAATTTTACATTAGCTTTCAGTCATTCTTCAGACACTCACCTTAGTTATGCTTATTTCGATTGGATTAAATTTGTGATTCTTTCTCGCTTGTTCTAACAACCCTCCAAGGTTTGTTTGACTGGCCTGTAATTGTTTGGCTAACTCCAGAATCTGCTTTTTGCTAAATAGTGCCACTTTTTAAATAATTATATGGAAGCAGCAGTCATCTTTTCTCAGCTTGCATGCCAGTCTGTTTTTCACCAATTCCTAACTTTGAAAAGTTCAAAACTGACCATAATGTCCAATCCCTATCATGCTGCTATGGCTGATATTCTGTGAGCCAGCTTGAATGATTGTGTTAGCCCAAGATTTCCCCAGTTTAAATTCATAGAATCACACAGTATAGAAATGGATCCTTTGGAGCAAGCATTCCATGCTGACCGTAATTCCAAACTAAACTAGTCCCACCTGCCTGCACTTGGCCCATATCCCTTCAAACATTTCTTATTCATGTACGTATCTAACTGTCTTTTAAACGTTATAACTGAACCTGCATCTACCTCTTAATCTGGAAGGTCATCACATGCACGAACCACAAAATAGGGCCCCTTAGACTTGAAATCCCTCACCCTAGGAACCAGAAACCTGTCATTCCTATTATCTATACCCCTTGTTATTTTATAAACCTCTCTAAGACCACTACTCAACCTTCTACCCTTCAGTGAAAAAACTCTGAGCCTATCCAGCCTTTCCTTATAACTCAAATCCTCCATTACCAGCAACATCCTGGTAACTCTCGTCTGAACTCTCTCCAGCTTAAAGGTATCCTTTCTATAACAGGAAGACCAGAACTGGGCGCAGTATTCCAGAAGAGGCCTCACCAATATCCCACACAACCTCAAAGTAACATCCCAGTTCCTATACTGAAAAGTCTGAGCAATGAAGCCAATCCTGCTAAGCACCTTCTTAACCACCCTATGTATATATGATGCAAACTTCAAAGAATTATGTACATGAACCTTAGGTCCCTCTATCTACAACACTGCACAACGCCCTATCTTTAATTGTATACATAATGCAAAGGTGCCAGTGTTGGATAGGGTTGGACAAGATCAAAAATCACACAACACCAGGTTGTAATCCAACGGGTTTATTTGAAAACACTAGCTTTCGGACTGCTGCTCCTTCATCAGGTGCTTGCACTGTAAGCTGGTGTTGTGTGATTTTTAACCTTTAATTGTACAAGTCTTGTCTTTGTTTGTTTTACCAAAATGCAATACTTTTCATTATCCAAATTGAACTCCATCTGCAACTCTTTAGTCGGTGGACCCAATCTTTCAAGATCTCTTTGTATTCTTAGATAACTTCTGACAGTGTTTTTCACCTGTTGAACCACGTCCTATGCCACCCTCTCAGAACAGCCAATCTGCAAGCTTCCTCCTGTCAAATAACCAGATAAGCCTGAATGCAGAAGAATAAGAAATAATGATGTTGTATGGACAGCGGTTTGCCTCCATTATGATATGTAATGAAACTACGTGCAAATAAGGATTTATTATCACCATAATTTGACCTCCATTGCATAATACATTACCTCTTCTAAAAACATGGTATATCGTTAGGCTGGCTGCAATTTGTGTGATGAGACATCTATTTCGGTAAACAAGTTCAGGTGTATATAGAAAGAAACTAATAATGTCCCCCATTTTTTAGGATAAGCATCTTTTTCTGTGGACTCCTATCTGCTTTCTTCCAAGAGTCTTCTAACTATTGAACAAATTGCCTCCTTCCGGAGGTCTTTTAAAACTTTTAGGCTTGGTGTTAGCTAGTCAGTATTACTCAATTTACTTCTCTTCTGCTATTTCTAACCTTGGTGCTCTGCACCCTGGGTCTTGACTGTTCAACTCAGTGCCACTAATGCAAAGATATAGCATAACATCCAGTGGCCTTGATCTGATTCCAGAGTGTGGTGGTGCTGGTACACCTCAGTACCTCACTCTGCTGCAGATAACCCCCGGATGCTGCACTTCTCTTTCTTCCACCGTAAACATGTTAAAGAACATCCCTATGCCTCCACTTCTTGCCTTAAAACAACTGCCAAACCCTAAAGAGACTATTGTTCCCAGTAATCTACCCAGGCTTCAGGACAACATCGACCACATTACCATGCTACTCTGCCGTGGCAACCTGTGCAAAACATGCCACATCATCAACATGGATGCTACCATAACACGTGTGAACATCACCCACCATGCAGATGTTACAACAATGGATGAATGGACATTATGCAACAATTGCCAGACAGGAATGCTCCCCCCCCCCCAAGTTGGGGAACACTTCAGCGGTCAAGGACATTCAGCCTCCGATGTTTGGGTAAGCTTCATCCAAGATGGCCTTCGAGATATACAGTAATGCAGAATTACCGAGCAAAAACTGATAACCAAGTTCCATACCTATGAAGACGGCCTCTTATTGGGTTCATGTCTTGCTGCATGTAATCCCATCATACTGTTCTGTATCTGTTAAATCTTCCTTCGTGTTCTGTTTTGACGCCATCACCTTGATAACTTCTTTTGATCTCTCTAATTAGTTTATACAGTTTTGGATTACTTGTTACTTTGGTTAGACCCTCGGCATGTGACTCTTATACCTGTCATGTTATTCCAGTCATTTGGTTTTCTCCAGCACCACCTTATTTTGAATTTTTAAAATTCATCTCTCTGCATCAATCAATTGGATTATAGGTCATCCATTGTCTTGCGATTCAGCTGTTGACACTTTACTGTCACCTACTGACACTTTTGATCACCTGCAGAGACTTATTATTCAGCCTGTTGACATTCCACTCAGGTCATTTGTATGATCTTTTGATCTTCCTGTTTATAAGTTTTGTGCCTTGTGTGCTTGTTTTCATTTCACCTGGTGAAGGAGCAGCGCTCCAAAAGCTTGTGATTTCAGATAAACCTGTTGATATAACCTGATGTTGTGCGACTTCTAACCTGATTCCAGAGTGGTGAGGTGTGAGATCACCTCTGGGTAGTTATTGGATAAAGGTCAGTTTAAGAGTGTGGTGCTGGAAAAGCACAACAGGTCAGGCAGCATTCGTGGCATAAGCCCTTCATCAGAAATTAGGCTTTTGGGCTGGAGGGCTGAGAGATAAATGGGAGAGGGGTGGGGTTAGGGGAGGTAGCTGGGAAAGCGATAGGTGGATGAAGGTGAGGGAGAAGGTGATAGGTCAGGGGGTCAGTGATGGACGGGTTCGGAGGGTGGTGCCGAATTGGAGGCTTAGAACTGGGATAATGTGGGGGAGAGGAAATGAGGAAGCTGTTGGAAATCCACATTTATCCCATGTGGTTGCAGGGTCCCAAGGTGGAATATGAGGCATTCCTCCTCCAGGCGTTGGGTGGTAACGGTTTGGCAGTGGATGAGGCCCAGGACCTGCATGTCCCTGATGGAGTTGAAGTGTTCTGCCACGGGGCAGTGGGGTTGGTGGGTGCAGGTGTCCCAGAGATGTTTTCTGAAACGATCCCCAAGAAGGCGTCCTGTGTCCACGATGTAGAGGAGGCCACACTGAATGCAACTCAGCACCACCCTCAGGACTTGTCCATCTCTGCCCCCTCTGACCTATCACCTTCTCCCTTACCTTCATCCATCAATGCTTTCCAAGCTCCCTCTCCCCAACCCCACCCCCGTCCCATTTATCTTTCAGCCCCCCCGGCTAAAGGCCTCATTCACAATGAAGGGCTTATGCCCAAAGCGCAATTCTCCTACTCCTCTGATACGGCTTGACCTGCTGTGCTTTTCCAGCATTGCACTCTCAACTCTGATCTGCAGTCCTCACATTCTCCCGGAGCTCAGGTATAGAATCATACAAAATATTATCTGCTCTGAGCTATCAGATAAAATTTGAAAGTTTTTGCAGATCCTAGAACTTTCTATATACTCCATAAACTTAAGCAGATTTTTTTCTGCTGAATTTGTGCTCCTCTGCAAATGTAAACCTTAAGGTTTACTGTCGGCGAATGAGTATATGAATAAAACTAACCCTAACCTTCACAGTTTAGAAAAGAGACAAGATCTAATCTGGTACAGGTTATGATAGTTGTAGAATTAACAGCATCAATTTTTTCTTAAAGGGATAAAATTGAGAGGTTGTTGACTCATACATTTATTGATCCGTTTGAAAAATATCAAAGTAATTGATAAAATTTTGGTTGAGTTTCTGTAGTTATAAAAATCAAGAAAGTCATTATCCTTAATATGCCTCACATGAATTCCCTTGTAAGTTCTATCATACAACTGGAAATTGTTACCAGGGTGATGAGTGCAAATTTTCCCATCGACATTTAACTGAAGAAACCAGGGAGCTTCTGGACAAGGTAAAGCAAATTACAGATTTTCTTTCACCCAGTTTTCTCCCTTTCTGTTAGCAGTGACTATCAACAAGATGTTGTTGCCTCGAGTTGATACATTGCTCTTTAGTACATTGCTCTAGTCAATTCAGTTGTGATTCTGGACCTTATCTACAGATTATTTTATTTTTGGATTGGAGAAAGTATATTTGAATGCGGCCATGTTCTCTCAAATATCTATATATGAGTAGTTTTCAGCAGGTGGTCACTGGGTGATTTGAATAGAAGGAATTATGGCTGATTTGTGAGATCATTATGACTGCCTAAATCAGCTCACATTAAAGGCCATGAATTGAATAGGAAAATGTCAAATCTTCATTGACAGCATGAATTACTGCAGTACATTTTTCTTTCAGTTCTTTTGGTAGCACTGAAACAGATAGATTTGAATTATTTATTTCAGTGAACACAGATGTCATATAATTGGCAGCCAAAATTATTACCTTCACACGGAAATTGCTTGTCTTCGAAAGAGGTTGCATTAAAGCTATTCCAGTTAATGATATTGTAGTTTCTTATACTTGTGTTATCACTTTGATTGCATATCCACAGTTTGAATGTTTAATTTCATGCCAGCAGAGCAGGGCAAAAAAAAAAAACTTTTTCTGGTTTTTCTGGAAAATTTGTCTCTTGAGGTGGCTCTCCTGTCCTCTAGTCCACCTGTGTAGCCTTATTGAATTCACTGGAGTTGACCTACATTACCAGCAGTGCAATAAAAGAGAATTTTACAAATCTACATACATTTATATCCATAGGTTAAACGATTGTATTCCACAGTGTGTAAGGAAAGTTAGTTCTTTCCATTTGTTAGCAAGGTGTTGGCTGTGCTGCTGGGATTATTGAACAGTGTTGGTTTTACAAGTCTCACAAACAGTTAAATAGTAAAATGGTAGTCAAAGAAGGATAGAGCTGTTTATAGATCAGAAAAATGATCTTATGAAAGCAGGTGGGTGGCTAAGGTATGAAATGAGTAATTTCCAGGTGTTTGGATCAGCAAAACTAGCTGCTTGAAGATGGTAGAAGGTAAATTGGATATCATAAAATTCAAGAGGATGTCAAGAGAATTGTGGTAGTGTAGTTGTAATGCCACTGGAATAATTATTCAGAGGGAACATGGACTGAAATTCCACCCTGGAAACTAATGGTCTAAATAAACTTGTCCTTTAATAACGGGAAGTGGGTCACTAGAGGCTCATTGATGATGTTACCTATTATGGTGAAGAAACATCTGAAAATGAACCTTCCAGTTCAGCGAGCAAACTTGCATCCAAAATGTCCTTTATATACCTAATGCCATGTTGGGAAGGAAGTCTGTGGTCCTTATCTGGTCTAGCCTGCATTTGACTTCAGACCTGCAATGGTGCAGCTAACTGTTAACTGCCATCTGAAATGGCCCAACATGCCTCTCTGTTCAAGGGCTGTTAGGGATAGACCAGCAAATGTGGCCCACATGCCATGAATGGATTTGTACAAAAAATGCATTTAGTAATGTAGTAGTCTGCAATTTGAAAAATCTCCAGATGGAATACACCTCAGGAAGCTAAAAGAAAGTAAGGGTGTGAAATTGCAGAACCTCTGGCCCAAAGTTTGCAGTGAGACTCGGAAATTTAGTGAACAATAGGAGGATTGTAATAAATTACAAGAGGACATAGATTTGTAAAATTTAATGTGGAGAAATATAAAGCACTGCATTCTGGTAGGATGAATGAGGAAAGGCAAAATTAACCAAATGGTACAACTTTAAAGCAGGTCAAAAACAGAGAGACCTGAGCTGTAGGTATACAATCTTTAAAGGTATAAAACAAATAAGGAAGGCTATAATTAAAGAGGACAAGAGCAGCAAAGTTATACTAAACATTTTCAGAGCATTCATTCGGTCTCAAATGTGATATTGTTTATTTCTGGCCATCGCACTTTATTAAGGGGACTTTGCTTAATGTACAGAAAAAAAATTACTAGAATAGACTATGATTGAAAGACTTACAGTTCTGTAGAGAATCTGGAAATCAAGTGTTGTCCTCCTTCAAGCAGAAAAGATTGAGGTACGTTAATAAAAGTGTTCAAAATCATAAATTGTTTTGTTAGAACAAATAAATAGAAGCTGTTTCCAGTGGCAGAGGGGGTCAGTAATCAGAGGACATTAATTGAAAATGATTGGCAAAAAGAACCAGAGCAACATGAATTTTTGTTTTACACAGTAATTTGTTATGATTTGAAATGCATTGCCTGAAAGTGAGGTGGAACTTTCAAAAGGAAATTGACCCTGACAGAAGGAAAATTCTAGGGCTATGAAGAAAGAGCAGGACATCAGATGAACTCATTAGTTCTACCAAAGGATCATGCACCCCTCTGGTGTATCATTTTATGGTTTTGTGAATTGGTCATTAAATTATTAATTTTTCATCTTTTCAATCAGATGCTAGCCAGTGAGGCAGAAGCTGGGGCAGAGGATGAGAAGGAAGTGGAAGAGCTAAAAAAACAAGGAATCACTCCCTTACCGAAGCCGCCACCTGGAGTTGGATTGTTACCCACACCACCTCGGCCTCCAATGCCACCACCTTCGAATATGCCCAATGTCCCTCGGCCTCCCATGATGGGACCACCTCCCCCACCTGGTCCCCCACCACCTGGTCCCCCACCAATAGGTCCTCCGCCTCCAGGCCCTCCACCCCCCGGACCACCATGTCTTCCGGGCCAAAAGAAGATCCCCTCGCTCTTTGAAATTGTTGTTCAACCCACTCCACACCTGGCACATAAAATGGGAATGAGGTAAATATTTCTTGCCATATTCTTAAATTTTGACACCAATCTATTAAACTTTCATAAATGGCTGGTCTCCAGTGCAGAATGACACCAACAGTGCGGGTTCAATTCCTTTACCAGCTGAGGTCACCAGGAAGGTCTAGCCTTCTAAGCCTCTCCCTTTGCCTGTGGCATGATGACACTCAGGTTAAACCTGCCACCAGTTGTCTCTTTCAAATGAGACAGCAGGCTGTGCTCCTTTGGGATTGCAGCAGTTTTCACATACCATACATACTTGAGTAATGATTGATGTCTAAAAATGGGCCCTGACTTAGCCAAAAAAAACATTAATCTTTCATGTACAGGTTGACCCACAACATTTAGCTCTATTTACTTGTTGTCTACTCACCATTAATGTCAAATGTGTCGTGGTGCATATCTAGTTAGTAGATTCATAGTATGTCACAGTGTCAAATGTGGCAGTTCAGTTTCTTATGTCCGCACATGTGAAAACATGATGCCAAGGCTACTACTTCACTCGTACTCACTTTGTTCCTGCCAATCCCACCTTCTAATAGGAACATGGTATCAATAAGGAATGGTAGATGCAAAAGTGTGAATTGATAAAGAATGGCACTGGAAAAGGCACAGATCAGGTCGCAGGTCAGGAGCGAACGAGTCAACATTTTGGGCTTCACCTTTCATCAGGATGAAGGGTTGATGAAGGGTTAACCCTGAACTGTCAACTATCTTGCTCCTCAGATGCTGCCTGACCTGTGCCTTTTCCAGTACCACACTTTATCGACTCTGACTTCTCAAGCATCTGCAGTCCTCACTATCTCCCAGATGCACAAACGTATTTAAACTTGGTCATTGAGTTTACAAAGCAGGCAATAATTGTTCATCAGCTATATAAATGGGACATGTTTAAAAAGCTAGAGAATTCAAAGTATTCGAGAACATTGCATACAAGAGGAATCTCAACTTTGACAGAATACATATACAACAGGGGAAGGCCTTGCAAGTGGCTGCAGTTGGAAGATGAAGTCACAAAACAGCTCTGTGAAAATCATCGGTACGGACTCTCAGTTTCTCATGTAAAAGTTGACATCTTGTTTTTGACTAAAAATTTACCATTGTGTCTGTTCATACCTAAAACTAATGTTTACAGTATAACATTTTGTATAGAACTTTACAATGTGACTTTACCACATTTTGGTCCACTGCTAACCTGTTGTTTCCTCCCGTGAACTTAAGGTTCAGGGGGATTCACATACTACAGCAAGATATGCAAACTTAATCATGGATGAGATCCACCATTACTTGAGTATTTATAGTATATGAAAGCTACCATAGTCCCAGATGATCACAGGCTACTGTGTCATTCGAGAGAGAGAACTGATGGTGCTATTATCCTGAAGATTGTCATGTCTCAGCAGAGGGGAATAGTAGGCAGTCAGAATAGCCAGTTCCTTGTTTAGTGATCGTTAACAACAAAGTTGATATTTGCTGAGGATAAAAGCAAATGAATCAAAGGACTTGCTTCACCCAAGCCAGCCTTCAGGTGGATGTTTCTGATATCACAGGTGGAAAGGTTCGTTGGAAGTATTTGATGCTGTTAGAATTTTTATTTCTTTATACCTGCCATTTCAGTCCTTTCACCTCTATGTGGAGCTGCTCAGACATAGTTAGAATACAGTCAGGACTTGAAGTTAAGGCAGAGTTGCTACAGTAAACAAAAACAAATGGACAACCACAGCAGACCTAGCAACATCTGCAGAGAGAAAGCAGAGTTAACATTTTAAGTTCAGTGACTGGCTCTTTTTCAGAATTCGGAGTTGCTATAATGTTTGGTTTAATGCTAAAAGAATGCAGCTCTCCTCAAAGGATAATGTTGTAAAACAATGGCAGTTGCAAGCTAAGCATAAGTTTTAGAATGAAATTTATTTATGCTCTTTTTCCACATAGGCCACGGTTCCCACCACCGCCCCCTGGATTCCCAGGGCCTCCAGGACCTCCTGGGCCATCAGGACCTCCCATGGGTCCAGGTCCTGCTCCAGGTATGGGACCAGGTCCCATGTCTAGCCCAATTTCTGGACCTATGCCAGGCCCTGGCCCAGAGGAGATGTCTTTAGGCCCTGGAATGAATCCAGGACCACCAGTAGGACCAGGCCCTCCCGTAGCATCGTTCATGCAAGGAGATCCAGGAATGATGCCTCCTCCCTCTTCTGATCCCAATTTCTATGATAACTACTATCAACAACAGGGAATGCAGATGGACCTTGGTCAAGATGGAGTAGAAGGTAGGACACGGGGTATGAACCTTGTTTTTTCCAGTCCAGGCCATTGATGAATTATCTGTTTTAGTATTGAAAAAAAGAGTTGCAACAGAAGATTGCATTTACCTGAAAATTTGGAGGATTAACCCTGATGATCCCTAATTTACCCATACTTTTCCAAGTGGATATTCATTCTCTCCTTCAGAATTTTCACTAATAGTTTCCTGCCAAGGTGTGGCGCTGGAAAAATACAACAGGTCAGGTGGCATCCGAGGAACATGCGAGAGTCAACGTTTCAGGCAAGCCCTTCATCAGGAATGTCTCCTACTCCTCAAATTATGCCTGACCTGCTGTGCTTTTCCAATGCCACACTTTTCGACCCTGATCTCTAGATTCTGCAGTCCTCACTTTCTCCCTACATGGTCAGCAAAGCAAATGGAATCCTATACCTCTTAGTTGGATGCATTGAGCATAAAATCAGGGATGCTATGCTGAACCCACATAAAATGCTGGTTCTGCCTTAACTACAGTAGTGTATCCATTTATGTGCACTACTCTTTAAGAAAGACATGGAAGCCCTTGAGAAAATGCAGAGGATATTTCCAGAATGGTTCCAGCAATAGGGCCTATTAGTTGCATGGTGAAAGTGAGGACTGGAGATGCTAGAGATCAGAGTCGAGTGCGGTGCTGGAAAAGCACAGCAGGTCAGGCAGCATCCGAGGAGCAGGAGAGTTGATGTTTTGGGCAAAATCCCTTCATCAGGTGTATACAATTATGATAGGCTTAGTTAAGTTGGATGAGGAAAATCTCTTAAATTGAGGACTAGGGGACACAGATTAAAAATTTTAGGCAAGAGATTCAGGGGGATGGTGAGAGAGTGCATTTTATGCAGCAAGTGATCATATCTGGAATTTAATATCTACAATAATTTCAAAAGGGAATTGGATGAACATTTCATGGGGGCTAGGTAAAAACAATAACTGCAGATGCTGGAAACCAAATACTGGATTAGTGGTGCTGGAAGAGCACAGCAGTTCAGGCAGCATCCAACAAGCAGCAAAATCGACGTTTCGGGCAAAAGCCCTTCATCATTCCTGTGCTCTTCCAGCACCACTAATCCAGTATTTCATGGGGGCTGAACTGGGAAATGGGATTAATGGGATCTGGCGTGGACTTGATGGGGTTAATGGCCTCCAGAATGAAAGGAAGTGATTGACAGTACTGAAATTATGTCTGTCATTCTTTATGTCTGTCCAGTTGTACAGATATATAATATTTGGTGATTCCCTCTTTTTTTCAGCCAACTGATATTTCAGCTAAGGCAGCGTATTTGCATACTGGCAGAGAGCATTGGGATTTTGTATTCCATTCTCCAGTCTCATTCATGTTGAATTACCATCTAACCTCTTTTTGCCATTGTTTCATTGTTTGAAAAAGGTCTAGAGCCAAAGTGCATTTCCATCTTCTTTTGCAGAAACTAATTTGCTGGTGAATAGGAAATGGAGGAGTCTGTACGTTTACAAGTATTAGATTGGAATAATTGCCAAATGATTTCTACATCATTATAAACAATACGGAACAATTGTCCCTTTTAACTCCTATGAGCAGGGTGTCAATTCCAAACAATTACTCTTGAACTGTATAAAACAAATACACAGAAAAATAACTTTCTTGTTGCAACAAGAAAAAGTTGATAGGTGTGTGAGAATAATCACTCAAATTCAACATAAATCTTCCTTATCTCTCTTTGATGTGGAGGTGCCAGTGTTAGACTGGGGTGGACAAAGTTAAAAATCACACAACACCAGATCATAGTCCAACAAGTTTATTTGGAAGTACTAGCTTTCAAAGTGCTGCTCCTTCATCAGGTAGCTGTGGAGTAGGATCACAAGACACAGAATTTATAACAAAAGATCTCAGTGTCATGCAATTAAAATGATATATTGAACAACCTAGATTGCTGTTAAGTCTTTCATCTTTTAGAATGGGTTGCAGGTTTCGCTTCATTAAACATGTAAATCCCAGAACGTCTTTCCAGTCACATTCTTGAGATTGCTTATGGTTTTATAAAAAAAAGGTAACATCTCAGCTCAGACATTGCATTAAAAGTGTGAGGTTAGAGTCTGTTTGTATCCCAATCTTGAGTTTTTTTATAAAACCATAAGCAATCTCGAGAATGTGACTGGAAAGACGTTCTGGGATTTACATATAAATGAACCGAAACCTGCAACCCATTCTAAAAGATGAAAGACTTAAGAGCAATCCAGATTTGTTCAATATGTAATTTCAGTTGCATGACACTGAGATCTTTTGCTATAAATTCTGTGTCTTGTGATCCTGCTCCACAGCTACCTGATGAAGGAGCAGCACTTTGAAAGCTAGTACTTACAAATAAACCTTTTGTACTATGACATGGCATTGTGTGATTTTTAACTTTACCTCTCTTTGTTCACTCTTCCTGTTCATACCTCTGCCAGGTGCTTATGAAGAGATGGACGAAGGAGATGGCCAGCCAGTTCTGCTTCAACATATTGAGGAAATGGAAGGTGAAGAGACTGAAGGTGATTCATCCAGTCAGAAGGGCAATGTAAATATTCCTGACTTTCTTCCTGCGGCCCAGCGAGCACTTTTTCTCCGCATCCAACAAAAGCAACAAGAGGAAGAGGAGAAGGCGAAGAGGAAAGCAGAGAACAGCCAACGGGAGAAAGAAAATGAGGAAGGTGCACATTACTTTTATATTCTGCTTAGATATTATTAATTATCTGAGTGTAGCCATAAAGAAATAAGTAAGCAGATGTTTTACAGTTATCCTTAAATGGTGCGTAATTCTTACCTACAATATTTGAAAATTTGTTGCGAATCTGAAGAATTTGTATCTACTGTATTCAAATATGTTAGTCAAAAAGAATTAGCAGCAAGAGTGGAGCATTCAATCCCCATTTGATAAAATTATTGCTGATCTGATTGTGTTCTTAACTGCAATTTCCCATCTGCCCCCTTCAGAACACTTGACTACATTGTCAATCAAAAATTTATCTAACTCAACCTTGAACACATTCAATGAGCCAGCCTCCATTACTCCCTGGGGAAGAGAATTTCACAAATTCTGTAAGAATAGAATTTATCCACATCTTCATTTTAAATTGGAGCCCTGAATCTTTGTCTCATCATTCCAGACAGCCCCACAAGGGTAACATTTTTTTTCAGAATCATTGAAATAAAAAATCCAAAGGTTATTGGACAATAACATCATCTCATATTCTTCTAACTTTCAATGGATATGGGCACAAACTATTCAACCTTTCCTCAGAAGATAACCTCTTCATCCCCAGGAATTTTTGAATTAATTATTTTCTGAATTGTTTCTGATGCAGTTCTATTGTTTCTTAAATACACAACACTGTATATGTGTTTTCCTTAAGGCTGTGTACAGTCGTAACAATACTTCTTTATTTTTGTGCTCAATTCTCCTGCAGTAAATGACAACATTTTATTTGCCCTCCACTTGCTGTGCCCATTTTTGTGGCTCATACCAGAACACCCAGATCTCTTGAAAATGTTTAGCTATGCAGCCTAGGAGAAAGCGAGGACTGCAGATGCTTGAGATCAGAGTTGAGAGTGGGGTGCTGGGAAAGCACAGCAGCTGAGGCAGCATCCGAGGAGCATGAGAATTGACATTTCAGGCAAGAGCCCTTCATCATTCCTGATGCAAGGCTGTTGCCCAAAACGTTGATTCTCCTGCTCCTTGGATGCGTCCTGAGCCTCTGTGCGTTTCCAGCACCCCACACTTAGATCTGCATCCTCTCCATTCAAATAGTATAGATCAACCTCGATTATCCGAATGGATGGCGGGGAGTATTTTGTTTGGGTAACTGATTGTTTGAATAACTGAACTGATCGTAAACAAAGGAACCCACACTAGGACCTTGAAATCTTGTTCAGATAATCCGAAATTTGGATAATTTATGGTCAGATAACCGATGTTGTTCGGTATACTGTTTTTTTATTGTCCCTGAAGTGAACAAATTTACATTTTTCCACATATGCCCTGCCAATTCTTTTGTTCATTCATTTAACCAATCTTTGTCCTTGCTACTATTTCTTATGTGCCCTTGACAGCCTACTTTTCCACCTATCTTTTTTGGAAAATTTAGTTACCATAAATTGGGTCTCTTCATCCAAGAGGAAGCTTGATTATCCAGATTTGATTATCTAAATATCGGATTATCCAGGAATATCGCAAGGTCCCGATACTTGGGCTAAACTATGTTATCTGGCATTTGATTATCCGGAATTCGATTAACCAAAGGAAATATTCCCCGCCTGTGTCCTTCGGATAATTGAGGTTCCTCTGTAGCTTGTTGAGGCCTAGGACTTATCTGTTTGCACTTCATTAGTTACAAATTGTCTACTCAAAAATAACCCAGGTATGCCTACGCTATGTTTCCTGTTAATCAATCAATCCTCAATCCATGCAACCTCCTGTATAGTACCCTTGGATGAGGCACTTTACTAAAATACCTTTTGGAAATTCAAGTTTATCACATTTACAGGTTCCCTTTGTCCATCTTGCTTATTGCTTCAAACATGTCAAGAACAGTTTCCTTTTCAGAAAGCCATGTTGATTCTGCTAGATTGTTTTATGATTTTCTAAATGTCGGACTGTGAATATCTTAATAATGGATTGTATCATTTTTCTGTGCTAATTGATAGGCTAACTGGCCTGCAGTTGGTTTTCTGCTTTCTGTCTTCCTACTTTCTTGAAAACATGTTAGGTTTGTAATTTTTATATCTGCTGGGACTTTTGGAAGTTTGCAAGTGATGTATCCACTATTTCTGCAGCCACTTGTTACAAGACCGTCAGATGCTGGCCATCTAGTCCAGGCAATCTGCCAATCTTCAAGTTTTTGTGCTAATTTTTCACTCATAATTTTGATGAATTTAAATTTCTCCCTCCTTTTTTCTTAGTCAAAAACATCTAACATTAAACTTTATTCATTGGGATTGAATTTTAAATCAGCAGTCCAAGTCTTAATTTTGAGAGTATTGATGGTCCTTGCCAGGCTGTAAGGTTTGATAATGGGTTGTAATACTCATTTACAATGAGTCTTGTTTCCCCCACCCTGCATAAATTGTATCGCCTTCTGCCTGATAAAGACCAACATTGACACCACTAAGCCTATGTTTTTAAATGGAGAATGCTGTCCATTTATCCATTGAGGGTAAATGGATTGAGGGAGACAAGCTGGCATGCAAAGTTAGTAGTTAGAGAGTGAAGGATCAGGAAATGGGATTGAAGGGCTCACAAAGCAGGTTCAACTCTCCTTTCCCCAAACTGCCTTGCCACCTAACTCGTTGCTGAACAGTTCTTGAAGCCCCCACATAGACTGGGCATTAAAATGGCAGGTAAGGGTTGGAGAAGTACTGCATTAAAATGAAGACTCTCAATGTCACTTTCAGCTCTTCAGCAAATGTTTGCAAGTCCCTGCTGCACCAGGTCAGAACTTCCAGAGTACATCAACAATCGTTCTGCTGTCTAAGCTTTCTGGATCTGATCATCCCCAGCAAGTTACTTCTTGGTGAATTCCCTTTTTCTAACTTTTCAAGATTCTTGTGTGTTCTGTTCCCCGATTTGAACAGAAACTGCCTTCTTACCAGCAAACAACTTGGTCTTTTTACATGGTTTTCTTCTGCTTCACGACAGCAACAAATTCTATTCTATCATCTGTGTTTACTTAAGAGATGCTAAAAACTGCAATAGTCAATAAATATTTCAATAGTTTGTTTGACTTGCTTTCCTCATGGAAACCAGAGATCACCTGGGCACTTCTTTGAAATTAAATGTTTATCAGGAATTCACAATCCCTCCCCCACCTTTCATTTTGCTTCAAATGAAGGGATGTTTTGAAGCATAATCATCTTGGAAAGGTCACCATTTAAGACTACATAAAAATTTTTACTATCTGATATACCTCTTAGTCATTTTCATGGGTTTAAACTGTCTCACATTGCATGACTCAACTTGAAGTAGCAAAGTGGAGAAACCAGGGTTGTGCAGTATATTACACCACAAAATATACTGAAAGTTTGTGCACTTTCTTAACTTTATTATTCTATCATACTTGAACTAAAATAGCTCTTGCAGTATTTAATAGGGTGTTGTTCTGTGCTTTGTAGGTGATGGTGATAATTGGTACTCAAGTGATGAAGAGGATGGTGGAAGTAGTATGAGCTCCATATTAAAAACACTTCGTCAGCAATCTGCTAGCAAGTCTCAAGTACAAGCCCAGAGGATGGTACATAACAACAATGGTAACAGCCAGAATGCTGTTGATCCACGCCTTCAGAAAGAGAGGCAATCAAATGTGAATCGACCTGTGGACCCTCGGATTTCGAGGGACCCCCGGCTTTCTCGAAGCATTGAGAACACATCAGGAACTCCTGCTTCCGATACGCTTGCTGCAGAAAGCAGGACTGTGACTGTTCTGAAGACAGATGCCAGTAATCAGCCGGCCCCTGCTATTGCAAAACCTCAAACCGCAATTAATGAGGAGGAAGGAGAGAGAATTCTGAGGGACAGGGCTGTCGCCATTCCTCTTGATCCTTTGCTGGGTTCTTCACTCAGGGATCCCAGGTGTCAGCTGAAACAGTTTAGCCACATTAAAATGGACATCTCCCTAGGTAAACCTCATTTTGCTAGAAGTGTTTTATGGAGCCCAGAGGACTTGATCCCACTGCCTATTCCTAAGCCAGATCCTGTAGCTGCTCCTGTACCTTTCCCAGTATTGGATCCTAGGATAAACCGTTCTCCACAAACTGGTCCTTCAGACCCTAGGCAGCGTATTGCTGATCCAGTAGTGGAGCCCCCCCAGCCAGCAGCAAGTCCTGCCCTTCCAGACTTGAGCTTATTGTCCAGATTACTGAAGAGTGTGGATGCTTCAGCAACCAAGGTGACGGCACAGAGTGACAAACCTTCTGACCCCAGGATGCGAAAGATACCTGCGGATCCAAGACTGCAGAGGTCCTCTACTGGACTCCAAACCTCTAACTCTCAATCTGGAAAACTTGTGGAACAAACTGAGTCCCCTGTTACCCCTTTAGGGAAGGAATCGAGTGCTGGTCTTGCACCATATGATCCCAGGTTGGTTACTGCTGGTGGTCAGAGCAGAGGAGGAGCTGGAGGAGCTGGAGGACAGAGCAGTATGCTGACTGGTATTAGTTTGTATGACCCAAGAACTCAGAGCACCCAGGGTGCAAATATCAGAAATGTAGAGTCTTCCAGTGAAGGTAACCAGCTGAAAGGGTCAGACATCCCTAAAAGTACCACTAAGCCAAAAGAGCCATTGTTTGTAAGAAAATCAGCATTGGATCAACTGGAAAATGATAAGTCAAGTTCAGAAACTTCCACAGACAGATATAATAGTTACAACAGACCTAGGCCAAAACTAGCCACACCTGCTGCCCCGTCACAGGATTCAGGTCAGTCAGGAGTGCATAGCCTCCCAGTGCCATCTCTGTTTGGACTGATTCACCCCCAATTTTCTGAGGTGAAACAGGTCACTAAATCTGGCTCAGGTAGCCCCTTTGGTGGGAACAGTCCTCACGAGGAGAGCGAGCAGGACACAACCTCCCTGAAGGATGTTTTTAAAGGATTTGATCCGACTGCGTCACCGTTTTGTCAGTAAATTGTAAAAGGACAATGAATTCTGCATTTATTTCTGTATATTTAACCTCATAGCAGGGGCTGGACACAGCATCGGGCAATATTTTATCATATTCTTTAACTTTGTAATTTAATACATCGATAAATGTGAATATGCTTAGAAAACAGGTAATAGAATTCACCAAGTTGAAGTTTAGTGGGTTTGGCAGAGCAATATCTGAATCCAAAATGTGATTCAGGCAGTGATTCAGACTCTTCAAAATCAAAACAAGCAAAAATGTGCTTTTTCCAGCTATTGATTTTGAAGCATTCTTTCTAAAGAAAAGTCTGTCTAATAGCAGATGCTTGTCTGTCACAAAATACAGAGCTCCCACTGATTTGGACATTTTCTTTTGACTGGACACAGTCTTTTAGAAGTAGTGCAGTATAATTAAACGTATAAGTACATAATTGAGATCAAATGTATATATAATATGTTCTGAGTTGAATGGCAAACTTGGGCAGTGACCCTTTGACACATTCAGATGAGTCTTGTTCTGTGGGTTCCTGAGTTTATCTCTTCCCACTTGACCTGGGGAGGAAGAGGTTGAAGCTGGGATTTATCAAATGAGTAGGCCTCCTGCAGCCTGTGCCTCACCAGATAATCCCAGTTTGCGAGGCAAAACTCCCAAAAATATTTCACATATAAGGCTGTGAAGTATTCCAGAATTAAACAAAGAACCCTATCAGAAATATTGAATATCTTAAACATGTATTTTAAAAATACACATATATATGTATATAAACTATACTTTTGCTAAACTGAGGGACATAATATTCAAAAATAACAGAATTTTTTTAATCAAAGATAAAGAGCTTATATTAAAAAAAAGCACCTGGTTGCAGCCATGGTACCTGGTTCCCCAGAAACTGTGGCAAGAACTGATGGTTGTTTGTTAACATTCCTGGAACATGTCCAAATTGGATACGTCTTCCAGGTTATCAAGGCTTTCTCAACTTAAGGATTCCACTATCCATGAAATTTCCACAACTGACTCCAAATACTATATATTGAAATATTTCTTCTGTGGAGAAATCATACACAAGGTGCTGCTTTGTTTTACTTTTGTTTTAGTATCTTTATATGGTGAATATGTACAAAATGCAGAGAAAAAGTCAAGCATTCACATAGTTTTAGACCTGTTTGTATCTGTAGCTTAGACACTGAAGAATCAGAGACTGATGGATTAGTGTAGAATAATCTGTGAATAAAATGCTTTTTTTTTCTGTTTGTAAGGCTCCCACATTTCCTAAAATTGAGATCAGATAAATAGCGACAAGATAATTTTGGTTTAATAATACGTGTAAATACCTAGGGTTTGCTGTTAAAATTTACTTATAACAAAGTTTCCACTAACTCTGTGTTAATTCCTTGACAGAATTATTTTATTTTTACAATTATTATCAGTTTGTGCTTTTATCCACTGGTCCATCTGGTACGCCAAGTTAATTTCCTGTTACAGTGCTGTAAAATTGATGCTTTGCTTCCTTGTCAGATGGTTATAACTTCTCAGAGTTGCCAATCAAATCCAAATAGACTAATTACCTTAATCGGTTTCAACAAGCCACATCCAATATTGTCATGTCTAGAAACAGGTTATAGAGTAAATTCATTCTCAGCAGATGCTGCTAATTTACCAGCAGAGGTGTGTTGACAAGTAAACAAGATAGGCAAGTGCAAAATTAACCTGTCAGTGTCAGCAAGGTATAGAACTTGTCAACAAGATTTATATTATGATCAGCTAATGTGTTGACTGTTAGCTTTGGGGTTTAGCATTGCAGGGTTAATATTTAGGATTATGAGATAGAGAAATATGAATAAAAGGTTCAAGTATAGCTGAAGTATTCACCTTGTTGTGGTGGAAAGAAGGACGGTGCATTCTGGTGAGTTAATCTTGGGTGTACTCAATGCAACATAGATATAACCTAGGGCAAAATGGAATGGGTTTTGTTTTGTTGGGCTGCGTTAAAATCCTGTAGTGTTACATATACAATAAATAATTTAATAATGTGGATTTCGACCTGATACTAGGAGTGTAGATAACCTGATTTCCAATATGAAGACTGTCTGGAGCTTACTTTGCAATGACGCTGTCTAAAAGAGCGATAGCTGTATTAGTGTTGGGATTGCAATGACCTTGTACAGTTCTGCCAAATATATTTTTGTTACGCATATAGTATAGTGAATTATCTGTGGTGTACTCCATTGGTGTAATTAACATTTATTACACAAGGTTGTATGCCTTTTGACCTTATGATACCATTCAGTATCTAGTATGGAGCAGCTGGCTGACGTCACATAGTGCAATATTCTAAGTTGTATTTACATTGTGTTTGAATTGTACAATATTTGATACTTTGAATGTTTGACAGGTATATTCCAATATTCGGGCTCATGGAGATTTAAAATGCAGGAGCACTGATGCCATTAGAAGCTGTTGATCAGGTTCTCAGCCTTTTTAAATTCACTTCCCAAGCATTTATTCTATATCATTAACATTTTGGAGATGATGTCCTTTTTAATGAGGTGTATTTATATATTTTATGTACAAATTACTAAGGATCTGTATAAATTGTTTGCTTTTCTTCATTTCAAAATATGTGTGGGGTATTTGAAATGTCCTCTTCTTGGACGACACGTAAGTGTAATCAACAAGCCATTTATTATAAGTTAACAATCTTTAGCCGTGATTTAGTAATTCCCACACTTTTTATCAACTTTCATTTGAAGCACATTTTATCTTTGGTGCATGAGTATTATCACTGAAATAATTATGAAAGTTAACTTAAATTTATTGTTTTTTAAAGTCTCATCAAAATAAGTCTTCCTCTTTTAAGAATTATTCTGTTGATAACTGATATTCAGCATTGAAAATGTCCAGAAAGATGAAGTTAATTTGTGGACTTTTTGAAATCGTGTCCCTCGGACATTTTTAAGTGAATATGGTCAGTCATGGTGCCACCTTGATTTTTTTTGCCAGTCATTGAAAAGAGAAGCAAGGTGTAAATTCCATACCACATATCCATTCTATGTTTCTTTTGTCACAAGATAACAGTTTTAATATACCAAATAGGAATCGTTCCATTTTAAGAAATTTAAGCTACAAAAGTGGAGATAAATTCTTTGCACAGACAGTATTAACAAATGGAATATTCAGGAATGAGGAAGTTTAGTTTACGAATGGATCAAGTTCGCTGGTGACAAATAAAATTGCCATTTGGCTATTTTCACCAGCCTTACCAGAACACCAATTGTGATCCGATTTGGAGATGATGTGAAATGTGATTTACTACATGTTAGTAAAAATACAGTATTTCCACCATACAGAGAAATTGAACTGCAGTTTAATATTTAGGTTGGCTAAAGTAAAAGTAATCTCTTTTACCAAGTCTGTATCTTCTGAAGTCCCAGGATGTTACCTATTCCAGAAGGTATCAGATGGGACAGTGTAGGCCGCATTGATCATGCAGCATCACTATGCACTGTTGAAATGGGAAGAAATTGAAGGGGTTCTGTTCGTAATTCTGTAGCTAAGTGGTACTCTGACGTTTCACTGAACTAGCTTGGAAAGGCGCTTCATATGTGGTTTTACAGGGAACAGTATTATAATAGGGCTATTTGTACTGCAATCTTACTGCTTGTAACAACTGACATCCGAAGGGGAAACTTCATACAGTGCAAGATCAGTTGCAAATGAGAAGATCGTTGTTTAAAAATTTAGGGTGACTGTAAATGAAATGTATTCTTTACACAGCTGTATTATCTCTTCAGTGAATTTGGATTTAATTTCATTTGGATTCATTTTTGAGTGGCCAAATATGCAGCCTGTGCTTCCTCTCTGTGTGTGTCTGTATGTGTGTAGATGCCTTGATTTGTCTTATTTTGCAAACACATTTTAGGCAATTTATCCTTGGATTATTCAAATGGTTTGAGACTGCAAAATGATAATCAATTTTTGAAAAGGAAGAGCATTCAAAGTTACATTGAGAAGTCAGAAAAATGGCGCTTGGTGAATTACTCACTTGGAAAGCTCGTGCAGACATGATGGACTGAATGGCCTACAGTGCCATAACAATTCTATGAATCTGTAATTTAATTGTCATAGTTATGCTTTGTTTAAAAGTCCATCACTCTTTCAACTTGAGTGTTAATCACATCAAAGTAAGTGAGTTTGTTAAAACAGTACAATATGATTTAAAAAAAAGAGATCGTTGAGATAGGTTTGCAGGCTTATACTCCTTGAAGTACACAGGATGAAAACCTCACGGCCAGTAGGCATTGCTGCTTTGATTTAAATCCACTTTGTGACTCTGCTAACATTTAGTAACAGTCGTGTGTTCAACAGTTTAAGATATCAAGTTGCACTTGTTTGTAATATGTTTAAACATTTTCCATGTACTATAGTGTGCTAATTCTGAAATGAATTAGATAAATTTGCAGATTTGAGTGGTTCCTCCAAAATGGATTTGCAGTTGTCTAAATTCAGATCTTACCAGTACACACTGAATTCTTTATTGTGGATTGATTATTAATTAGATTTGATTGTTGAAAAGACTGGGATTTTAATGGTTTGGCTAATGTATATACACAAAAATAGTCAACCACATGTTCTCTTGGGCCAAATACAACTTCTGCACTGATTACAAAACAGGTTTTATAACTGTTCTGCTAATATAGAAAGCAAACACAGCTAATATTTACAAAGTACTTTGCTATTTGACTTGTGGCAACTAAAATTACCACACAAGAGATGTTCAATATACAAAGTGTTGCCTCATGCTGGGTCCAGCCTCTTCACACAGCTCCCACAAATCTGTTTTCCTTATGTGTAAAAGAAAATCAGTCTTTGTATTTATCTGTCTTTGAAATGATCGTATTAATTAGCTAACTATATATCTTTCTTTAAACAAAAGATGCTATTTGAAGAGACGTCACAGCATGCTGAAGAAACTTGTGTAAGTGTGTTATGTTGCATCCTTAAACCATCAATATCACATCTCATTTGTGATAGGTAGATTGTATTGTCATGTATCTTTCAACTTTTTAACCAACAACTAATAAAACATACAATATTGACATTTTATTCTTGGTGATGGGTATGTCCTCTTAGTCTTTTTCAGGTTGTGATTAGCCATAATGCTGGTTGGTTATTTGTCACGTTTTTGATGAAGACCTAGTGACCATTGCTAGAAATGTATGTACTAAACATTGAGGTTAGAATCAGGTTCTGTCATGATTCCTTCTTTGATGAAGAAATTTATTGTCTAGGTCGCTGTTAGTTGGACAAGATATTGAAGATTTGCTGCCACCTGTGAAATTATACATAATGTCAGAGCCATGGTAAAAGGAATAAATAGAGGGAGCGGGGAAGCTAAAAATCTGGGGAGTGGGGAGTCTCTAAGTTTTCAGTTGAGATACCATTCACTGAAATATCAAAAGAGGTCAAGAAATAGGAATGGAAGAGATGGTGCACTACTTTAATCCTAGCTGATGGAGTGGGAGACATTTGTAGGCAAGAAGATACTTGTAAAGTGGGGTTGGATAGACGATTGCAGTTCCCGAATTTATCTATAAAACTCTACCTGCACAGGTAAAGCAGATTCCATATAAGTTTAAAATCGGGTATAAGAGGGATATTTGAGGATAAGAACCGACAGGGTTATGGTGTAAGCGGGGCTATGGGACTAATCATGATTGCTCTTTGAAAGGTGTAGTTGCTGGACAAGTTTTGGCGGGTCAGGAGATGACTTACTCAGTGCAGAATGCCCAGTCTCTGACCTACTCTTGTAGTCTCAGTATTTGTATGTCCGGTTGAGATCAGTTATGATCAATAGTAACTCTCAGTAACAAAGAGCTCTTATCTAGCAGCTCCAGCTCTGTAAAAGTCAACTTCAATAACTGAAAGCCAAAACTAAAATCCTGGGTCCATAAGAGCCTGGCGCCACCCACTCATGCTTCTTTTGTCTAATTTTTTAAAAATCCCATAAGTTATTTACTCTGCTTTCCATGAAGCAGACACACTTGGTATAATTTTTTTTTACAACACTCCCCTTCATAAGAATGAAGACAGACAAATCCCTTTTAAAGGTGCATATTATTACATTGTACAGGACTCAAAAACATTATGCAAGAAATTTAGATGAGAAATGGAATGTTGGCATTAAATACTAAGGGTATAGATTAGAAAAGGGGCAAAGACTTTCTACAATTTCATAGAGCTTTGGTGAGACTTTAATGAACTGAGGTGCTGTCCAACCAGATCCCACAGCTCAACTCTTACCCCAACAATTAAGATCAGTGATGAGATCTTGAAAAATTTGGATGAGTTTCCATACTTGGGAGCAATTCTTAATGGGGGCTGACATAGATGACAAAATTAATTCATTACTCATAATATGCCAGATCAGCTGCTAGTTTTATGACACACTCAGGATTTAGTTGAACAAGACTAAAACCTACAAGACAACTGAACATATTTTGATGTTGTAAATCCAGACATTTAAGGAAAAGAAGGGATAATTAAGAAACCAAGGCAGCAACGTGACAGCTTGTTGAGCCTTTACTTTCCATCTCAGCTTTGTGCAAATTTGGAAATATTGGTATTCTCAGTTCTTCTGCTGTGACTACTTCTATACTTATTTGTTTTCCCAAGCCACATGCTTTAGCTTGCTTTTATCAAATCTACAGTTTCCATCTCTGCGACATTTCTTTGTTTCTGAGCAGTTAGACTTGAACTCTGGGGTTTAAACCCTTTTTGATTGACCATCTCATGTTCAGAGCCAGCCTAGCTGCTGGGTAGCTGAAGACATTTTGTGCTCAATGTCTAGTCTGTTCTCGATCTATAAAGTGCCTCATCTACAGATGAGATGCTGTTTCTTCAATTTGTATTCTGGTTCACTGGGATATTGCTGTTAGATGAGCACAACAATAACAATGAGAACACAAGGGTGAATTGGTAAGCAACTGAAGATTGGGATCATGCTTCCTTTCCGCAAAATGATTTCCCAGTTTGGGTTTGATCTCCCCAGTGTAGCTTTATCTACTTACTTTATCTAACTGTAAAATCTGATATTAAAGACAGTATTGAAATCTGACAATGGATTTGAAAAGGCAGAGTTTTTACTTTTACAAAATTAAGCAATATTCTAACAAAATAGAACAAAGAATTGCAGATACTGGAAATCTGAAACAAAAAACATAACTGTTGGAGAAACTTTGCAGGTCTGGCAGCATCTTTGGAGAGAAAGCAGAGTTAATGTTGAGTTGAGTGACCATTCTTCGGAACAGAAAGGTCAGCTTAAGTCTTGAAACAAGAATCTTTGACTTAAATGTCACATCTGGTCAGTTATAAATGTGAAACGTGAAGCAGTGGTAAAGATGAAGTTCAATAGCTTCATGTTGTGATGCTTAATAAGGATCCTAAGGGAAGCTGTGTCAAGAAAAGAATTAACAAAGGAGTATTGAATGAGACAGGAAGAACAAGAGAACTCCTCAATAATATTGAGAATTACTTTGAAATTCTTTGGACATATTATTCATACATTAGAGTTGACATATCTAATTACCATCACGAAGAAGAACAAGAGGCCAACAGCAAAGGAAGCAGCTGGAAATATTAAAGAGAGTGACTTAATCAGAACACCAGCAATGATTGGAAATATTTTAAACAATTCGAACATCTTCTGTTTGCGTTCTCTCCTTTACAGTCATTCAGCGTAAACACTGCATTTTTGATGAGATGAGCTTTGCAAGTTCCCGAAGTTATGGAG
Source organism: Chiloscyllium punctatum (assembly GCF_047496795.1). Lineage (NCBI taxonomy): Eukaryota > Metazoa > Chordata > Chondrichthyes > Orectolobiformes > Hemiscylliidae > Chiloscyllium > Chiloscyllium punctatum. Next base: position 61,901,396 of record NC_092767.1, on the reverse strand, counting down.
AAAGGGGAAGAAACTCATTCCAGTATCAACCAAGGAGGTCATCACATGTATGAACTGGGAGTAGTCCATTTGATCTATTCAAGCCTGCTCCATTATTCAATAACATAATGGCTGATCTGACTGGCCACATTACATGTTCCAAACTGTCCTGACATCAAACTACAGTTCTTAACAAAAAAGCCATGTTACATTTAAAAGACATTGATTATCTTTGATTTAATTGCTTCCTCTTAAAAAAAAAAATTCTGATTAAAACTGGTCAGTAGCCCATATTTGTATATTTTAATTTTATTTAAATTATTCATTCACAGGACATGGATCCCACTGGTTAGGCCAATCTTTATTGCCCATTCCTAATTGCCCAAAAAGCACTTGAGTTAACCACATTGTCGTGCATCTGGTGGAGCCACATGTAAGCCAGACTTAAGGATGGCGATGTTTTTCCCAAAAGGACATTAGTGAACCAGATGGGTTTTTCTTGAAAATCAATAACAGTGTTATGTTTATCATTGGATTCTTCACCCTTGAATTTTTAAAAAATTGAATTCAAATTCTACCATCTGCCATTGTGGAATTTGAATTTGGGTTCCCTGCACATGAAGAAGGGCTTATGCCCAAAATGTCGATTCTCCTGCTCCTCGGATGCCGTCTGGGCTGCTGTGTTTTTCCAGCACCACATTTTTCAACTCCCCTGCACATTGTCTAGGTCTTAACAGTTGGGTGATAATCTAACAAAGCCATTCCCTCCTTTTTGAAGAAATAAATTGTTCTGCAGAGTCCCAAATATAATGCAGCTAGATACTACTGTTTGATCTGAAATTATGATTGAGAATTTTCACTTCCCAGAGTTAACAGAAACACAAAGAGGCAGTTGGACACCCAGACTTAACCCTATAGAAAATGTATATTTTACATCTGCACTTATCCTTATCAAATGAAGTCATCCTAATAACACTATTAGTTTTTTTCTTTCAAAACTAAACTATTGTAACCATTCAATTAAAGTTGGGGGAGAGCTTATGTTCGTTTTACATAATATTCAGAATGTATTTTGGTTTATTGGAAAATACAAATGGAGCTTTTATTGTGGAACGGCAAGAGATAATGCCATCATTTTCATAAGGAATTTTATTGGGTTTTTTTTAGAAATTTCAAGGAATGAAAGTGTTGCTGACCAGACCAGTGTTTGTTGCCCATCTCTGATGGCCCATAGAGCAGTTAGTAATCAACCATATTGTTGTGAATTTAGAGTCACATTTAGGCCACATTGGCACATTTCCTTCCCTAAAGGACATTGATGAAACAGATGGGTTTTTAATGGCAATCAGCTCTGATTACATGGGTGCCATTAGCTTGTTTAAATTGTAGATTTCTGTTGAATTCAAATTTCCCCATCTGTGCTGGGACTTGAACCCATGTCCCCAGACTATTTCTGGGGAGTTCAGAAGAAGGGTCACTGGACCTGAAACCTTTGCTCTGCTTTCTCTGCACAAATGCTACCAGACCTGCTGAGTTTCTCCAGCAATTTCTGTTGTTTCCCCAGGACATTAGACTGGGGTCCTGTATTACAACTACAATGACACTACCACCTTGCCACTGCCACCTCCTAAATAATATTTGTGTCTTGCACTCTCTCGTTGGCAGCTCCTCATCATTTCCTCCTCTTCATATTCCTTCCTTATGATATGAATACTCCATAATTTCCAGGTGTTTTTCTTTCCCCATTATCAAAGCAGTAACCGTTGATTACTATGGCAATTACTCCAATGATTCCACCATTTAAAAAGATCTAATATTGCCTGAATAGATGGTTAGCACAACTGTCTTTGCTGATTCTGCCTATTGAAATTCTGCCAAGAATAGATTGGTTGAGGAGGATAGTTAACAATTTTCCAGCTGATTTATAGATTCTTCCAATAAACTGTTTTTGACAAAATTAATCATCTCATCATCTGGAAGTAGATACCACTTAAAATTAACCTGACTCCCTTCTGTCAATCTTTAACACTGATGGACTGTAACTATTGTCAGCAATGGAAACAAGCAAGAACTCAACTTCAGCAAACATTTCTTCTGTTAGCTGTTTTATGAACAGAGGAAAACCACAAGAGTAGTTTTCTCTTTTGCACATAGAGTCAAAGACATATATGGCAGGGAAACTGACCCTTCGGTCCAACTTGTCCATGCCGACCAGATATCCTGAATTAATCTAGTCCCATTTGCCAACACGTGGCCCACATCCATGTAAATCCTTCCTATTCATGTACCCATCAGATGCCTTTTAAAAGTTGTAATTGTACCAGCCTCCACCACTTCCAGTGGCAGCTCATTCCATATACACACTACCCTTTGCATGAAAAAGTTGCCCCTTAGTTCCCTTTTAAATCTTTCCCCTCTCAGCCTAAACCTATGCCCTCTAGTTCTGGATTCCCCCAATCCAGGGAAAATACCTTGTCTGTTAAAACTATCCATGCCCCTCATGATTTTATAAATCTCTATGTGGTCACCCCTCAGCCTCTAATCTCCAAGGAAAACAGCCCCAGCCTATTCGTGTTCAAAAACAGATGCCTTCTTAAATTGTCTGGTTTCCTTGAATGACAAGAACATGTTTTCAAAAAGATCAAAAACAAATAATGTTTTTGTAAGTTTTGAAAAGTTTAAATGTTTATTGTTCAGCCATGAGTATTTTCTCAGTCACAGCCAGTTACACACAGAAGAAAATATTGTGATTACAAAAAGGTTACATGTACCTTGTACTTTGAAGTTCATACCTCTCTGTCACACTTGATATTTTTGATCTATTGAAGCATTGCAGTTTCTTCAGTACAAAAAAGTCTGGAAGTTTAAGGAGATGAATTTGTTGTGGTTTATTGCTCACAGTAGCACGTTTCTCTTGATCCACTCTGGTTGAGGACCAATTGAACCTTGCAGTGGAAAACTTTGGTTCCGCAGATAAAAGAGGGAAAGACCTATTATGATTCTGTTCCTTCGCTTGTCTGGATCCTTCTCCCTTATTGTTCCAGAAATGCACTGCATTGAATATCCTCACCTGAAAATCTAGTTTCTATCATGTGACAAGAGTGTTTTTGTCCATTATCCTCATGAATGGCTTCCCATGATTGGATTTGACACACAAAAGGGTCTGAGTTTCATCCACTCATGTTGTGATAGAAAAGGGTTTGTTCCAACCCCATCCTTTATAATTCCACTCCAAACCTGAAACACCTGCAAGCAGTATTGTGAACCAGTTTCTTTAACTATATATAAACATACATACAGAATAGGAACTGAAGTAGATCATTTGGCCCCTTTGGTTCTCTCTGTCCTTTAAGATCATGGTTGATCTGTTTGTGTTTTGAATTCCATTTTCCCTTCAAACCCCAATAATCCTTGCATAATAAGTATCTATCTACCTCAATGTTAATTTAGATTAGGGCAGACATTAACCACAGGAAAGGTGTGTTGCATTTTAATTACTTCTCAAAAGTACTTTCTGAAAGTTTAATTGCGTTTGAATGCCTTAGAGACGTGAGAATTAGTTCCAGGGCTTTGTGCAGTTTGCTGCATGTTAACAAGAAGGATGGTTGTGACTCATCTCCATTTTTTTGTTGTAAGTATCTATTCTCCATGCTTTTTAGAGTAACATATCCATTTCGAATTTCTGATCTATGAATTTGTATTGCATGTATGTAATAACTGCAACAATTGGAATATGTTGAAAAGTAGCAACTTTTTTAAAAGTATGCAAAATTGAGTGTGTTGATTTTATGATTAGATTAGATTAGTTACAGTGTGGAAACAGACCCTTCGGCCCAACAAGTCCACACCGACCCGCCGAAGTGCACGCACCCAGATCCATTCCCCTACATTTACCCCTGCATCGAACACAACGGGCAATTTAGTATGGCCAATTCACCTAACCTGCACATTTTTGGACTGTGGGAGGAAACCGGAGCACCCAGAGGAAACCCACGCAGACACGGGGAGAGCGTGCAAACTCCACACAGTCAGTCGCCTGAGGCGGGAATTGAACCCGCGTCTCTGGTGCTGTGAGGCAGCAGTGCTAACTACTATGCTGTCTATGATAATCTGGCCTTGTTCTGTACTTACCTTGAATCACGGTTGACTGACAGCTGCTTGTAAATTCCATGCTCTACCCAAGGTCAGATACAACAACTTAAATTTATGAAACGCCGTTAAACGTCCCAAAGTGCTTCACAGGCACATCATAAAGCAAGTTTCACAAGGAATCAATTACAGTGATACTAAACAGAAGATGACCAAAATCTTGGTTGAAGAGGCACAATTAAGAAGTGCCTCATAGAATGAAAGTAAGGCACAGTAGTATAAAAAAGGAATTCCAGAGCTTGGGACTCAGGTAACTGAAGGCAGAGCCACTAGTGGTAAAGTGATTAAAATTGGGAATGCACAGATGGCAACATGATATTGTTGGTGGTAAATATTCAAATATGAACTCTACTGGGATGATATGGATTTAGACTTTAATGCCACATACTCAAGTACAGGAGTACAGTGAAATGTCTCTATACATGGTGCCATCTTAGGTACAAAGATACCTAGATACAAAAAAAAACTTTGGTGCAAAGTAGTAGAAGAAACAAAGTTAAAAATGTTAAGCATTACTTTCAAATAAGAAGTAGAAAAATAAAGAAATAAGGTAATAGTTTACATTGAAGTCCTTCTTAATATAAACTGGAAAAATAAAGGAATAAACTTAAAAGTTCGCTCTCTGGGAGACTTCAGCTGCCTGTTCTTGACATCGCCACAGATACTAGGGGGACCTCCCTCACTGCTCACTCTTCCCACTTTGGCCCACGATGCCATCATTGCTGCTGCTGCTGCTGAAGCCACCATCTCCCCAATCTCCTGCTGCCTCTGCAACATACCTAAGCAGACCAAGTTGCATACCAACATGCAGGGCCGAGAGACTGCCATGGGCTGGGCTGAGAAGACGCCTTGCTGGATCTGTGCTGAGGCTGGGAGTGAAGAAAAGAAATATTAAGAGAGAGAAAAGGAGAAAACAGACAAAACAGATGAGCTCCAGTTGAAGCGTCCAATTCCACCACCATTGTGACTGTGTCCACTGGAGAGATTCAATGCCACTATTCTTTCTTACTGGTATTAGTCTAAGTTACTGAGAACAAATATGGAAGGATCCTACATAGAATTCTCAAAAGTGAACTCAGGCTTGGTAAGTAGACTAGGTTTATTAAGTAGTGTTTAATAACCAGCTGCATAATATTTGAGGTGCAAAAGAATCCTTTTTAAGACCTGAGGCTTGACAAAAGAATAAACACAGATTACTATTAGCTACATAGACTTAGCACTGAACTGAAACCAAATTAGAATCCATTGGTTAGCTTCAACCAGGGCGAGTCCTCTATTTAAGAAAGGAAGTGCATGATCAATGTGCTTCACATGAGTAATTTGGGGAGAGCACATCCTGTTTGAAACTCAGCCTGCATGGTTGTGTGTTTTGGGAATTTGGAGCACAGTGGGAATTGAACTAGGAAGTCTTTCTTTTAAAGTTCAGTGGTCTAGTTAAAAGATTCTTCGGGTAGTTGACTCAACTAATTGAGTAGGAGAAAGTGAGAACTGCAGATGCTGGAGTTCAGAGTCGAAGAATATGGTGCTGGAAAAGTACAGCTGGTCAGGCAGCATCTGAGGAGCAGGAGAATTGACGTTTTGATCATAGGCCATTCCTTCATTTCTGATGAAGAACTTAAGAGGGCTGAGAGATAAATGGGAGTGGGGTTGGACTAGGTGTATGCGATAAGGTATATCAAGGTAGAGGAGAAAGTGATAGGTCGGAGAGGAGGGTGGCATGGATAGGTGAGAAGGAAGATGGACAGGTAGGACAGTTCAAGAGGGCGGTGCTGAGTTGGAAGGATGGATTTGGGATAAGGTGGGGAGAGGGGAAATTGGGAAACTGATGAAATCCACATTGATCCCCTGTGAGGATGTGCAAGTTCTGGGCATCCTCCACTGCCAAACACTGGAGGAAAAACACCTTATCTTCCGCCTTGGGACATTCCAACCACACAGGATCTATGTGGATTTAACCAGTTTCCCCACTGAAGCAGGAGATGCAGTGCAGCTTCAGCAGCCCACTAGTGGCTTCCTCTTGGACTGGGATTGGGTTGAATGACGACTTCTGCAAGATAGGAATGTGTTGTGAGTGTCTGGATTAGTGGTGCTGGAAGAGCACAGCAGTTTGGGCAGCATCCAAGGAGCTTCGAAATTGATGTTTTGGGCAAAAGTCCTTCATCAGGAATAAAGGCAGTGAGCCTGAAGCGTGGAGAGATAAGCTAGAGAAGGGTGGGGGTGGGGCGAAAGTAGCATAGAGTACAATGGCTGAGTGGGGGAGGGGATGAAGGTGATTTGTCAGGGAGGAGAGGGTGGAGTGGATAGGTGGAAAAGGAGATAGGCAGGTAGGACAAGTCATGGGGACAGTGCTGAGTTGGAAGTTTAGAACTAGGGTGAGGTGGGGGAAGGGGAAATGAGGAAACTGTTGAAGTCACATTGAAACCATCATCTCCCAGACCATACAGAACCTCATCACCTCAGGAGATCTCCCACCCACAGCTTCCAACCTCATAGTCCGGGAACCCCGCACTGCCCAGTTCTACCTCCTTCCCAAGATCCACAAGCCTGACCACCCTGGCCGACCCATTGTCTCAGCATGCTCCTGCCCCACTGAACTCATCTCTACCTACCTTGACACTTTCCTATCCCCCCTAGTCCAGGAACTCTCCACATATGTTCGAGACACCACCCACGCCCTCCACCTCCTCCAAGACTTCTGTTTCCCCGGCCCCCAATGTCTCATCTTCACCATGGATATCCAATCCCTCTATACCTCCATTCACCATGACCAGGGCCTCCAAGCTCTCCATTTTTTCCTCTCCAGACGTCCCCAACAGTACCCTTCCACTGACACTCTCATTTGTTTGGCTGAACTGGTCCTCACCCTTAACAATTTCTTCTTTGAATCCTCCCACTTCCTTCAGACCAAAGGGATAGCCATGGGCACATATATGGGCCCCAGCTATGCCTGTCTCTTTGTTGGCTACGTAGAGCAGTTGATCTTCCGTAATTACACCGGCACCACTCCCCACCTCTTCCTCCGCTACATTGATGACTGCATTGGCGCCACCTCGTGCTCCCGCAAGGAAGTTGAGCAATTCATCAACTTCACCAACACATTCCACCCTGACCTTATATTTACTTGGACCATCTCTGACACCTCCCTTCCCTTCCTGGACCTCTCCATTTCCATTAATGACGGCCGACTTGACACTGACATTTTTTACAAACCCACCGACTCCCACAGCTACCTGGATTACACCTCTTCCCACCCTACCTCTTGCAAAAATGCCATCCCGTATTCCCATTTCCTCCGCCTCCGCCGGATCTGCTCCGAGGGGGACCAGTTCCACCACAGAACACACCAGATGGCCTCCTTCTTTAGAGACTGCAATTTCCCTTCCCACATGGTTAAAGATGCCCTCCAACGCATCTTGTCTACATCCCGCACTTCCGCCCTCAGACCCCACCCCTCCAACCGTAACAAGGACAGAACGCCCCTGGTGCTCACCTTCCACCCTACCAACCTTCGCATAAACCAAATCATCCGCTGACATTTCCGCCACCTCCAAACAGACCCCACCACCAGGGATATATTTCCCTCCCCACCCCTTTCCACCTTCCGCAAAGACCGTTCCCTCCGTGACTACCTGGTCAGGTCCATGCCCCCCTACAACCCACCCTCCCATCCTGGCACTTTCCCCTGCCACTGCAGGAACTGTAAAACCTGCACCACACCTCCTCCCTCACCTCTATCCAAGGTCCTAAAGGAGCCTTCCACATCCATCAAAGTTTTACCTGCACATCCACTAATATCATTTATTGTATCCTTTGCTCCCGATGCGGTCTCCTCTACATTGTGGAGACTGGGCGCCTCCTAGCAGAGAGCTTTAGGGAACATCTCCGGAACACCTGCACCAATCAACCACACCGCCCTGTGGCCCAACATTTCAACTCCCCCTCCCACTCTGCCGAGGACATGGAGGTCCTGGGCCTCCTTCACCGCCGCTCCCTCACCACAAGACGCCTGGAGGAAGAACACCTCATCTTCCGCCTCGGAACACTTCAACCCCAGGGCATCAATATGGACTTCAACAGTTTCCTTATTTCCCCTTCCCCCACCTCACCCTAGTTCTAAACTTCCAGCTCAGCACTGTCCCCATGACTTGTCCGGACTTTTCCTACCTGCCTATCTCCTTTTCCATCCATCCACTCCACCCTCTCCTCCCTGCCCTATCACTTTCATCCCCTCCCCCACTCACCCATTGTACTCTATGCTACTTTCTCCCCACCCCCACCCTCCTCTAGCTTATCTCTCCACGCTTCAGGCTCACTGCCTTTATTCCTGATGAAGAGCTTTTGCCCGAAACGTCGATTTCGAAGCTCCTTGGATGCTGCCTGAACTGCTGTACTCTTCCAGCACCACTAATCCAGAATCTGGTTTCCAGCATCTGCAGTCATTGTTTTTACCTTATCTATTGAAGGTGTCAGACGAAGAGAAATCAAGACCGAGAACAAAAAACAGAAAAGAGATTAAGAAAATGATAGAAATCAAGGGCCAAGATCAAACAGGTACACAGTGAAAAATAAAAGGAATGGGACAATGTTAAAAAGTCAAGCTTTTTGCCTTAATGTATGGAGCATTTGCAATGAACTGGACGAATTGATCATGCAAATTGATGAAAGCAAGTAAGATATAGTCAGCATTATGAAGACATGGCTCCAGGATCTCAAGGGTTCGCATCTGAATAACATGGGGTATTTATTATTTAGAAGTGGCACACAAAAAAGAAATGGCAGTGGAGTTGCATTGCTGGTTAAAGAGGAAATTAATGGAACCGTGAGAAAGGAATATCCATTCTACAGTGTGGAATCTGTACAGTTAGAGGTGAGAAACATCAAGAGGCAAAAACCATTAGCAGGGGTTGTACATAGACATTCAAATTGCAGGGATGATGTTGGGGAATGGCATGAAACAGGAAATTAGAGATACTTGCAATACAGGTACATCTGTAATTATGGGTGACTTTAATCTTCACATAAATTGGGCAAATCAAATCAGTAACAATACTGTAGAGGAGGAATTCTTGGAATGCATACAGGATGATTTTCTGGACCAAGATGTTAAGGAACCAACTAGAGAAGACCATACAAGACTGGGTATTACATAATGAGAAAGGAATAATTGGCAACCTACTTGTGTGGGGGATGTTTGACCATAATACAATTTCTCCTTGAGGTGGAATGTGATGTAGTTTATTCTATGACTAGGGTCCTGAATCTAAATGAAGGAATCTACAATGATGTAAGGCGTGAGTTGGCTATGATAGATTCTGAAAAGTTACTTCAAGAGATGACAGTAGAGAGGCAGTGGCAAACATTTGAAGAGTGCAGGGGTGAGCTGCAACAATTGTTCATTCCTGACTGGCACAAAAGTGAGAAATATGGCCATATTGTGGCTTACAAAGGAAATTAGAGATCGGAGATTGTATTCGATCCGAGGAAGTGGCAAGCAAATTGGCCAGGAAAAACATCAGAGTTGGAGTGGGAGAGCTTAAAATTTAGCAAAGGGAGACACAGGGATTGATTAAGAAAAGGAAAAAGGAGTAAGAGTGTAAGCTTATGGGGAACATTAAAACTGACAGTAAAAGTTTCTCTAAGTATGGGAAGAGAAAAAGATTGCTGAAGACAAATGTAAGGACCTTACAGTCAAAAATAGAAATTTATAATGGGGAGCAAAAAAATGGCTGACTAATTAAATACACACTGTGGTTCTATGTTCACAAAAGATGACACAAATAACATACCAGAAATGTTAGGGAATATAGGGTTAAGTAAGAGGGAGGAACTGAACAAAATCAGTATTAGTTAAGAAACCTTTAAAATTACAGGAATAAATATGGTGAATGTAAGAAGGACGTTCCTGATGGCCGGGGAGTCCAGAAACGGGGGCAACAATCTAAGGATATAGAAGTCAACCACTGAGGACTTAATGATAAAAACTTTTCTTCACCCAGAAAGTGGTGAGCCTGTGAAATTTGCTACTACAAAAAGTAGTCAAGGCCAAAACATCTCAATGATTTCATGAAGGCGCTGATATCTCATTTGGAGCAAGGAATTAAAGGATATGGGAGAAAACGGCAACATTGTGATTAGCCGTAATCACAATGAATGGTGGAGAAGGTTTGAAGGGCCAAATGACACACTCCTGTTCCTGTTTTCTATGTTTCTCTTTGATGAGTGGAGCTTATCCCATGAAGTCAGTTAACCCTTTCAGCTACTAAGTGTTGTACACAGCTGTTGAAAAGACAAATATCTCTAAAAATCAAAGTAAAATCTGAAATTCATCTGCTCGATTTAAACATGGGACAAATTGTACATATGAATTTATTCAGAGAGATATTTGTTAACATAATTAACAAAAACATTCAGCTTTCAAATAGGGCTGTCAGTTCTTCAGGATTATCATGACATCGCTAAAGAACTGGAGATTGATCTCGAAGGCCTTACAGCGAGTGGTTACTATGTCAACCCACTGGGAGTATGTATAGGCCAGATAGGCATTCTTTTCTTCAGTGTATTGTCATTCCTCAGGCTTTGTATTGCTGAATAGGGGGACTGGTAAGGGGATATAAACAGCAAGTCTTAACATACTCTCTCGAAGGCCAGAGTGTCACTATCAAGCATTAATAAAATTTTGGTGGCCGACACTTTCCTCCCCTTTTCATGACCAGATGATCCGAGTATTTGTTCATCAGAACAGCACAGGTTATCATGGAAGACATTGTAAACATATACATTTTAAAAAGTGAGCTTAATTCATTTGAATGAATTTTTATTTTGGTTCCTTTTGGGAAATATTTTTAAAATGCTAATTCATGATTGGTCTTACTTATTTGTTAATTTACATGTTTCATCTTGATTTATTTGCAATTAATTGTTTTATGAAACTGACGTTTTGCAATTTTATTTTGAAGCATTTCAAGCATATTCACAATATTTTTATGTTCAAGTTGTATTCCTCAAATTATAGATTCATGGTCTTCATGCACGGTGGCACAGTGGTTTGCACTGCTGCCTCACAGCACCAGAGACCCTCAGGCAACTGTCTGTGTGGAGTTTGCACATTCTCCCCATGTCTGCGTGGGTTTCCTCCGGGTGCTCCAGTTTCCTCCCACAATCCAAAGATGTGCAGGTCAGGTGAATTGGCCATGCTTAAAGCCCATAGTGTTAGGTGCAGGGGTAAACGTAGAGGAATGGGTCTGGGTGGGTTGCTCTTTGGAGGGTCGGTGTGGACTTGTTGGGCCGAAGGGCCTGTTTCCACACTGTAAGTAATCTAATCTATATTTGATCATCGATGTAGTCAGAATATTAACATAAGAAATAGGAACAGAAATAGGTGATATGGTTCCTCAGTTCTCAACCACACTTGATAAATTTGGAGCTTCTCGTGCTGAAGTAGGGGAACTACTCATTATGCCATAAGATTACCCCCTTATATACCTTAAAACCCAAAAATCTATCCAATCTCGGTCTAATATATTTATAATCAATGACTGAAAACCATCAACACTCTGGGATTGAGAATTTCAAATATTTACAACTCTCAAAACCAAGAGATTTCACTTTATCTTCACTTCCTTATCTTGAATCTTCAATCTTGCATTTTTAAAATTTCCTGATTTAGAAGGAAGTGGCAGGAGAATGCTGCAGGTGAGAGGCAGATAAGCCTCTGAAGCGAGAAGGTGGTTGTAGTCATTAACTGTTGTGGGAATGGGAAATGTACAAAGAGTAGAAAAATTTAGGAGCATAAATGAGAGGGTCCTGAGATATACAAGATATTTATTTCAGCTCCCTATCTCTCATAAGAATATTAGTGACACAAATTCTCCTCCCTTAATAATAGCAACCAAAATCTGATTGATCCAGCCTGATTTGAGCCTAACTCCGTGGTCCACTTAAAGAATCCTAGCCTTGGCTAGCCAGTGACTTCCGTATCCCTCTTAAAAAAAAGAATATATTTTTTAAAAATGTGCCGTACTTCCATAATTACAATCACGTGTCCTCAGATATTGAGAAGATGTCAGAAGTTCTTTTTGTCTCTAAATATCTTCTGATAGAATGCATGTGAACTGAAAAGACAACTTGGATTTTGTCAACTACAGAGACTGTAAGTCACTTCTGGATATCTGTGAATTATTGTAACAAAGATGTAAAATGAATAAACGAGTAGGTTTTATGGAGAAGAAGGTAGTATCCTTGCCTCTGAGCCAGAGGTTCTGGGTTCAGGTATCGCTCTGGGTTCAGGTCTCACTCCAGGTCCGAATAGCCAAGAAGGGTAACTGGCCAATGGGGATAAGCATCAGTTTGTAAATTTTTCCAACAAACTTTAATGGCAGATATTAAGACCAGAAGAGATTCCTTTTCATCCTTGTGCTGGAAAGAAAATTAGAGTCTCTCCTGTCACCAACCAGAATTCCATGCTACAATATACATTCTAAAGTGAATCAAACACAAGAAAATGCTGGAGAAACTCAACAAGTCCGGCAGGAGACAGAAACAGTTAACATGGTATGAAGGTTGTCGGAAAATGTTTTTTTAAATATACTTTTCATCTAGGTGGATGAGCAAGGGATCAGATGGCGTAGAGGCCCAGTGCAAAAGACTGAGTTTGTTCGTGATGGTAAAGAGAAAAAGATGTAAAATGGGTCTAAATTAAGGTGTGAAAGGGAGAGAATGGGTTGTCTCCACTAAGAGCAAAGTAAACAAAACACAAATAAAACAAACTTGTGGTGGTGAGGGAGAATGTAAAAATAAAGGAGTATAGACATTGTGCAGTCAGTTTCTGAAGATATAGAATTCAATATTGAGACCTTGAGGTTGTAAAGTGGTTAAGTGGAAAATAGGCTGTTGTTCCTTGAGCTTGTGTTGTGCTTTATTGGGATATTGCAGCAAATTCAGGCTGGTGTACCAATAGCATGGGTTCAGTTGGGGTGGATGTTCTGCTTCCTTGCCCTACCCATGATGAAGGTCATAGAGGTATGGGCTGGACCTGCTTTCAGCCAGTGAAGTGGAGAGGAAGCCTTAAAGATATACATATTCACATTCTATTTCACATGGCAGAATGCTCTCATTTTTTGTGTAAACAGATATTGTATTCTAACTTTTAATTAATACTCTTAAAAAGGGAGATTCCCTTCAATAAGTATTATGAATTATCAAAGTTGTAAATTGAATTAAAATTAGATAATTATTTTTCTGGACATAGTTACTCATAGAGTCACAGAGATGTACAACACGGAAACAGACTCTTCAGAACTACCCATTCATGCCGACCAGTTATCCCAACCCAATCTAGTCCCACCTGCCAGCACCCGGCCCATATCCCTCGAAACTCTTCCTATTCATACACCCATCCAAATGCCTTTTAAATGTTGCAATTGTACCAGCCTCCACCACTTCCTCTGGCAGCTCATTCCATACACGTACCATCCTCTGCGTGGAAAAGTTGCCCCTTAGGTGCCTTTTATATCTTTCCCCTCTCACCCTAAACCTATGCCTTCTAGTTCTGGGACTCCTCCAACCCAGGGAAAAGACTTTGTCTATTTATCCTGTCCATGCCCCTCATAATTTTGTAAACCTCTGTAAGGTCACCCCTCAGCCTCTGACGTTCCAGGGAAAACAGCCCCAGCCTGTTCAGCCTCTCCCTATAACTCAAATCCTTCAACCCTGGCAACATCCTTGTAAATCTTTTCTGAACCCTTTCAAGTTTCACAACATCTTTCCGATAGGAAGGAGACCAGAATTGCACGCAATATTCCAACAGTGCCCTAACCAATGTCCTGGACAGCCGCAACATGATCTCCCAACTGCTATACTCAGTACTCTGACCGATAAAGGAAAGCATACCAAACACCTTCTTCACTATCCTATCTACCTGTGACTCCACTTTCAAGGAGCTATGAACCTGCACTCCAAGGTCTCTTTGTTCAGCAATACTCCCGAACACCTTACCATTAGGTGTATAATTGCTGAAATATGCTATTCTTGGAAATTATGGTTGGGAACAGATTAATGCTAAACACCTTGATATAAATTAATTTTTTGTGGCAGAGGACAGGCTTATTCATTGTACATCTTTGTTGCAATAGTCCACGTATGTCCAGAAGTGCTTCACAGTCTTTGTAGTCATAGAGTCACAGAGATGTACAGCAGGGAAACAGACCCTTCGGTCCAACCTGTCCATGCCAACCAGATATCCCAAACCAATCTAGTCCCACCTGCCAGCACCCAGCCCATTTCCCTCCAAACCCTTCCTATTCATATACTCATCCAAATGCCTCTTAAATGTTGCAATTATACCAGCCTCCACCACATCCTCTGGCAGCTCATTCCATACATGTACCACCCTCTGCGTGAAAGCGTTGCCCCTTAGGTCTCTTTTATATCTTTCCTCTCTCACCCTAAACCTATGCCCTCTGGTTCTGGACTCCCCGATCCCAGGGAAAAGACTTTGTCTATTTGTCCTATCCATGCTCCTCATAATTTTGTAAACCTCTATAAGGTCATCCCTCAGCCTCCAATGCTCCAGGGAAAACAGCCCCAGCCTGTTCAGCCTCTCCCTGTAGCTCAAATCCTCCAACCCTGGCAACATCCTTGGAAATCTTTTCTGAACCCTTTCAAGTTTCACAACATCTTTCCAATAGGAAGGAGACCAGAATTGCATGCAATTTTCCAACAGCGGCCTAACCAATGTCCTGTACAGCCACAACATGACCTCCCAACTCCTGTACTCAATACTGTGACCAATAAAGGAAAGCATACCAAACGTTTTCTTCACTATCCTATCTACCTGCGATTCCACTTTCAAGGAGTTATGAACCTGCACTCCAAGATCTCTTTGTTCAGCAACACTCCCTAGGACCTTACCATTAAGTGTATAAGTCCTACTAAGATTTGCTTTCCCAAAATGCAGCACCTCGCATTTATCTGAATTAAACTCCATCTGCCACTTCTCAGCCTATTGGCCCATCTGGTCCAGATCCTGTTGTAATCTAAGGTAACCCACTTTGCTGTCCGCTACACCTCCAATTTTGGTGTCATCTGCAAACTTACTAACTGTACCTCTTATGCTCGCATCCAAATCATTTATGTAAATGACAAAAAGTAGGGGGCCCAGCACCAATCCTTGTGGCACTCCACTGGTCACAGGCCTCCAGTCTGAAAAACTACCACCACCCTCTATCTTTTACCTTTGAGCCAGTTCTGTATCCAAATGGCTAGTTCTCCTTGTCTTCCATGAGATCTAACCTTGCTAATCAGTCTCCCATGGGGAACCTGTCAAATGCCTTACTGAAGTCCACATAGATCTCAGCTACTGCTCTGCCCTCATTAATCTTCTTTGTTACTTCTTCAAAAAAATTCAATCAAGTTTCTGAGACATGACTTCCCACGCACAAAGCCATGTTGACTATCCCTAATCAGTCCTTGCCTTTCCAAATACATGTACATCCTGTCCCTCAGGATTCCCTCCAACAATTTGCCCACATCCGAGGTCAGGCTCACCGGTTTATAGTTCCCTGGCTTGTCTTTACCGCTGTTCTTAAAACAGTGGCACCACGTTTGCTAACCTCCAGTCTTCCGGCACCTCACCTGTGACTATCAATGATGCAAATATCTCAGCGAGAGGCCCAGCAATCACTTCTCTAGCTTCCCACAGAGTTCTCGGGTACACCTGATCAGGTCCTAGGGATTTATCCACCTTTAACCGTTTCAAGACATCCAGCACTTCCTCCTCTGTAATATGGACATTTTGAAAGATGTCACCATCTATTTCCCTACAGCCTATATCTTCCATATCCTTTTCCACAGTAAATACTGATGCAAAATATTCATTTAGTACCTCCCCCATTTTCTGTGGCTCCACACAAAGGCCGCCTTGCTGATCTTTGAGGGGCCCTATTCTCTCCCTAGTTACCCTTTTGTCCTTTAATATATTTGTAAAAACCCTTTGGATTCTCTTTAATTCTATTTGCCAAAGCTATCTCATGTCCCCGTTTTGCCGTCCTGATTTCCCTCTTAAGTATATTCCTGCTTCCTTTCTAAGGATTCACTTGATCTATCCTGTCTATACCTGACATATGCTTCCTTCTTTTTCTTAACCAAACTCTCAATTTCTTTAGTCATCCAGCATTCCCAATACCTATCAGCATTCCCTTTCACCCTGACAGGAATATACTTTCTCTGGATTCTTGTTATCTCATTTCTGAAGGCTTCCCATTTTCCAGCTGTCCCTTTACGTGCGAACACCTACCTCCAATCAGCTTTCGAAAGTTCTTGTCTAATACCGTCAAAATTGGCCTTTCTCCAATTTAGAACTTCAACTTTTAGGTCTGGTCTATCCTTTTCCATGACTATTTTAAATCTAATAAAATTATGATCGCTGGCCCCAAAGTGCTCCCCCACTGACACCTCAGTCAATTGCCCAGCCTTATTTCCCAAGAGTAGGTCAGGTTTTGCACCTTCTCCAGTAGGTATATCCACATACTGAATCAGAAAATTGTCTTGTACATTCTTTAGAAATTCCGCTCCATCTAAACCTTTAACACTATTGCAGTTTCAGTCGATGTTTGGCAAGTTAAAATCCCCTACCATAACTACCCTATTATTCTTTCAGATAGCTGAGATCGACAAAATCTAAGTTGTCTTTTTAATTCACATGCACTCTGTGAGAAGATATTTAGATGCAAAAAAAATTTTTGACTTCTACCCAAAATCTGAGGCCATCTGATCCTAATTAAGGAAGTACTGTATACGGACTTCAGCAAGGCGTTAAACATTTTTCCAGCTGGTGGACTGGTTATTGAGGTTAGATGACATTGAATTCAGGGGAAGTGAACCAATTGGATGCAAAATTGATTTGAAGGTAGGAGACATCTGGTGGTCGTAGAGGGTTGCTTTTCAGACTGGAGGCCTGTGACCAATGGTATGCTGCAAGGATTGGTGCTAGCTTCACTGCTTTTCGTCATTTATATAAACCATTTGGATATTAACATAGGAGGTAGGGTGAGTAAATTTGCAGATGACACCAAAATTGGTGGTCTAGTGGGTAGTGTAGAAGATTATCACAGAGTAAAATGCGACCTTGATCAGATGGGCCAGAAGGCCGAGGAGTGGCAGATGATTTTGAGTTATGAGGTGTTGCATTTTGGTAAGGCAAACCAGGACAAGACCTGGTTAATGGTAGAGCCCTAAGGAATGTTGCCAAACAAATAGAACTAGGGGTGCAAATGCATAGTTCCTTGAAAGTGGAGTCACAGGTCGACAGGGTGGTGAAGAAGGCATTTGGCATGGTTGCCTTCATTGATTAGTTTATTTAGTATAGGAATTAGAATGCGATGTTGCAGCTTCACAGGAGTACAGTGTTCAATTCTGGTCTCCCTGCGATGTTGGAAATGTGAAAGGGTTCAGAAAAGATTTACAAAGATGTTGCTGGAATTAGAGGATTTGAGCTATAGGGAGAGACTGAATAGGCGGGGCTTTTTTCCCTGGAGAGTGAGGCTGAAGGGTGATCTTATAGAGGTTTATAAAATCATGAGAGGCATGGATAGGGTGAATAGCCAAGGTCTTTTTATCCAAAGGTAGGTGAGAAAAAACACAGAGAGTATAGGTTCAAGGTGAGAGGGGAAAGATTTAAAAGGGACCTGAGGGGCCACATTTTCATGAAAGAGGGTGGTTACTGGTTACAGTCAAATAACCATTGACTGGTCCAGGCAGTGGGCCCTGCAGAGGACCCTCTTACTTCTGCATCTCTTTCATGGTTATGTCCACACACACGGATCCATTGAGAGTGAACGTGCAGTGCCCACTGCACCATGTACGTGGCAAGTACTCATGTGACTCAGACAACGTTGTCTATCTCATACGCTGCAGGCAAGAATGCCCTGAGGCACGGTACATTGGTGAAACCGAGCAGAGGCTATGTCAACGGATGAATGGGCACTGCACAACAATCAACAGACAGGAGTGTTCCCTCCCATTTGGAGAGCAATTCAGCATTCCAGGACTTTCGACCTCGGACCTTCAGGTGACCATCTTCCAAGGTGGACTTCAGGGCAGGCAGCAGCGAAACGTGGCTGAGCATAGGCTGATAGCCAAGTTCAGTAACCATAGGGATAGCCTCAACTGGGACTTTGGGTTCATGTCACACTACAGGTGACACACACTCACACCTACACACAGACACTCACACACACTCCTACAGACACACTCCCACACACTCATGCACCCTCTCACAGACTTAGACCCCTTTGCACTCTCACACAAATATATACACTCTCTCCCACAGACACTCTCAACCCCCCATCCCACACACACAAACCTACATGCACACTTACATGTATATGTTCATGGGGTGAATTTATACTTGCAGGGTTACATTGTACTTTGCTCAAACTGCATGAAACCATATAAGATTCTGTTAATTCATTTTTTAAGATTAGAATCAGTCTAAACATTATGGCACAGACAGCAACACAGAGGGGGCAAACACCTTCAACACATTATCTGGGCTGACACCAATTGTTAAAGTTAACCTGAGAATGTAACTTCTTTTTAAAAAGGTTTTGTGATTTACATATGAAAGTGAAACTAACATGGTCATTCTAACAGATGAGAGATTTAACAAACAATCAAGGTATTTTTCAATGTATAATTTCAGTTACACCAAACTGTAAACTTGCCATAAATTCTGTCTTACAATTGCGTACTTCACAACCACCTGATGAAGGAACAGTGTCCGAGCACTACTGCTTCCAATTAAAATTGTTGGACCATAACCTGGTGTTGTGTGATTTTTAACTTTCTACACTGGAACAACGGACACCTTTAGGGACACGAGTGCATCTTCAATCCTGACCACAATTTACTGTGGAACGAGCTATAGGAGTGAATACTAATGTTATGGGTATCTGAAAGGAAGGGTTTAAAGAGATACAGCCAAATGCTAGCAAATGGGACTAGGGGTGGATTAGATTCCCTACAGTGTGGAAACAGGCCCTTCGGCCCAACAAGTTCACCCCAAACCAATTTCCTTAACACTATGGGCAATTTAGCATGGCTAATTCATCTAACCTGCCCATCTTTGGAAACCCACGAAGAGAGTATGCAAACTCCACACAGACAGTTGCCCAAGGCTAGGACCCTTGTGCTAATGAGGCAGTAGTGCTCACCACTGAGCCGCCTCTATTTATTTAGGATATAGGTCGACCTGGACAAGGCGTCTACTTTTACGCCTGATGCAGTTCAATTTCTGGTCAATGTTGCCCGCTCCACTCCACTCCCCCCCCCCCCCCCCCGACTCCACGGACCGCAGTGAGTCAACAGAGCTCCCCACTCAGGGGCTGTTCCACAGCCGGCGACGTTCCCAAGCCCTAAAAGGGATGTATTCACAATAAATGAAGATAACATCACAAAACGGTAACTGCACTCTCGAGGAGGAACTTCCCTGGACGGCGAAATACATCAGACCGTCCTGAGGTAGGAGCGGTACCCGAGCTTGAGGGGGATGGAGCACGCACGGCGGAACGCACTGACGTCAGTTGCTTATGTGAGGGCGCGCACGCACGGCGGAACGGGCACTGTCTGTTGCTGCCGTGAACACGCGCACGCACGGCGGAACGCACTGACGGCTGTTCCTACGATGAGAGCGCGCACGCACGGCGGAACGCACTGACGCCTGTTGCTGCGGTGAGAGCGCGCACGCACGGCGGAACGCACTGACGCCTGTTGCTCGTGTGAGGGCGCGCACGCACGGCGGAACGCACTGACGCCAGTTGCTGCGGTGAGAGCGCGCACGCACGGCGGAACGCACTGACGCCAGTTGCTCGTGTGAGAGCGCGCACGCACGGCGGAACGCACTGACGCCAGTTGCTCGTGTGAGAGCGCGCACGCACGGCGGAACGCACTGACGCCTGTTGCTGCGGTGAGAGCGCGCACGCACGGCGGAACGCACTGACGCCTGTTGCTGCGGTGAGAGCGCGCACGCACGGCGGAACGCACTGACGCCTGTTGCTGCGGTGAGAGCGCGCACGCACGGCGGAACGCACTGACGCCTGTTGCTGCGGTGAGAGCGCGCACGCACGGCGGGACGCACTGACGCCCGGTGTCGTGGGGTCGAGCACAAACGATCTCCGTTCTCCCCGTGTCGGTGGGAAGTCTTCGATCTTTCTCCTTCTCCCAGAGTGACTGAAGGGAAGGGAAGGGGAGGAGAGACGAGGCATCGCTGCCGCCAGTTGTCGGTAAGTGAGCGGTAAATCGGTAATTGGCGCGTAAAAGAAAACCGTGCTCCCAGCGATTCGGGATCTCCCTGAACCGCTCAGGCCCGAAGCCCTCAGCTAGGCCGCGGCGGATTCCCCCGAGCCCTCTCCCCGGGCGGCTGTCCCTCTGGGCCTGTCCCGCAGCCCGGTGCAGTCAAGGGAGCTAGCAGTCGGCCCTCCTTGTGCCTGGGGTCAAACTCCGGGCTACAGGCGGCATCCTCCTGATACAGGCTGCCACTTGGTTCAGCTTCGTGTTGAGGGAAACGGTAGGGTTTATGGAGAGGTAAAAACAATGACTGCAGATGCTGGAAACCAAATACTGTATTAGTGGTGCTGGAAGAGCACAGCAGTTCAGGCAGCATCCAACGAGCAGCGAAATCGACGTTTCGGGCAAAAACCCTTGCTCTTCCAGCACCACTAATCCAGTTTATGGAGAGGTGTTGAATGTCTAAAACAGTAATCCATCGCAGCAAGAGATAAGGCGAAATGAGCTGACATCAGGCCCCCAGCGGTTGTAGACAACTCAAAATAAACAAAATGCACCGTCCTTAAATAACCCGCTGGAAAAAGTCAGCAGGTCTAGCACCATCCTTGGAGAGAGAAACAAAGTTAATGTTTCCAATCCACCGGGAGTCCTCTTCTGAAACTGTGTGACTCTTTCAGTTTTCACTGATTCATGTATGATCTACTGAAAACGTGGACGTTTAGTCTGCCAACAATCTGATTTTGTTTCGGCTCATTTTGAACTGTTGGTGATTGGATTCGGTTATGGTCACTGATCATTGTATGTCTGTACTTAATTTCCCAATTTAAAATTCTGACTTGTTTGTATTGCAACCTGCTTGTAAGCATGAACTAGGCACTTTCCAAGCCCTCATAATCTTTTTGATCTTGAAGAACCAAGACATCAGATTTTTATTGCAAATCCTTTCTTTACAGTCTTTGCAGAGAGAAAAAAGGCAAATGACATTTTGGAATTTGACATCTTAAAGATCCACAGTATGTTTTTAAAAGCAAGGGAAGCAGATACATTAAACCTATACCTAAAAAAGTTTGAATTGCAAATTCACCCATTTGTGCCAAAACATAAGTAACAACAAAATTTGCATATTTTTAACCATTTTGAGCTTTTTTTTAGTGAGCTCCACACTCATGAATTTCATAATTTGCGGATGTGGAGAATGACTGTACGTGGGCACATCTGCAAGTTCTCCTCTAAGTCACACACTATCCTGATTTGGAAATATATTGCTGTTCCTTCAATGTCACTGGGTCAAGATCCTAGAACTCCCTTTTTAACAGCACTGTGGGTGTCCCTACAGCACATGGTCTACAGTGGCTTAAGAAGTTTGCTCAAAGTGAAGTTAAATACCGATACAGGGATTAAAGGCTATACAGTATAGGGACAATGGGAGCAGGATACAGTGCAACTAGGGATGGGCAATAAATGCTGTCCCCAGCCATTATCACCTATATCTCATGAATGAATAAAACAAATGATTTATTTCACGTTTTGTTAGGTTCTTGGCATGCGAGTTAAGAAGATGGTGACTTTGGAGCATGTGATTTCCAAACTTTTCATGTCTTCTGTGGAAGTTCAGTTTTTGAGGATATTTAAATTACAGATTAATAGATTTATGATTATCAATGGCACCAAGGGTTCTACAGATAGTGTGGGTAAAAATCATTGAAATGTTCAATCAGCCACAGTTGTATTAAATGATGGAACAGGTTCACTGGACTGAATAGCCTACTCGTGTTCCTAAGCTCTTATTTCTGGGTTTCCTGGAACCTTTATGTATTTTGTCAGTAATTCAATTATGATTTAATTATGCAGTGAATACTTTGGAAAAGGCAATTTTTTAAATCTAGTGATACCTGTGTAATTTGTGGTATATTGCTGTCTGTGGGGTATGAGAGCAAAATTTTGTGTTTGTTGCTGTCCTGTGGTGTTGATGTGGAGGTGCTGATGTTGGACTGGGGTGGACAAGGCCAGAAGTCAGACTACACCAGATTATAGTCCAACAGGTTTATTTGGAATCGCAAGCATTCGGAGCACTGTCCCTTCGTCACCTGGCAAAGATGATTTCAAATGAACCTGTTGGACCATAACCTGGTGTCGTCTGACTTCTGGCCCTGTGGTTATTAAGATTCCTTCTCAAATGAACTGTATTTGCTGTTGGTAATGGTTTGGTTAGTCTGGACTTAGCTGGATGGCTACATTCAGAGGTATGGGATATGAGATGGAATGAAATGAACTGAGAGATAAAAGGATAGGAAATTATCCTCCTCAATGTTACAGGGTAAAGTCATGAAAATCATGTCTGCATGCTAGACCCCGAGCTACTGGTCAGCTGTTGTTTTAATTCTTACTCTAACATTGACCTTTGTCTTTGGCCTGCTGCAGTGTTTCACTAAAGTTCCACATAAGCTCAAGGGATGGCATCTCACTTTTCACGCAACACCAGGTTGTAGTCCAACAGCTTTATTTGGAAGTACAAGCTTTTGGAATGCTACTCCTTCATCAGGTAGTTAATGGAATAGGATCAAAGGACACACATTTATAGCAAAAGATCGTAGTGTCATACAACTGATGTGATATTTTGAACAAACCTAGATTGCTGTTAAGTCTTTCATCTTTGAGAATGGGTTGCAAGTTTAGAATCATTAATATGTAAATCCCAGAACTTCTTTCAAGTCACATTCCTGAAATAACAAGATTTTATTTTAAAAAAGTAACATCTCAGCTCAGACGAAGGAGCAATGTGATAGAGTCATAGAGATGTACAACACGGAAACAAACTCTTTGATCCAACTCGTCTATGCTGATCAGATATCCTAACCAAATCTAATCCCATTTGCCAGCACTTGGCCCATGTCCCTCTAAATCCTTCCTATTCATACGCATCCAGATGCCTTTTAAATTCTGTAATTCTACCAGCCTCCCCACATCCTCTGGCAGCTTATTCCATACTCTCACCACCCTCTGCGTGAAAAGGTTGCCCCTTAGGTCCCTTTTATATCTTTCCCCTCTCCCCCTAAACCTATGCCCTCTAGTTCTGGGCTCCCCCACCCCAGGGAAAAAGACCTTGCCTCTTTACCCTATCCATGCCCCTCATGATTTTACAAAGCTCTGATGCTCCAGGGAAAACAGCCCCAGCCTATTGAGCCTCTTGCTATTGCTCAAGCCCTCTCATCTTGGCAACATCCTTGTAAGTCTTTTCTGAACCCTTTCAAGTTTTATAACATCGTTCCTATGCAGGTTGATTAAAATTTCCACACTGACAATTTGCTCAAGTACCCACTGTTTAAATAGAAGCAAACGATTGTATATGCTGGAATCTATACTGAAAACAACAAACGCTGGAGATCCCAGTGGATCAGATAGCATCCATGGAGAGAGAGCAAGCTCTGCAAGATTATACTTAGAAATAAACCTGTTAGACTATAACCAGGTGGTGTGTGATATTTAACTTTATCCACTTCAGTCCAACACTGGCACCTCCACATCATGACCTCACTTTTCAGCTGGGTACTTCGGTCTTTTGGACTCAACCTTAAATTCAGCAATTTCAAACTGTAATCTCTGTACCCATTTTGTTTTGCTTTCTTTGCCTTTTTCAGTTTGTCTCTCATTTTTGCATTCTGAATGTGCGTTCCCTGATCCGAATACTACTATTGCTTCTTTTCTACCCTAATATCACTTCCAATGGCCTTTCTCTTCTGTTGTTGAATCTCTTCTGTTACTGAATCTCACCTGTTTCCCACAAACTTCACAGAATTGACAGAAACTATTCGGCCCATTGGGTCCAGTCAGTATTCCTGTTATTTTGTGTCATTTAGAAGTTTTGTGATTTCTGTTGAAAGGGTACATATGTTATTTTTCTTTCTTTAATGAACTTCACCCACCATGTAGGGTCTGTGCCGATGTTTCAGCACATACACCACACCCATAGTAATTTTAGTCTTGAGATTGGTGTGTTCACTGTGGATTGACTGAGCCCCTAATGACGTTCTCTAGAAAATCCTTCAAAACTCTGCGTACCTCCTTGTATTGTAAACCTGGAATACACTATGGCAGGCCAGTAGATGAATGGCTGGCTAGTGATACCCTGAATGTTATCCTGGGACCTTTGTGGTACTACTTTGATCTGCCTTTGCCCAGCCTCTTGTCACTTTTCCCTCTCTTCAACATGGCTTTTTTAATATCGGGATAAGCATTTTGCATGTTTACCATTGGCTAAACTGCTGCTCTGTTTTGAAGATTTATTTATTTTATGATAGAACCCCTGGTTCTTTCCATTTTTCCACTTGTTAAATGCTTTACAAAGAAGCAATTGAAAGGAATGCATGTTTAATTTGGAAAATGTCTGTGTTTGCTTTTGTTATTTTTGGTACTCATTGAGGGATTTTCCTCCTGGGAAGAGAAATGCCTCCCTTATGTGGTCTGTATGGCAGTGTAAAATTGTACTGCTGAGTATTCCACTGCTAAACATTCTTAGGTCAGTGTACCATGGGCATGGCCCAAATCCCTGCTCCAGCAATATGTCCAAATCCAACCTTGAAGCAACAATGCAGTATTATGATCATAAAATTCTTAAGAGAAGAATAAAAAACAGGAGAAATTCAGGTCTGGCAGCATTTGTGGACAGTGAAGCAGTTAACTTTTTGGGCTGATGACCTTTCAACAGAATTGAATTTTTCTTCTCACCTTTGTATTAATTTTGATTTCTGACATACGTAGTATTTTATTTTGAAAGTCTTGTGCCTGTTTTCAAATCCCACTGCAGCCTTGCCGCTCTCTATGTCTGTAATATCTTCCAACCCACTGTTTCTCATCTCTGTGCTGCTCTAATACTGGCCTGTTGTGCACCCAATTATAATTGCTTCATCATTGGCGACTGTCTTCAATTGCCTGCGACCCAAGCTCTGGAATTCACTATCTATACCTCCCTATCCCTCTCTTCTACTTTAATAACTTACTTCAAACCCACCTCTGATCAAACATTTGGTCATCTGACCTAATACCTCATTATGCAGCCCAGTGGCATATTTATTTTATAATATTCCTGTGAAGTGAAGCATTTTGAACGTTTACCAATGACTAAGGTCAAAGGTGCTAGATGAATGACTTGTATGTCACCATAATGCTCAAATGAACTTAGCAATTAAACATCATATTAAGAGCACTGGGGATTCTGCTTTGAAGCTGTGCTTATAATGAGCTGAAGGGTGACTGCTGGAGATCATTTAATGGGGGACTCTTGCAGCTGGTGGAGAGAGGTAGTGTTTATTCCCATCAGTCTTTGCTGATTCATGCTCATTTTGGATGTCATTAGGGAGATAGTGTTGACTCGTCTCCATTTTTGCAGAGAGATTTGCATTGAGCTTGCTGATTGACTTTTACAAATATTCTTCTTGATCAAACTTTTGACACAAAAAAATCAGAATTTTAAATTCTACCGTTAAGTTCTGAAACCATGGCTGCAGAGAACACTCAACTTCTGGTGTGTGACATTACTTACTGAAAATGCACAATATATATGTCAGTGCCTGAGAAAGGAAAGCCTGTTAATGTGAAAGATGTGGGCCCTTTGAGCTCACCAGTGTGATAAGAGAATCTTCTGTAAACTTATCCATCTTTTACAATCATTTGCACATTGGTATGTATTTGCAGCAGCACCTGTTCTGGACAAATTTCTTTGTTATTTTTTGTTGTTACTGTTTGGCAGGCGGATTCACAGGACAGGCAAACTGGGTACAGAACAGAAAACACATTTTGAGTTAAGGGTAGCTACTCAGACTAACAAATGGTGGGAAGTGTTGTTCCAGAAGAATCCATGTTGTTTACATTGATAATTTGGACTCTTGAATCCAAAGTATAAATGCAAACTTTGTGCATAACATCTGACGTTCTTGGTGTATGGGGAAGAGTGGGAGATGGAATGAGGTAAGATTATAGTGATTCTGAGGAAGACTGAGAAATTACCAAAGGGCCTGTTTCCGTGCTGTACATCTCTATGGTCAGTTGTATTTTGAAGAAAAGCAAACATGATTTGGCTTTGCTTTTGGTGACATAGATTTACAAAGCTGTCAACTTATATTCAACTTATACTGAACTGTGGGACACTATACTTGGAACACCGTGAGCAATTCTTGTTCCTGTAATAGGATTTAGAGTTGCAGGTGGAAGTGCAAGCAATATTTGCAGAAGTGAGAACCTGTATCTAGCAAAAATGATAGAACATGCTTATGGTTCTTTTATCTGGGAAAAAGAAGGCTGAAGCTTGTTCTTAGCAGCAGTCTTTTAAATTATGAAGGGGATTGAAAGGGCTGATGTGGAAATGATGTTTTTAGTTGTGAAGTTGTCCAAATATAAGATAACCATCAATAAATCCAATTTTTTTTCAGGAGAATGTGGAACTCATTGCCACAAGCTGTAGTAAGAGCTGAACAGGATATATGGAATTGGGCTTTTAAAGAAATGGAACTTCTTCAAGTATGACAAAGCAAAACTTGACTCCAAACCAGATGAGAAAATATGGAGAGTAACTCAAGGCTTGGTCAGCTTTGAGGACATCTTAAGGGAACAAAGAAATGTGAAAAGGTTCAGGGAGAAATTCCAGAGTGAAGTGCTTTGGCAGCCAAAGATCCAGTACAAATGGTGGAACAATTCAAATTGAGAATGTGGAAAGGTTAGAATGGAGGAGCAAAGAAATCTTTTACATTTGTAGGATGGGAAGGCAATACAAAGTGATGGGAAGCCATGGAGAGACTTGAAAATAAGAATGTGAATTTTAAAACTTAGCTGAATGTTTAGCTGGGACCTATATAGGTCAGCAAGCTCAGAAGTGAGAGATGAGTGGGGTAAGAATAAATCAGGATACTGGCAAC
Organism: Chiloscyllium punctatum; assembly: GCF_047496795.1. NCBI lineage: Eukaryota > Metazoa > Chordata > Chondrichthyes > Orectolobiformes > Hemiscylliidae > Chiloscyllium > Chiloscyllium punctatum. The sequence goes on along the minus strand of NC_092767.1, from coordinate 61,874,079 downwards.
AACTTTTTTCCAGCTCGGCTTCAATGGAATTGTCAAATCTAGTAGCAAAACACGCGAGTTATGGTCTGAGCTGACACAGGAGCAGAGTTTAGCAGTTATGGGGTGGAAATAGGTGACCATAATGAAAGGATTGTTATAAGGAAGAAAGACAGACCAGGGTTTGCTGTTAAAAGCAAAGTTTTCGTCATTGTAAATATGCAGATGGAAGTTCATCCGGGTATCAACTATCAGGATTACAAATTACTTTGTTTCGCTGTTAGAATGTGACCATAGACAAACACTTAATAGTATAAATACTGTTAATATAAAAAGACAAAATACATAATATCAGAACCTGAGCTAAAATATGATCAATGTTATGTAGGCATTGCAGAAGGGAACGAAAGTTAAAAAATACAAGAAGGATAGTGAGACTGGGTGTTTAATATTCCTGGATATACACTGTTCAGGAAAGATGGAAAAGGAAGTAGAGAAGGAGGGTAACATAATTAGTTAAGCAGAGCATCTAGGAAGATGGCTCTGAGGATTTAAATTTGGCTTGAGCTATAGAACAGAAAAGGTGCAATTACACTATACAGTGTAGTCTACATACTCTCCAACTAGAGGAATGGATGTGGAGGAACAAGTCTGCAAAGAAGTTACAGAGAACATGGTGGTGGGGATGGGGAGGGGTGTAGCTTGAATCAGAGAAGATTAGGTTTAACTTATAGTCAGTAGTTAGAATATCTTGTGGTTTAACTTTGCTCTGTTTAAAAACTACTGCATTGTTAGTAAGTCGTTAATTCTTTTGTTTAAACTATAAACTTGGTGTCTGGTGTTGGTACCTGGGTGTGCACAGATCATTGAAGGTAACAGGACAGGTGCAGAGATCAGTGATGAGAGTGTGGTGCTGGAAAAGCACAGCCAGTCAGGCAGCATCCAAAGAGTAGGAAAATTGATGTTTTGGGCATAAGCCCTTCATCAGGAATGAGGCTTGTGAGCTGAGGGGTGGAATCATTCCTGATGAAGGGCTTATGCCCGAAGTGTTGGTTTGTCTGCTCCTCCAATGCTGTTTGATCTGCTGTGCTTTTCCAGCAGCACAGTCTTCGACACTGATCTCCAACATCTGCAGTCCTCACTTTCTTCTCCAGAGAGATCAATGAATAAAGCGTATAACATTCTCGGTTTTATTAATTAGAGCAGAGAGCACAAGAGTAAGGAAGTGATGTTTAGCTTGTCAGACCTCAGTTGGAGTGTTGTGTAGAGTTGTGAGTATCACATTATAGGAAAGATGTGCAAGGGTGCTGAAGTGATTTACTGGAATGATTCCAGAGATGAGGAACTTCAGCAGTGAAAAAGTTGAGTGTTCTCCCTGAAAGAAAGCACCCAAGAGAAGATTGGATTGGGACTTTTGAAATCATTAGCAGGTTAGATTGGGAGATACTGCCTCCACTTAAGAAAGAAAGAAAACCAAGAGAACATAGACTTAGTGATTTGTAAACAAAGCAAGGATGAAGTGAAAAAAAAAACTTCACAATGAGATGTTAGTGTTTGGAATGCACTGCCTGGGAAAGTAATGGAATCAGTTTCAATTGAGACATTTAAGAGGGCATTGAGTGGTGTTTTGGATAGTAATGGGATATGGGGAAAAAGTAGGAGACTGGCCATACATAATAAAGCCAGTATAGGCATGATGGACCAAGTGACCTCCTTCTGTGTTGTAATAATTTCTCATTCTATCACCACAATAATCCGCAGTAATTGGCCTTCTACTTGAGGTCTCTAATCCTTGATAACTGTCACTTGCCACTCGCCACTCTCTGTCTCTTAGTGCCTGTTCAATGGCTATTGTTGCTCCCTGACACTCTGTAATTGTTCCATGGCTGGCATTATTCTCTGCCCCCCCCCCCAACTTAGTGCTTACTGATCCTCTTCTGGCTTTTGCCCTTCTCTGTCTGCTGGAAAATAAGGCTGCAAATTTTGGCCTCTATATAAAGTGAGGGGAAGGGATTAGTTGATTGTGAATGCAGAAGAGCATGGGTGACAATGCGATGTGACATCAGCTGTGATGAGCTGAGACAGCAAGAGCAGACTGATAAGGTTGGAGGGAGAAAGATTGAGGGGGAAGGCCGAGGAGATGGGGAATGGTTATAGAATACAATGGAGGGGTTTTAATAGAGATGGTGGAAGAAGTGATGGGATGGTGAAAGTATTGTAATGGAATGGAGTTGGCTTGAGGTGAATGATTTTTGAAGGATGGGATGTGATCAGAATTTAATAAAATGAAGGTCCAAATTTCAGTCCATGTTTTGTGGGTTACTGCTAATTAGTCAATAAAAAGAGGACTTTTTTGACATCCTGCATATAGACAGTAGATGAACAGGATTCTTAAACAAAACCAAACGTAACTTATAAAGAGCTGCATGCCGCTCCAGAGATATTTTTAGCCCACCCCAGTGATACTGAGATTGAGAACCTTAACTGATAAAAAGAGGGCATGAGAAATAGAAACCTGGGATTGCAAGTATCCAAATCCTCATAAGATAATAGGACAACTAAATGGGATAGTTTAGAAAAGAATATCCGAGAATGGTAGCAGCGTTGTAGAATTTCAGTTTTATGCAGAGACTGGAGAAGCAGTGGTTTTTATCCTTTTGACCATAACATATAAGAGCAGAAATTAGGCTATTCAGCCCATTGAGTCTGCTCTGCCATTCAATCATGACTCATATGTTTCTCAACCCCATCCTCTCACTTTCTCCCTGTAACCCTTGATCCCCTTGACAATCAAGAATCTATCTATCTCAGCCTTAAATATAACTCAATGACCTGGCCTCCACAGCCTTATGTAGCAGTGAATTCCATGAAAGAAGTTCCTCCTTATCTCCGTTCTAAAAGTTTTCCTTTTACTCTAAGACTGTGCCCTTGGGTCCTAGTCTCTCCTACCAATGGAAACATCTTCCCAACATCCACTCTATGCAGGCCATTCAGTATTCTGCAAGTTTCAATTAGACTGCACCCCACCCCATCCTTCTAAACTCCAACACGTACAGACCCAGAGTCCACAAATGTTCCTCATATGTTAAGCTTTTCATTCTAGAGCCTCAGAGCTACATCCATGCTTTTATATTCAAGTCCCCTCAAAATAAATGCCAACATTGTATTTGCCTTCCTAACTATTGACTCAAGTTTACATCGAGAGAAACCTGTGTTGAGAAGAATAAGGGAAAATTTAATAGATGTTCATAACCCAAAACGTTGTAATGCTGGTTCAGAATTTAAAAGACATCCCTTGATTAATAGTGGGTGGCATGTGGCACAGTGGTTAGCACTGCTGCCTCACAGCGCCAGAGACACTGGTTCAATTCCCATCTCAGGCAACTGTCTGTGTGGAGTTTGCACATTTTCCCCGTGTCTGCGTGGGTTTCCTCAAGGTGCTCCGGTTTCCTTCCACAGTCCATAAATGTGCAGGTTAGGTGAATTGGCCATACTAAATTGCCCGTAGTGTTAGGTGAAGGGGTAAATATAGGGGAATGGGTCTGGTGGGTTGCTCATCGGAGGGTCAGTGTGGACTTGTTGGGCTGAAGGGCCTGTTTCCACACTGTAAGTAATCTAATCAAATAACAAAGGGCTTTGGTCAAGTAAACAATGAGAAACTTTTTCAGCAACAGAAGGTCAGATGACAGAAAACTAGCCAAAGAACCAGAGTAGAGATGAGAATGTTTCCTCATGTGATGAGAGTGTGGTCAGGAATGCTTTGCTGGAAAGTATTGTGGAAATAGGGTCAGTAATATTTAAAAGGCAGTTTGATATTGGACATTGAAATGGAGAAATGTGTAGGTCTGTGGGGAAAGAGCTGAGGAGGGGGTTTAGTTGAGAGTTCTACCAAAGAGCTCCCACAGGTAGAATAGGCTGAATAGCCTCCTTTAATGTTGTTGTATCTTTTTATTGTGTCTAGTTTAATGCAATGGTGACTGAACAGATAAGTCTGAAGGTTTACCATTTGGACCAGAGCAAATACTGTGACAAAACCCTTGGTCAAAAAGGCTTTAGATATTAATTAGTGTCAAAGATGAGTCAGTGCACATCATAGAAAATGCTGTTGGTAATTTGTGATCTGTACTTGGTCAAAATATGTTATTTAATATGCCCGCCTTGCAATATTGGGAGAGGGCTTGAGGAAATTGGTATAAATATTGGGTGTTTAAATCAATGCATGAGGTTTTCAAAATAATTTTAAAATGTGCTGCAGTACCTATCAGTAAACTGGATTAATTGATGTAACTAACTAATCCAGAATATCGGAATGAGTAGATTTTCAGCCACATTTTTTTTTCTGAAGCATTAATCGCTTCCTCCCATTTGAATCTCCATCCCTATGTAACTTTCCTGCTGTTAGTAAAAATCAGTTTCCTGTGAAGAGTAAGTCACCTTCTTTACGGAGAATGCAAGTTAATTTTAAAAATCCATTATACTCAAAAATTTGCTTGTAATATTGCGGTCTCTTGGCTCCCAATGCAGCTAATTAAAAATAGGAAAATATTGTAGTATCCTTACCAATGTGGGCTCACTTTGTCTTCCCCAACATCCATAATGGCTTTCCATTGTATGTATGGTTCTATGCTGCAAGACAACTAGAATGTCCTTGTACCTTTAGACATGAGAAAGAATAGGTCTCTTTCTTGTTCCAGTGGGCAGGGAAAAAAATATGTTCACCAAAGCTCAATTACAAGAATGAAATGCATGAATTAAGCAATGGTCAAAATCCCAATTCAGTGCTAACATTTATCCACTACGGTGAACTGTGTTCTATATTTTCTGTGATCAAACAATTGCATCAATTTAGCATTCACAATTGCTGTCAGCCTTTGAAAACTGCATTTTCATGTCTGTGCGCTCTTTTTAAGCAAGGTCATAGGTTAATAATTTAACATCCCCAATAGTATTCTCATTTGTTTTCAGAATCTATATAACACAATTATCTCTTAACCTTGTAATCTAATTTCCCCTGCATCTATTTACATCAAATACATCTGTGGACAAGTCAATTTCTCTAGATTTCCCTATTGTGACTGTCTTGTATCTATGTGGAAATACTTTCTTGACATCTACCCCATTGAACCCTTCAATAATGTTAAAGCTATCAAGTCACCTTATCAGCTCTCTCTCTTCTAGAGAAAAGAACCCCAGTTTGTTCAGCATTTCCTGACCAGATCATCTGTCTCATAAATCTTCTTGTTCAACTCCTTATTTTTCTGGCAGAGACACCAGAATTGCCCCATGTGTCTGAATGTTGTGTTATCTAATAGTGTACAAGTGTAGTATATCATCTCTTGCTTTTCACTTCTAGTCACAGGGTTACTACAGCATGGAAATAGATTCTTTGACCTTCAAGTCCATGCTAATTTTGGATAGAACAGTCCAAACCAATTCTGTTGTCTCGCTCAACTCCTTTAACCATGCAATTTCATTGCTTCATTGCCTCAATTTCCTTTTAAAATGTTGTTCATTTACACTTGCACCATGCTCTTAGACTGAGATATCCAGGACTTTACCAGGCACTGCATAAAAATAGTTTGTCCTCACATTACCACTTCGTGTCTCACCCAGATCCTTAAATATATGTTTGCTCTTCCTTGTACCGTCAGCTGTCTAATTTAATGTATGTATTAGTGTTGCAGGTCTACATTGTTCAAATGAATCTCCCTAAGTTCATGAAATAATGTGTATAACTCAATAGGAAGTTGCCTAAATTCTGTGCTTTCTATAAATTCCTTTTCCACTTTAGGCTTTCACTGAATTGACAAGATGTCTGATAGCGATGGTAGCAACTTCACCGATGACGAGAGTTCCCATAGCAGTGAGGCAGAAGAGCAAGAGGATATTGAGGTACTTAAAACTGTGTGAATTCGCTTGTTACTTTGTATTTGGAGAAAATGAAATATTGACTATTTGTGACAAAATGTGCCATCATTCCCACCTCTCCTCAACTCCTGCTTGTATTTGTCATTGGATTGAATGTTTGAACTCTTCATCAGCTGTAGTTCAGTGATATCACATTTGCTTCTGATTCAGAAGATTGTGGATCCAAGTCCCACTCCTGGGACTGAACACAAATAGAAGCAGAACACAGGTGTTTGCTCCTTTCAACCTGCACCACTATTCAGTAAGATTATGATTGAATTTTTGCCCCAGTTATACTTTCCTGCCCTATCCCATGTCTCTCAATTCCCTTTGCATCCAGAAGTCTGTCAATGACTCTCTGCAGTTGGGAATTGTTCCACATACCTTTTAAAAGACAGATATAAATAAAACTCAATCATAGCCATGCTTTTTATTTGGTAGGAGTGAGGCACGGTAAAGGTGAAACTGTTCAATGAGAGGACATTTTAAGCCAGGAGGAGATTGGTGATGAATTGGGACTGTTCTATCCTCTTTACAATGAGGAAGTGAAGAGCTCTCACACCATCCTGTAAGGGGATGGAGGTGTAGAGGAATTGGATGACTGTAGTAAAGAGGAGGCAGTTAGGACCAAGCAATGGAAATTATTGAAATATTGCAGGACATTAGAGAAATCTCAAACATAACTGTTAAGAGGCTATTCAATTGGAGAAGAGGAAACGGAATCTAGATAGATGGAACCAAGTTCAATGGGATAGTAGCAGGCTGAAATGATGTGCCTATCAAGGCTAACCTATTTGTGACTTTTGGGAAGGATGTGGGTGTTGGGGTACTCTGTAGGAACTTATTGTCTTAAAGAGGATATCTCCAGAGGAGTTGAGGTCAGTAATAGTCCTAGTTTGATGTTGATGATGGAGTCATGGTCCATTGGTTGTTGGGGTTGTGAAAACAGCACCATCCTTGTCAGCATGTTTGAAAGCAATGATGAGGTTAGACCTGAGAGATTGGAGTTCGGCGTGTTCTAAGGGAGACAGGTTAGAATGAGTAAGGGCAGCAAAGAAATTAAAATGACTGATGTCATGATGAGCATTGAGGTGCCAGGAGGAGGAGTCTGATTTTTAGGGGAGGAGTGGTGGGAAGGATATGGTGGTAGAATGTTGGATGTAGGCGAAAGGGTCTGTTGGTTATGAGGAGGACATATGCCCAAGTTAAGTATGTACATGGGTGAAAGGCAATGGTAAGAATTCAAGAGTTGTGCGGAACCTAAATTACATTGAGTTTATGGTATAATCGAATAATCTGAGTCTGTCACTGACTACAGATTGTTTCACATCAGAGATGGAAAGTTCAGACTATAAAGTAAATACACCCCTTCTAGGTGGGACTAGAAGAATGGATTAGGTCTGAAGAAATAAATGGTTGGGGGATGGGTAGGAATGATCCAGAGGGCAATGGTACCTATATATTGATAGAGGTAGCATTCATTTGCACCTGAAAAGAGAAACATTTTGTGTTAAGGCTATGGATAAGATGAAGAATAAAATGAAACTCGGGGCAGCTTTGACATGGGATGAATCAGTGCTGTTAGAGGAGGTAGAGTCTGCAAATATGGCAACTCATGATATGCAATGTGGAATTCAGCACACACAACAGCAGACTAAGGAATGTTTATGCACATCATTGCACAGTTGAATCTTTCAAAGGCAGTCTTTTGACACATTTGTCAGAACTTACTTTCTACAGAAGTATTAAGGGTAAAGATTTGAAATTTGCACAGCAAAATCAAAAATTGCTAGACAATGTTAATTGTTTTCAGTTTTTTTTAAGAGACTCCAGATATGAGACACATTTGTAGTGTCACGTGGAAATGAAAAATTAACAAAAGCATCCTATTCTAAGTTGAAAGATTTAATGACATATAGTTGTAATCTTTGGTACTTTTGCTATCTTACCAATGTTAAGAAGAGAAGCCTAAAATAAATCAATGTGAAAGCAGGAGGTAATGATATAATATGATTGCATTACCCGTAAATGAATTGGTGAGAATAAAAATTGAGTTGCTGAAAACCGAAATTTTGCTCCTGAAATCAAAATGTATCCAGGGCGATATTTTGATTCCCAGATGCCCTCATGACTGCTATTTCCTGTAGCCTTAAATAAGTGTTAAAAGTCCTTCTAACTGCATCAGGAGTATATGCTCCAACAGCTTCATGTGACTTCTACATTCTGATCATGCTGTATTTAAGGAAGTACCTCCTCAAATTTTTGTTTGATTTATCAGTGATTATTTTGTATTTACACCCAATTATTCTGGTTTCAGCCACATTCCTCCTATCCAACTACTTCATGAAGACTTCTCATGTTTCCACTTAGTACCAGAGAAAAGAACTTTGGTCTACGTAATATTTCCAGATAGTTGTGTTCGCTTAATTCTGACTTGTTGACAGATTCCATTTAGCTTCTTAATTTTCAAATATTTACTTCATCATTGATTTGTCTCAGCCTGTTTTGTTGTCATTTAGGAGGAGGAAGAGCTTGCCAGTAGGGGCAGTGAGAAAGCAGAGGCAGAAGGTGAGATAGAGGAAGCAGAAGAAGCTGAAGAAGAGGAGGAGGAGGAAGAAGAGGAGGAGGAGGAGGAGGAAGAAGAGGAAGAGTATGATGAAGAAGATGATGACCGACCCAAGAAGAAGCCACGACACGGAGGATTCATCTTGGATGAAGCTGGTACTGAGCATAATATGCATTTTTCTGCAATAATGTGCCTGAATGTGTTTTTTAAAATTTGATCATCTTCTTTCATTATCAGGCAGCAATTTTAATAGTTATTTTCAACCAACCTGTTTACATATGAAACGGGGACATTTGCACCTGGGCCTTCTGGCTCTGCACTACAAGAACCACCAGCATAGTTATAGTAATGAATGTTTGCGATATCTTCTCATCTTTGCAATCTTTGTTTTGTGAAACAATTTCCACATTTTTTGGGAGAATTACATTTCCTAATGATTTTTGTGAGGGGATAAACAGTTTGAGAATTTGAACAAATTTACCTTAAATTTGAGATCCTCCGTGTTTGAAATTTGATGTTTCACTAAATACCCTAAAAAATGATTGTATAATATCTCTTTGGAGTATGTTCCTTGAAATTTGTGCCATTTTCCAGTCACTCTGTTGACATTATCGACACATTGCTGTGTGCAAGAAGTGAGTGCTTATTTGATTTTTGAAGTGGAAGAAAAATACTAATGGATGAGAAACTTATATTTTATTTCAATGAGCCAGTTTTATTCCTGTTTATGCTGACTTAAGACTTCACATTAATGGGTGCATGTATAATTACCATGGGAAGCAGGATATGCCCAACACTCTGTGAGCACTCAGGCGGTCAGCTTGGACTGTTTTGACTTCATACCTGTTGTGGTCTAACTGCCAGATGGAATTTAAAAGGTTTAGATACTTCATTGTCACCTTGTTTTTATATTAAGGTGGTGGCAAGTTAGCTCATGCTTGTTTACGGCAGCATTCAGATGACTGTGTGAAAACCAAGAGAATTGATGTTGTAATTTTTTTGTTCTTTTATAGCATGTGTGAAGCTGGTAAAACCAGTTTTTATTGTCCATATCTCCACAGATCAGTGACTTGTTAGGCCAGCTCGGACAATTAAGAATCAACCACATTATTTGGTGTCTGGATATTCTCGTCACTTTTAATTATAATAGACTTTTATTCTAAGTATCTTTTAATAATCTGAATTAAAATTCCCTCGTTACTATGGTTGAGTTTGACCTCCTGTCTCTGGATAACCAACCTAGGCCTTTGGATTATTAATGTGAACATACCCCTCTCTTATCCAATCTAGCAGTCTGACCAAACAAAAACCGAAAGTGTTAAAGTAAGTCAGCAGGAATGGTAGCATCTGTGGACAGAGAAACACAGCTAAACCTTTCAAATCCAAAGACTCTTCAGTTCTGAAAGAAGAGTCACATCAGACCTGCTGAGTTTTTCCAGCACTTTTGATTTTTATTACGGATTTCCAATGTCCGCCTTTGTATTGCAGTCTGTGCATCCTGGCAGATGTGATTTTTGTTTGGAAGTGATACAGATATTTGAAAGTTTAAAGTAATGCTGCTTAAAATGTTTTCTCCCTAGCAATTCATTTGGCGGTACCATTACCATGCTCATGAGAATTATTTCCAAATAAATAAATGCACTGCTTATTTGAACTTGAATGTTTGTTTAAAATATCAGAAAAATTGAAGTTTGCTCTTTCTTTTAAAAAGATGTGGACGATGAGTATGAAGATGAAGATCAGTGGGAGGATGGAGCTGAGGATATCCTTGATAAAGGTTTGTTTAGAGTTAACATTTACTTTGTTCACGGCAATCTAAAATATACATAGTGCAAACATCAAATTTGTCCTCTTTGCTGGTCTTTTGTGTCTTAGTCGAAAATTGTGACATTGGAAAAGCACAGCCGGCAGGCAGCATCTGAGGAGCTGGAGAATCGGCATTTGGGACATAAACCCTTCATCCCATTCCTGATGAAGAGCTTATGCCTGAAATATTGATTCTCCTTCTCCTTGGATGCTGCCTGACCTGCTGTGCTTTTCCAGCACCACACTTTTCGACTCTGTCCTCCAGCATCTGCAGTCTTCACTGTCCTCCCTGTTGTGTCTTAGATCAATGTAGATGATTTTATAAACAAACTATATGAAATAATTAGCCTTTGTATTCAGCTTTCATCTGTATGTTCTCATTACATGTAGTAACTGAAAAATGTAACAGTTGGTTATAATGCCTCCACTTCTGTTCAAAAATTAAAGGGCTCACAAGTTAGAAGCTAATTCAATTAAGATTGTTACTAGTATTCATGTTAGTAACTTACATAGGCGCATGTTACAACTATACAGCCAGAAGTGTTCATCAGAGCCTAGTTAATCACCTTGTTCATATCTACAATAACTCATTTACTGGTCCTGGATGAGGTTCAGCAGCCATGGTTTCAGATGTTAACCAGTTGCTTTCTACAAACATTATTTTAAAGACAAACTATTTTAAAGTTCATATGCCTATGCTTTTGTCTCTGTTTCTATCCCACATAGTTATTTTCTCCCTTTTGTTATCTACTGTTTGCCTTCACCCACATATTTTAATTTTTTACTTCCTTTTTCTTTAAGTCTCTCCATCATGTCCGCACCCTTTAATCACCTGTTTTCTCTAACATTTGTACTTTACCTAGAACCACTTTATTCCTAGAGTTAATGTAAAAGGTGACTGGGAGGGAAACTGCACCTGGCTGTAGGAGTGAACACATGGACTGAGCCAGGTAGCCTTTTTGACCCCATGTTCAATTTAAAAACATGGCATGGTTCTGTACCAATATGTCGAGGAGCTACTACAAACCTCACAGGCAAGAAGAAACGAGAATAGTAAATAAAACTGGGAAGTCTCAGAAGCTTAATTTGGGATCTTTTGTTTTGGATGAAACATTTAAGTGAGACCCTCTCCACTTGTTCAGGTGAATATAAAAGTGCAATGATATTTGGGTTATTTTCTAAAAGGATGTGATTAAATGAAAGGGATCTATCCCTCATGCTTATCTTTATAGAAAGCTACAAATCCAATTTTCTGTATATATGCACCACAGTAATCGGTTTGAGGTCACCAAGCAGGTAATCTAGTTGTAAGGATTGTGATTCAACAGTAATAAAACTGTTAAAAGATTTAATAACATAGGCTTCATCTCTGATCTTTCATGTTATTATGTGTTGTCAAATTACTGGTGTAATATATATGCTTAACTTTAGTGAATATATAAGAGGCACCTGAAATTAAGGGCACTAAAAGAAGTGTGTCACTTTTTCGCTTTCTAATACCTGTTAACCCATTTACCTGATGCATCCGTATTTGTCTCTAGATATGTTTCTAATGTAGCAATTTATTGTATCTTTGTATCTAAGACAGGACCTGGAATACCTGAAGCAATCTTCGATTAGAGACCATAATAGTTTTTTATTTTAAAAAAATTGAAAAAGCAATCTCTGCTGAACAAACTTATTCCAAGTGCCAAGAAACTTTCTCCAATATGGCCTATTCTACACAATATCTGTTACCATGTGTACTATGTTGTGATATTTCTCTGCTATGAATTCTATTCAGCTGAATATTTTAAATGTAATTACAAGCAGAAGGACCAACTGGCCTGTTTCTCACTTTATATGCAAATGCAGAAGATGCAAAATGTGCCGCTCATCAGTTGCATTGTTTTATTTGTATTTTCAGTTTAGTATGCTATGCTGTCTGCTTATGATTCTGCTTCCCCTATTACAGGTCAGAACAAACAGGTCATAGTATAACCCACACTTCCTTTAGCACCAGTTTAGTTTTGTGCCCCACTCAACTTCTCTGATCTTGGTTTCCTGCACTGTTAAAGTGAAGGTCAGTGTAAGCTCAGGAAGCAGCATCTTATCTTTCAACTGGGCCACTTACAGCCTTCTAAACTTCACCAGGAGTTCAGCTATTTCAAATGACCTCTGTCATTTTCAAAAGGACAAGTGCTGGATATTTTTTATTTACATCTTATTTTGTCCCGTATTTCTTGTCCCATTATCATTTTGCACCATCATTCCTTTTGTTATTTCACCTCTCCTGTTTTGCTCTTGCCTCCCGTCCCCCTTCCCCCTTCCCCTACTTTTATATTTACTTTAAATTAACCACAGACTCAAATCATTAATTTCATTTCTTCCTCCACAAATGCTACCTAACCTGATTATATCCATCCATTTTTATTTTTGCTGGATTTTCCTGTTTCCCATCTAGGGGTTCTAAAGCTGCATTGACCAGAATTGAGAGTTTGACCCTATGTGACCTTCTAGTTTAACTGATCTCATCCCAGGGCAACAGCCAGTGCTGCGGTTTGCCTTTGCGCTGAAGTTGGCTTACATAACAAAACTAGAGTTTCCATTATGGTCTGAAAATTTTTGACCGAAAATGTCTGAGCCGAATTTGTCATGTTTATTCAAACCTCTACCTGTATTCCAATTCTTACCAAGCCTCATTCACCCGTCATCAATATATTTCCTGACCTATACTGGCTCCAGTCAGGCAACTTAAAAGTTTTATTTAATGTTTCGGGTCCAGTGACCCTTCTCCAGAACTGATGGTAGCTGGGTAAAGATTGTTATTTATACAGAAGACAGAGTAGGTGGAGGGTTGAGAGTAAATGATAGGTGGGGATAGAGCCCAAAGGGAGAGAAAAACAGTGGGATAGACAAAGGAGTGGTTAAAGGTCAGTTTGGGAGAATGAATAAGTGCTAATGGGGGTGATTAGCAGCTGACAATGGGTTATGCATGGTAGCAGCTCAAGATCTAGTGTGTGGGGAGGTAGGAGGAAGGATGTGGCCTCAACCCGTAAAATTGGTGAACCTGATATTAAGTCTAGAAGGCTGCAGAGTCCCCAAGTGGAAAATGAAGTGCTGTTCTTTTAGCTTGCGCTCAGCTTCACTGGAGCACTGCAACAAACCTGAAACAGAGATGTTGGCCAGGGAACACGCTGGTGTGTTGAAATGGCTTGTCTCCCCGATCTCCACCCATGAGTTGTTGTCATCACATGGGCTGTCAGCTTTTAGTAGCCTCCAGTTGTAACTATTTATTATCCCAGGCTGATCTTTAATCACCCCTTGTCTATCCACCTATTTTCCTCTCTCTTTGAGCTTTATCTCCACCTATTATTGGGCTTTTAAGAAGAAAAGTCAAAAATGCAGAGAAACTAAAGCAAGAAAAAATTTTTGATTTGTTGTCACCCTTACTTCCTAATATGAGTATTTTTGAAAGTTATTTCGGCTACCATTTTTTGTTTTTTTCTAAATTACTACCTTTCCAATTTAAACTTGCGACAGTGAGGGATACCTACAATACATAACATCCACTCCTTCCACCACTGGCAGTCATTAGCACAGCGTGTACCATGTACAAGATGTACTGCAGAAATTCATCAAAGATCCTGAGACATCACCTTTCAAACCTACGACCACTTCCATCTAGAAGGGCAAGGATAGCAGAAACATAAGAACACCAACACCCTAAGATCCCCTCCAAGCCACTTACCATCCTGATTTGGAAATATATCATCTTTTCTTCAGTGTCACTGGGTCAGAATCCTGGAATTCCATCCCTAATGACACTCCAGGTGTACCTACAGCACATGGACTGCAGCAATTCAAGAAAACAGTTCACCATCACCACCCTCTTAAGGGCAGTTCAGGATGGGTAATAAATGCTGGCCTAACCAGCAATAGTCATGTCCCATGAATCAGTAATGAAAATGCTTGAAATATATTCAGACTGCTTTGATAAATGATTTCAGCTTCTTTTACTTCAAGCTGACCTGCATTACTGGAACTTTGGTTGTACAGTGGCATTATCTGCCAAGCACAAAGTGTAGTAATACGTACAGTCATCCTGTACATGGACTGTGCAGATACTTCGAATTGATAATGCTCAAGGTTATTGTTGGTATGCGTTTAAAAACGGCAACATATTCAGGTAATGCTCAAGTAAGGCCTGTCAGGTAATGGTGTCCAGTCTTCAGGGAGTTGTGATCACCTCAAGGTATCTACTGAATACTCAATGCAAAATATTTAAATTGGACCATTAAAACCTGTTTTAATATCTAAGACAGACTTATTATTTAGAGTTCATTTCTTAAGCTCAGACTTCAGTATTCTATTCTCTGTAAGTTAGCAATTTGGAATTAAGTTGGAGCAGACGCATGACGTGAGCTGTGGAGAGGTTACTGCTAATGGGTACAGTAAATAGATTTTTTTTAAAATCTTAGGAAAAAAGTGCTCTTCCTTCTGTCTGAAAGCCCTACAATGTTAACCTGATAGCCTCTATTATGTAAACCATTGCAATTGCTGTGTCAATCTGAGCACTTCATATTTGCAAAGGCAACAGATTTTTTGATAATGAGGTGTCCCTCGAATGCAGTTTTTGATGATTCTAGCAGTTGTGTTTCTATTTTTAAAAGTTCATGTTCACCAATTAACTGGTTATCACTGTGATTAACCTGTCAGCAAGACATAGGATTTGCACTTTCTTTCTACTACCACGGAATGTGCATTAACAGATAAATGAAATATCAGCTTTCTTCTCTGTATGTAAAGCATCAGCCATTGATGCATGTGGAGTAAGATACCAATCACCCGTGCTTGAAGAAATGAGTAGGGTTCATGTTTAAAAATCTAGTATGTTTTGTTTTAATCAGGCCTACTATACAGTATCTAGTATAAGGGTAATTTAGCATTTCAGTTTGAGTGCTCTCTCTTTGAAAACATGTCCATTTTGCCCTTCTGTGTTTCATTTCTGTTTTTAATGTACATCATACATTCCTGCTTATGTGCCATGTTTTAATTTTGTCCTTACATTTTTGTTCCCCGTTCACCATGTGATTGATTTTGGTGGTATTATTTGGCTGTTTACTGTGTTGCCTTCTGAACAGAAGAAATTGAAGGTACGTGCACAATTCTGCATATTGTTTGATGTTAATGCAAATTAGTCTATTGATTATAATTATTTGAGGCTTTGAAATTGCACCATGTGAATATTAACTACATTCCTCTGTTTTCCCTTGTAATTAATCAATTTGTGGAAACATTTCTATTAACCCTGAGGCTCATAATATCTGCAGTATGCTGAACATTTATTTGGGCCAACACCTGTTAAAGAACCATGCAAACTTGTGATGTTCCATCACTAATCTGAACATAGTGGAATTTCAAGGTCAAGTGTGCATACGTATTCTTCTTTGCAGTTGATTTCATTTAGGCTGTTATTTAAAATTATAAGATGTACCACATTGATCCATCTAATTATCCTTTGCTTTCCTGCAAGAACATTGTCGATCTCGTAATTTCATTTGCTTGGTGGCTGTTAAAGTAATAGTCCAGCTTTCACTACTACTTCATGAAATGCAACAATGCCGCTTTGTTGTTACATAGGACCTTAAAGTCATAAAGAGTCCCACTTCATAGAAGTCTTGTAACTCAAAATTTGATACCTAACCACAAACTGATATTAGGGAGGAGCCAAATGCTTTGTCAAGGAGGTGTGTCTTCATGAGCATCTTAAAAAGGATTTGTAGAGGGAATTCCAGAGCTTTAGAGCCTGGGCAGCTGAACATATGACCACTAATACCAGAAGGATGGGAATGGGGAATGCTCAAACTGCCTGAATCAAAGAAGTATGAACTTCTCTGATAGCTGTGGGGTTAGAGGAGATCATTGACAGAGAGAGAGGCTTTGGAAACATTTGAAAGCAAGAATGAGAGTTTTAATATTAATTTGTTCAGTTGATCAGAGAGCACCAGGGTGATAGGTGATATGAGCTTTGTGCAAGTACAAGGGAAAGCAGGTGATGGTATTATTGCTGGACTGTTAATCTAGGTAATGTTCTGGAGACCCAGGTTGGAATCCCGCCATGGTAGATGGTGGAATTTGACTTCAGTAACAATCTGACAGTGACTATCGTCGATTGTCAGAAAAACCTATCTGGTTCACTAATGTCCTTTAGTGAAAGAAACTGCTGACCTGGTCTGGCCTACATGTGACTCCAGACTCTGTAAAATAGTTAACTCTGAATGCTCTCTGAAATGGTGTAGCAAGCTATTCAGTTGTAACAATCACTAGAAAATCTAAAAAAAAAACTCAAACCAGGCAGACCACCTTGCACTGTCCTAGGCATTGGAAAGAACAACAGAAAAAACCATATCGACCCTGCAAAGTCTTCCTTTCTAATATTTTGGGTGTGGCTAGTATTAAAATTGGGAGTGCTGTCTCACAAACTAGTCAAGCAACAGCTCCAGATTCATACCTTGCAGACAATATCCCAGACGCTACCATCACTATCGCTAGATAGGTCCTGTCTCACCAGTGGGCCAGGCCCAGCAAAGGTGGCAGCATAGTGCTGTACCGTCAGGCGGAAGTTGCCCTTGGAGTTCTCAGCACTGGCTCCTGACACCAAGCTATCAGGTCAAACATGGACAAGGAAGCTTCCTGCTGATTACCATGTTGCATTCATCATTCATCCTTAGTTAATGAATCAGTACACCTTCATATTGAATACTACCTAGAGAAAGCATTGAGCTCTGCAGGGCACGAATGTTCTTTGACTGGATTTCACTGTCCACACGGAGTGATTTGACTACACTCAGCAGCTTTACTGATGGAATCTAAAGAGCATAGCTGGTAAACTGGGTCTTCTGCAGTAGGTGGTGATGGAAAAATATACTTTACTTCTCTTTACCAATCTGCCATCTGCAGATGCATCTGGCCATGACAGAGTTGGTAAGAGTGACTAGCACACAGTCCTATTGGAGTCAAAGTCCTGTGTTTAGATTGGTATTACGTTACATAATGTTGTGTGACACTATTACCATGCTAAGTGAGACAGACTTTGAATGGATCAAGCCACTGAAGACTGGGCATCCATGAGGCTGTGTGGACCATCAACAGCAGCAGAATCATTTTCCAACGCAATCTACAATCTCATGGCCTGGCGTAGCCCCAGCTCCACAATTACCGTCAAGCCAACGGATCAACTCTGGTTCAATGGAGAGTGCAAGAATGCATGCCTGGAGCTTGTACCAGGCATGCCATAAAGGTGAGGTGTCTGCCTGGAGGAGCCACCAAACAGGACTACTTGAGTTCCAAATGGCATAAGGAGCCGGTTATAGACAAAGCTAAGTGATTCCATAAACATTGAGTCAGGTCTAAGCTTTGCAATCCTGCCACATCAAGTGATGAATCATGGTGTGCAATTAAACAACTCACTTGAGAAAGAGGCTTTGCAAATACCCCCATCTCAATGATGAGGGAACCCAGCAGTTAGTGCTAAAGATAAGGCTGAAACACCTTTGTACTTCTGGTTGGAGATTGTTTTGAATTAAGGATGCATCTTGACTTCATCTAGAAGTTCCAAGCATCACAGATGTCAGTTTTCAGCCAACGTGATTCACTCTGTAATAGCAAGAAATGGTTGGAGGCATTAGATCGTGCAAAGGCTACAGGCCCTGTCCACCATCTACAAGGCATAAAACAGGAAGTGTGATAGAAAACTCTCCACTTGCCTGGATGAGTGCATCTTCAAAAACACTCAAATGACATGATCAGTGACACAACCTGCTTGAATGGTATTACATCCACATCCTCCACCACCAACCCTCAGTAGCAGCAGTATGTACTAACCATAAGGTACACTGCAGAAATTCATCAAAGCTCTTTGTACAATCCTTTCACACCCACAACACTTTCATTCAGAAGGACAAGGGCTGTAGATACTTGAGAAAACCACCACCTGCAAGTTTCCCTCCAAGCCACTTGCCATCCTGACTTGGAAATATATCCCACAGTGTCATGGGTTCAACATCCTGGAATTCTTTCCCTAACAATTTTGTTAGTCTCCATACAGCAGAGATTTCAGTGACTTAAGAAAGCAGCTCACCACCCCCTTCTCAAGGGCAACTATGGATGTGCAATAATAATGCTGATCCAGCTAGCAACACCCACATCCAATGTGTGAGTAAAAAAGAAGATAGACAACAGAGTTTTTG
Organism: Chiloscyllium punctatum; assembly: GCF_047496795.1. Lineage (NCBI taxonomy): Eukaryota > Metazoa > Chordata > Chondrichthyes > Orectolobiformes > Hemiscylliidae > Chiloscyllium > Chiloscyllium punctatum. The sequence continues at coordinate 61,855,593 of NC_092767.1, read as the reverse complement.
ATAATCTCTAGTTTATGATGGGTAGAACAAAGGAGGACAATTGAGTATGTTCGAATATTAAATCTGGAGGTAATGAGGCAAGCATGAATTTAAGTAGAGCTGAATTGAGACAGTCAGTTGGTGTTACTGAGGTGGAAATGGGCAGCCTGAATCATGGTACGGATGTATGATCAACAGACCAGCTTGAGACCAGTATGACACCAAGGTTATAAGTAATTGTGTTGAAGCCCAGTTGGTTGGGGAGAGCTAGAGAGCTGGGTTTGTAGTGGGAACTGAAGACAGCAGAGGCGATTTAAATTTATTATTTCATTGGAGGAATATTCTGCTCATTTAGATCAGGTAACAATTTAGGGACAGTGGAGAAGTTGAAAGAATGATGGTCTGGTAGAAACTAGGTTTGGTCAACTTACATGAACAGTAACTCCATTTTTTCAGGTCATGAGTCAGACTGAGTAGGATTAGACACTATCATAGCAAGCATCTGAATCTTTAGTCTCCCCTGACATATCCACAGCTTTTTAAAGTGAACAGAATGCAATAGAAAGCAAACATGAGATGATATCTTGCAATAGGTCTTCTCTGTTATCTAGTGTAGTGTGTTTGTAGATGCTTCATGGATACAGCTTTCTATTCTTAATCCTCTTTACATCATTCACTCTTCACGTAGGTGTACAGCACGCTCCAAACTGTACTTTTGTTCGACTTTGCTTTTGTCTGTTTGAGAGCAGGCAAGGTTAGCTGTCTTTGTTTTGCTTTCTTCTCTCACTGAGACACTCAATATCACTAAGTTGACTCCATAATAGGAACTCCCACCATGGGGGACCCATGTGATCACTTGTTGCACTGCCCACATTTCTTTCACAGGATACTGCTACTTGCTGGTCAATTCACAAATAGCTGAACAGATAGAGATTTTTGTTACATCCACCTCAGTGTTAGAATCTAGCCTGTGGAAATATGTCACATTTGGAAATCTGGGTTCTTTTTGATTGGTATGGTGATAAAGGCATCTCGAGCTTCTTATTCAACTTTTCTCAGTTAAAACAACAGAGCATCTGATTTCATTGGTTGGGCATAGCTGTCAAGCCCATATCAAGCACGTTAATTGCTATAGCTGCAGGGTTGTTGATATTTAAATACGCTGGCGAGAAGGACAAAGTACTATCTCTCCTCAGTTTAATGTTGGACAGTTGACTAACTAGCAAATTCAAAAGACCAAGTCTTCTGACAGATTGCTTCCAAGTGTTCTCTGAAGAATGAGTTTGCATATGTTAGAAAATAGGGTTGAAGTTTCCAAGACTACCTATTAGGAGCAAATTAGTACAGATACTGGAATCTGAGTCAGAGTCATGGATGCTGTCTGACCCATATGATCTCCAGCATTTGTTGTCTTCAGTACCTATTACTGTGTATGTAGTACTTCCTGTAGGTGAGATATTTAATCTGTTATTGTTTGTATTGTTAAATAACTTCCAAGTGGGAATTGTAGTTTAGTCCATGCAACCACAGTGTAAATGTGTTGTGTTTCCACATAACGTGTACAAAGAAGTTTGAAGCTTTGGAGCTTGTGGAAGAGCTCAGTTAGTCAGCAACCATCAGCTTCAGCCAAAATCATGGGACAAAAATAATGAAAAACTCTAGTTGTCAACGGCAGTCAATTACATTACATTTCTACCATTTTAATTAAATCTTTTAAAGTTAGTAAGTTGCTTTTCTCTTGGATCCAATTTTAAAATGAAAATTTAGGGATGTGACTTCATTAGACTTTCCCAAATGTAATTTAGCATTGACACTTTGCTTCCATCTTGTCTAAAAATGCTTTGTAATTGACTAAGTGGTGAGACTCGTTCCTGGATTTTGTTTTGAGACTGAGTTTATATTTAGTCAATGGGGCGTCTTTGATACGTATACCTGTATAGACATTGAATTCTTGTGTTGATAAGGGAATTACAACTCGGAAAGGACAAAAGTTGAAAGTTTAGTCTTGTTGTAATATCTTAGTTGACAAGTAGGAGTTAATTTGTCTGCTGTTGCATTGTCTCTTCATATTCTTTCTTGTACTCTGTAGCCTCCAACATTGACAACTTGGTTCTTGATGAAGATCACTCCGGGGCAAGACGATTGCTGAACCATTGGAGGTAAACTCCACCTCCCCCACTCTTAAATTTGAGGGATATTATCTCTGATTATCCCCCTTACTTTTAGCCAAGTAAGTGTATAACCTAGGCTTCCAACAAAATTGGCCTGAGAATAATCCTCTTCGCTTTACTTTTGTTACCTTGTCTTAATGACTTAGGCAAGATGAAAATTATGTTCTCACATACAATGGATTATAAATTTTCATTGTTCAAATCCTTGTAGTGCAAAATTAACTGTGGGTCTGGAGTCACATATTGAACAGTAGATTTCCTCCTTGAAAGGGCATTAAAGAACCAGATGGACATTTAAAACAATTTAGTTATTTTGTGGTCAATTATTGGTGTTTTTTTTAAAATTCCAGATTTATTTAATTCAAATCCTCCAACTGTGGTGGTGGGATTGAATTAGTGTTTCTAGACCATCAGTCCAGACCTCTAGATTTACAGCCCAGTAACTTAACTGTTACATTGCTGTGTCTCTGAATATGTCAGATAATTGTATAATAAACTGTAAGTAATGGCACCTATTTGAATGATGCAGCTAATAATTCAATGCATCTTGCAGAGACAAAAGAGAAGAGGAACTTGGCGAATATTATATGAATAAATATGCCAAGCCAACTGCAGGAGATCAGTAAGTATTCTGTTTCTTTTTAAAAATTGTTAAATATTGTGATTCAAAACTCATTGTATGGCCAAACTTTAGGGTGGATATATAGGAGTTTTGCTACTCTTTTATTGATCTGTCAGGAAAAGGGGTTGATTTTTATATGTAATGGATCTGTTTGGTTCGTGAAGAATAGGAAGCTAGTATGAAATGTCGAGGATTGGGAGACCTGTTTGGCTGTACTATTGTGGTAGTTCCACATGGATTGTAGAAAAGATGACACAAATAACTTGTTTTTCTAAGCTTTGTTGAGTGATAACTAAACTATCACTCATTTGGAGGGACACTTGTGAACTATCCAGGATGAAACCAGAATGTCTAACACCCTCCCAATCAGGATTATGTATCAAGGTATTATTTTTTCTTTGAGGGAGTCGCTGTAATTGGCCTTGAGTGGGCTGGCTTACCTAGGCTATTGCAATTAAGAATCAGTTGTGTTGCTGTGGATCTGGAGTCACATAAGGCAGACCAGGTAAGGATGACAGATTTCCTTCCCTAGAGGGTATTAACATACCATATTGATTTTCACAACAGTCAATGTTTCTGTGGTCACTATTACTGGTGACAAGCTTTAGATTCCAGACTACTGAATTGAATTTAAAGTTCACCAGATTTGGGTCTATATCCCCAAAGTAATAGCCTGGTCCTCGAGATTGCTAGTCTGGTGACACTGCCCTCGCACTACTGGCTCCCCTTGCACAGAGCTCTTAATGTTATAAGTCTGACTGTATTTTTGTAGCTCCAGAGGTTTTCAGCTGATTGCCCTTTTGTACAATACCGGGCAATAGTGACCATAGACCAGGGTTGAAACTGGCCGACTGACAAGAATACAGAACTGTCATGTTTAATCATAGTCTGTTTTTTACATATTTAGGTATGAATGCATAGCTATGATATATTGTCTCAGCTGTTTTTGACTGGCCTTTCCTAGCTTACTCTGATCCCGTATCATGTGCCTGGGTGAGACCCACTTTGTCCAAGATGATATTCTGAGCAGTTTGGTTCCTGCTAACATCTTCCTCTTCTTTTAGTTTCTATGGTGCATCAGATGAACTCTCAGACGACATCACACAACAGCAGTTACTGCCTGGTGTAAAGTAAGTGATTCTTTGATTAATTGAACTTTACAAAACTTGAAATGAATATCATTATATTGACCAAAATCTGCATATGTTCTCTCAACTAATTCTGTTTTGTCTCTCTCCCTCTATTTGCACAGAGATCCTAACTTGTGGACTGTGAAATGTAAGGTATGGTTATTCCCATATGCAATCCTGTGCTTTATGCATTTCTGAATGGTATGAAAATAACATGCCAAATATATATAAAATACATATTGCAATATGTATTGTTGACAACAAAATTATATATATATATTGGAAACATGTGATTGCAGCTTTGTAATCAAACTATTGTTGTCATTCCAGGCTGTAGCACCATATAAGATAACATTTGCTGCAGATTTCAAATCTGCGAATTAATTTTCCCTTATGACCACAGCTCTTCCCTGCATTGTGATCCATCTGCCATCTTGTTGCCAGCTCACTTAATATCTCTTTGCAGGCTGTTTGTGTCCTCGCTGTTTGTTTAACATCTAGCTTTGTACATGGATACATTCCTCTCCGTCTCTTTATTTAAGGGATTAATGTTGAGTATAAATAAGCAAAACCCCAGCATAGATTCTTGTGGAACCCCACTAATGAGAGCCAACTTAAAAATGTCCCGTTTATCTCTATTGCTTAATCTACCTTGTTATACCCTTAAAAAGGCTGCAAATTCCTTCCAAATGTATGTTGGCAGAGAGTGACAACCTTGGGAGTCTGAATGAATTTAGCAACATTTTTCCTGAAGCCTATTCAGCCTCTTCTTATAATGCCAACCCTCCAATTCCAACAATATCCTGGTAAATCTTTTCTGAACCCTCTCCAATTTAACAATATCCTTCCTATAGCAGAGAGACCAGAACTATACACAGTATTCAAAGTAGCCTCACCAATGTCCTGTACAACTTCAATATGATATCCCAACTTCTGTACTCAATGGTCTGAGCAAAGAAAGTAGCCATTTTAAACGCCTTCCTAACCACCCTGTCTGCATGTGGTACAAATTTCAAAGAACTATGTACCTGAACCCCTAGGTCTTTCTGTTCAACAACGCTACTCTGGGCCCCTCATTAACTGTATAACTTTGTTCACCACAGAAGTGATCTGCACCTCGGGCACAGTCTTATTTTCTAGTGAGATTGATGGATACTATTTACCAGTTGAGTAGAGTGGCCCAACCGTGGATAATATGAATGTTACTGAGTTCAGTTGGCCATTCTTTAGCTTAACTTGTGTTTGTAATGGAATTTTATACCAAGGAAGAGAAAAGTCAAGTTACTGCTGTGGAAATCATCCACTTGAAACCATTTGAATAATTCCATAGTCAAAAGAACTTTGTCTGCCGTATCTGGAGATATGCCGTATTTGATTTAACAGCAAATGCAAAATACATATCATTTTTGTAGCTGAGCTTTTTTAACATATGTCAACATTGTAGTGTGTGACTTGGGATTCTGGAGAATTTAGAGAACTTGCATTTTCCAGGTTGTTCACATGTGAAGAAGCCCCATGTATTCACAAGCATATTCACATGCTGATTCCTGTTCGGTATTACATTAAAGCAGTTGCTGTTAGATCTTAAAAAAAATTGCTTTCATGTTCCATATTTCTAGTTAGTAAAACTTGGAATTGTCAGTTGATTTATCTTTCATTTTTCCAGATCGGTGAAGAACGAGCAACAGCTATTTCACTGATGAGGAAATTTGTCGCCTATCAGTTTACAGATTCAGTAGGTATCCTTATGGTTCTTAAATAGCAGCTTTAGATCTCTTTATTGGTGGAGCTAGCCAACAGGCACATGCAAGCATCCAATGCCGAGTTTTCCAGTACTGCAGTTGAGGATTTGACTGTTTCATGCTTTTCTTGCGTTTCCCTAAGATACATAGTGACTTATAATATGGCATTATCTCAGAGAATGATGAATTGTTGTGTTCCCAAGAATTGTAATTGTTATGCTATTCTCATTCCTTGTACAAGTCATTTCCAAGAAGATGAGTAGTTTGTGCCATCCCTCTCTGAAAAACACCCTGAAGTCAACAGCTGAAGAAACTGGATGTTCGCAAAGCCATGACACCATCCAGTATTGGAATAAAAACTGACTAACTACAGCTCTGGGCAATCTGTTTCCACATTGTGGAAAATTATGCAAGTATGTCCTATCCACCAAAAGCAGGACCAATCCAAACTGGTTACTTATTACCTGACTGATCTAGTCTCACTCATCAGTCAAGTGATGGCACAGGTAATCAACAGTGATATCAAGCAGTGCTTAAAGGCAATATCTTGCTCCCCAGTATTCATTTTGGTTTCCACTTGGCTTCTGACTTCATTACTGCTGAACTCAGCGAAGTGAGATTGACTGCTTTTGATATCAAGATATGTGACTGAGTGTGGCATCAAGAGAGTCTTTGCAAAACTGAAGATAGTGGGAACCCAGGAAAACCCTCTGCAGTGATTTATTGAGAGCCCAATCACCTTTGTCCTGGAACATTACAGCAAACATTCCTCAGGATATTTATTGATGACTGCACAATTTGCAAGTCCTCAGATACTGAAGCGATCCATATTTGTAAACAGAAAAACTTGGACAACATTCAGGCTTGGGCTAAGAAGTGCAAAACAGCATTTTTGTCATACAAATGCTTGGGAGTGACATTTCAAATGAGAGAGAATCTAACCATGTCCCCATGACATCCCATTGTATTAAGATTGCTAAATTCCCCGATATCAGTGTCCCAAGTGTTACCATCGACTTGAAGCTGAATTAGACCAGTCATATTAATACTATGGCTACAACAGCAGGACGACAAACTGAGAATTCTATAGTGAGTAAGTCACCAACTGTCCCCCCAAACTCTGTCCACCACTTACGAGTCAAAAGTCAGGAGCATGATAGAATACTCTCCAATTACCTGGAAGATTGCAGCTCTAACAGCACCTGAGAAGCTCAACATTATCTGGGGCTAAGTTTGATTGGCACCCCATCCACCATCATCAACACATTAGTGGAGAAGTAATGATGCATAGTGGCAGCAGTGTGCATTATCTACAAGATGCACTGCTACAACTCACCAAGGCACCTTGAACAGTACCCTCAAACCTGCAACCTTCTCCACCTAGCCGAGCAAGGGCAACAGATGTCTTGGAACATCACCACCTGCATGTTCCCATGCAAACCTGGTGCTGTGAGGCGGCAGTGCTAACCACTGAGCTACCGTGTCGCCTTGCAGGCCATTGAGGGTGTGGGGAACCTCCGGATAGGGTACTGGAACCAACAGATGGTTCCTATCAAGGAAATGACAGACGTGCTGAAGGTGCTAAAACACTGGCTGAGATCAATCAATTCAGTAAACAATAGAATGAACAGACTATCTTGCTTTTCTGGACCAAAGCCACATACAATAGGATGGGATGGGATTCCTTTGTATCTAAGGTGATGCCACCTGGGGTGACATCTGAATGCACGTGACAATAAAGGATATTCTAATTCTTTGTTAGCATTATACAAGCCATACAATTTAAGAAATCAGAAGTTTGATTTTTTGATTTTTTTTTTCCCTTTCTAAAGATGCTTGAGAAATGTATATTGCAGGAGTGAAAGACTATGTTCAGTCATTAACTTATTATTTGTCAGCACTGGAATTTTCACATTTTGTTGTCTTCAATCACGATTGCTTAAATCTTGTAGTAGTGAATAACTTGCAGTTTGGTGTTAGCATGCTGTTGATTTTGTGATGAATTTAGTATTTAGACTAAGTTTTTGTTTTGAGTAAAGTGCACATATTTTTCATTCTTTTTTTCTTTCATTTCTTTTTGCCTGTAGCCCATCCAGATCAAGTCTGTTGTTTCCCCTGAGCATGTGAAGGGGTACATTTATGTTGAGGCATACAAACAGACTCATGTCAAGCAGGCCATTGAGGGTGTGGGGAACCTCCGGATAGGGTACTGGAACCAACAGATGGTTCCTATCAAGGAAATGACAGACGTGCTGAAGGTGGTGAAGGAGGTGACCAACCTGAAACCGAAATCCTGGGTTCGTCTGAAAAGAGGTCTGTACAAGGATGACATTGCACAGGTAAAGCTTTCTATCTTTGTAGTCTGTGTAACGTAACAGACAGACAGTCTAATATAGATAGTGTTCCAATGCCAGTACCCTATTGACCGAGGGTTGTCCTAGATTTCAGACTTTGCTGGATTGTGGAGTACCTGTTACCTGGTGCTGGTTTGTGTTTAAATTGTACATTTCTAATGTAAGATCCAATTCCCCACTCCGTGAGCGAGGTGGCAGATGAAACGCACAGACTCGGGCAGTTGCTGAATTCAAACAATGGACAAAGTAAATTATGTAAATATTGGGCTGTGTATGGAGCGAAAACATATGGCTTTTGTTTTTTGACAATTTCTGTTTCCAGGTAGCTGCATTTGTGGTCTCGTATGTATTACAGCATTTTATGTTAGCATCACAAACATTATATTGTGCTGTAAAAATGGAAGAGCTTAGTCTGAAGCCATTCTGTTCCCTTTCGGCTGTGAGCATAAATATTAGTACTTGCTATGGTGCCCTGTCTCACCTATTGACTTTTTAAAATGTACTGATTGTTTTTTTCAGGTGGACTACGTTGAGCCAAGCCAGAACACCATTTCTCTGAAACTGATCCCAAGAATTGACCATGAGCGAATCAAAGCTCGGATGAGTTTGGTAAGAGTCCATCTTCAGTTACAAGTTGATATTCTGTATGAACCATAAACTGAGGCTGAATTTAATTGTGATGATGATGGATACATACTACCTCTTCATCTTCATTTTTGTGTGTTCTCTGCTGGAAGCAGGTCCAACTCACTGTGCTGCAGCCTCCACTGGGGTAGGGTAAAGTGGCAGGTCTCAAATCTACCAATTTGCTGTTTACCCTTTGCTGTTTACGTGAATCTGATCCACATAGCAGTCCATCAATAGGTCCCCCAAAGGAAGCTAGGTTCCTTTGGCAACATAAGCCTTTACACGTATGTTGTAACCTGGAGCTATGGATAATAATGGTATAAGCTCCAGTTGCTTTCTTTTTTGTGTCATTAGTATTATAAAAGAAATATCCTGTCCTGCATTTTATAAACAAAATAATTGCTAGGTAGGGAGAAAGTGTTGAACAAAGATTTTCTTCTTGCCTTGAACTAACTTAATCTTATTTGAACACTTAGCCCTGAAGAATTGTTGCTTACTGCTCTTGATTTCTCATTTTAATTTAATGCAATGAGCATCTGAATATTTTCAATGTTTTCACCCACAGAAAGACTGGTTTGCTAAAAGGAAGAGATTCAAGAGGCCACTTCAGCGATTGTTTGATGCAGAAAAAATCAGGTATTGATATGATGATGCTCTTTTAACATGGTTATGTTGTCCCTTGTTTTGTTTTCCCCAGAGAGGCCATAAAAGCAGATACTTTGAAAAATCTAAGTAGAATCCTTTAGGTATTCTGTGTTTTTAGGACCAGTTTGATTAAAGCTAACAGATACTGCCTCAGGCAGAAGGCCTTCAATTTTTAAAAATAGAACACTTGCACAATGAAAGGGGAGTGGCTCAGCTCAGCTGTTCTCTGGTGTGATTTGGTTTTGGCAATCAGTCAGGGTTGTGAAGTGCTGGACCCAAGGGGAGAAGGTCCATGCGGACCCTCTCTCTGTGACCTGTCTCCTCTAAGACCCTTTGTTTGATTTTACCTTTTGTGCCAGGGGATGTTCATAGGGATTATTGCAAATATTGGGAACAGCATGTTTAAATTGGTATCATCTGTTGGGTTTTCGAGTAGGTTACTCTATATCCTGTTTTCTGTTGTTTGTGTTTCATTTGGTAATCTTATAAATAAATTCTGTTTTGTTTAAAATGAAGTGCTTTGACCAGCTGTATCTCTTCTGGAATATCCATGTTACACCTGTTTAAAGCAACTAGCAAAGTTAGGGTCGGGACTACTTTATTGAAATGATTTGAAGGGGCCTGGCCTGGTCGAACACATTGATAGAGTATGTTGTTGATATTCTCTAATCAACCTGTTCAGAGATATTGTTACACACTTCTGGAGCAGGTAAGACTTGAAACCAGGTCTTCTGGCTCAGAGACAGGGGGTACTACCTGCCCAAGGGGAGAGGCATTATCAAAGAACTGGAATCAAGCCTTTTTCAGGACTAAAGTTTGGGAGTCTCAACTTTCAAGTGGTAAAGTTTTGTCAGTCCCTTCTGCAAATAGGAATTAACACTAGATCAGTTAATTTCAAATCTGAGATAGATTGATTGTTAGATAAAGAAATGGTATGGAGCAAAGTCACCTGTGTGGAGATCGGTTACAGATCAGCCACAATCTAATTGAATGCCAGGCCCATCTGAAGGGGCTAACTGACATTGACCCACACTGTTTTCCTGCTGGCATATGGTACTAGTTCCCTCACATTACAATATCATAATAATTATTTTGTGATTCCCATGTCTTTAGATAGCTGTAAATCCAAGCTCCAAAATGGATACCGTGAGAATTGGGGAATTATAAACTTGATCAGACCAATCTTTGACTTTTTTTTGTTTTAAAATTCTTTCATAGGGTGTGGGTGTGGGTGGTTAGGCCAGTGCTTATTGCTCTTGAGTGTGTTGTGAGCTGCATCCTTAAACTGCTGCAGTATTTTAGGTACATCCATAGTGCTGTTAGGGAGGTAGTGCTAGAGTTTTGATCGAGCAACACTAAAGGAATGATTGTATTGTTCTAAGTTAGGATGGTTGCTCCTTGAAGGCGAGCATGCAGGTTGTGGTGTTCCCAGGCATCTGTTACCTGTGTCTTTTGAGGTGGTAGAGCTCATGGGTTTGGAAGGTATGTTGAATGAGCCTGGGTGAGTTGCTGCAGTGCATCATGTAGTTGGTCCACATTGCTGTCATAGTGGTTGTAGATGGAGTCAATATTGAAGATGGTGGGATGCCAGTAAAGTGTGCTGCTTTGTGGATGATGTCAAGCTTCATGAGTATTGTTGGAGCTGAATTCATCCAAGCAGGTGGGGAGTATTTTCATCACCGCTGACTTGATCCTTGAGATGGTGGGTAGACTTTAGTGTGGCAGGTGTGGAATTACTAACCACAGAATTCCTAACTTTTGACCTTTTTTGTAACCACAATATATATATATTGCTAGTCCAATTCAATTGTTGGTGTTCTATATGAGAGAGAGAGAGAGAGAGAGAGAGAGATATGAACTGCTTCTATGAACTAACTTCTGACCTTATGATGGAGAAGAAGTCATTGATGAAGCTAATGAAGATGATTGGGCTTGGGATGCTACCCTGTGAAACTGCAGTAAGGTCATGGGATTGAGATGACTGGTTTCCTGAAACCACAGCCATTTTCCTTTGTGCTAAGTTTGATTCTAAACAGTGGAGAATTTTTCCCTAATTCCCATTGATGATAGTTTTGGTTCATCTCCTTGAGACCATACTCAATCAAGTGTTAACTCAATGTCAAGAATAGTTACTGTTCACTCACCTCCAGAATTCAACTCTTTTTGTACCAAAGATGTAATAGAGTCAGGAGTGGAATGAGTATGGTGGACATCAAACTGAACATCAGGGATCAGATTCTGTAGAAGTGTCACTGGACCTGAAATATGAACTCTGCTTTCTCTCCACAGATGTCACTAGACCTGCCGAGTTTCTCGAGCAATTTCTGTTTTTGTTTCAGATTTCCGGCATCTGCAGTTCTTTACTTTATATCAGTGATCAGGTTGTTGCTATTTAAGTGCTACTTGACACCACTGTTGATGACCCCTTCTAATACTTCAGTAATCAAAAAGTAGACAGGGATCAATTTGGATTTGTCCTGTTTCTTTTCAGTACGACCGACCTTGGCATTTTTCCAAGTTGTCAGGTAGATGTCCATGTTATAGTTGTACTGGAGTAGCTTGGCTGGGGGCACAAGTAGTTTTGAAACTTGCACCTTCAGTGCAGTCGCTGAATGTTGTCGAGGCCATTTGTCGTGTCCAATGTCTTTAGTCATTTTTTGTTATCAATCTGAATAAATAAAATTAGCTGGAGACTGGTGTCTGTGATACTGGAACCTCAGGAGGACACTGAGATAGATCACTAACTTGTGGCTGCAGATCAATGCTCAAGCTTCACCCTTTTCTTTTGCATTGTCATTTAGTGACGGGTCTTTATTTGCATTCTTGTTGGTTATTTGTTTAAAATGCCTGTTATCATGTCTGATAAAATGTAGTTATAGAGTCATAGATGTACAGCACACAACTCATCCATATCGCCAGATATCCTAGATAAATCTAGTCCCATTTGCCAGCTTTTGTTAATCTAAAGATCATAAAGAGCCTGAACACTATTTAGATTTTGCTGTCTTACCAACTTTATTGTATATTTGATGTCAAATTGACTTGTTTGAATTGAAATTGTACATTTCGTAGATCACTGGGTGGAGACGTTACCACAGATGGAGACTTTCTTATATTTGAGGGCAATCGCTACAGCAGGAAAGGATTCTTGTTCAAAAGTTTTGCAATGTCTGCAGTGGTAAGTAATGCATCCATTAGGATCTTTTGTGGCAGTGTGGTTTCGAATTATGTTTTTGAAGTGCTCATTCCAAAGTTTTCCAAGCCTCTTGATGACTTCTTGCTTTGCACATGTCGGGTGGGTGATTAATTGAGGTTACAACTTGACTGTTTCTGTGTTGATGCATGATTAACATCGTGTAATTGAAAAAGTGCATAAAGTTATAGTGTCTAAAACAAAAGCCACCTGGCACGAAGCAAGCTATTTTCCCAGTCTTTGATGGATGTTGCCACAGGAATGTCCTGTAAATATCATTATCCCTGCTGCATGCTATTGCAACATTTTCTTTGCCACATTTTTTTTACATATCTTCTGACGGACCATGAGCAACATGAGAGCTCTTTTAGTCTCTACGAAGTATTTAACAGTGATGTGATAGATAATATCCATCTCTCCCTCTACTTCCCTAACTCATTAACCCACCAGATCTCTCATCTACAGTTTGTGTACTCAAAGGTAAGTCTCATATGCCTGGTACATTTGGAGACTTGGGTGTATGTGGCCTGCATTTCTTTACCTTCATTCCACCTATCAGGAAAGGTTAGTTTTGAAAATCAGGTATAGAATTTAAACTGTCACCAGATAATAAAATGTCTCTGATGAAATTGATTGCATTCATTCTTGCAATATTATGTATTCGGTAAAATTCTGTGGTCTTAATAAAGTTTGTTCAAAATTTCAGTCATGGCATATTTGCTTTTTTAAACTTTAACCAGGGCGTTAGTTGGGTATGCTCCATCACTTTTGACCAATTCCTGTCTAATTTAGCTGCTAGGATATATGTGGGATGAATGTCTTTACCTTTGCATACTTAGAGTCTGTTAAGACCTTTTGCTTTGCTGTGACATTCTGGTTCAGATTTGAACCCAGAGTGTGGCTACTCCATGTGCGATCATGCACAAAGGCACCTTGAGCCTTCAGTCTTGTTTCTCCAATGGTTCATATTTCTTGGAATAACTGGAGTGACTCTTTGCATGTTATAGATTACTGAAGGAGTGAAGCCCACACTTTCTGAGCTTGAAAAATTTGAGGATCAACCAGAAGGCATTGACCTGGAGGTTGTGACCGAATCAACAGGTACTTGTTTTGTACATGAGAGAGAAATCAAAGCTGTTCTGTTCAGAGCTTTATGCTGACGTGTTTGAATTTCATTGCCTCCAAAGTGATTTCTGATTTGGCTTCCCCAGTGCTTATGATCATAAAGGGTCTTGAGGACATTTAGTTCCAATGGAAATGTACTATCCCAACTTGATAGTTGAAGAAGATGGGAAGGAATTCATAGGATGGGGAGAATCCAACTACAATCTCCATTTTTAAAAAACCTCCTTTTTATAAGTGCTTTAAAAGGTATATTGGTGCCCATATTTATTGCCCAGGAGATTAAAGAACATTTTTTAAACTGTCTATGGAAGTGTTCTTTATGTTGTGTTATTATGTGACCGTGTAACTGATAACCTTGACATTCCTTTCAGGCAGTGCCTGGAGGCTGAGTATGTAGTACCAATGGGAATAATGCCATTTGTTCTTATTTAATGTGGTTTTAATAATGTAAAACTAGCATGTTACAGGAATACAGGAGTTTAAATTAGTGAAAAGTCATGTGGAATTTGATATTAGAAATATTTGGCATTATCAACCAAATTGGAGGTGACATTTGGATGTTAAAAATGGGGTTGTGTGCTGTAATTGAAAAATTGGGGCATCACAAATAATGCATTCTGGCAATTTGACTTCTTGTGCTCTTGACTGAATCTTAAGTATGATGTTTTCATCTTTTTTTTTCCAGGCAAAGAAAGAGAACACAACTTGCAACCTGGAGATAACGTAGAAGTTTGTGAAGGTGAATTGATAAACCTGCAGGGTAAAATTTTGAGTGTGGAGGGCAACAAGATCACAATTTTACCCAAACACGAAGATCTGAAGGTATGGAGAATCATATCATCTCTACTGGTCAATAAGAAGAGGTTTTCTATCCATTGCAGATGATTTTGGATTGTTTCCATCTGATATCTGTTCACTTGCTATAGCAACCAAAACCAGTTTTAAACTAATCTAGCCTGTTTAATCTCCTGTTAATTTAAAACCAGTCCTGAATTTGGCTATGACCTTACTGTTTACAAATCTGTGATGAAAATCCACTCTTGCAAGAGATCTAGTCAGCTGTTAGACAGCAAAGCAAGAATGGATTGTTGTGCAGCTACTGCTAGAAATGTGGCCCTGCAGACACTGGGTGAGGGCAGAAATGGGCCCAGCTATGCTGCCGTTTTCATTCAGTAAACTACTGATCACTGTTGAGACTTTTGCATGGATCCTAGCCACGATAGTGGGATATCAAAGGGTGCCTATTAAGGGAAGGAGAGACATTGACCAAAAAGCAAAAACTAAATTTCAGCTTTCCAATAGATGAAATGATGCATCTCCATTTAAGGAAAAGTATCGTTGCCGTTAAGATGACAATTATGTAGGCCATATGTCCCTAATGACTGACGCATTATATCACACAGTTAGCCCTCCGATTGTTTGCAACGGGCAGAGTACTGATAATGTTCGGAATGTAATATGTAACATTGATTGTGATTTCATGATTGGACAGCACTTCGTGTGCTATGAGTTGCGCTGACAACCAATTTACAATGGTTAGTCGGGCTCACTTATAGTTGCTAGAAACTACATATGTTCATACGTCGTGATCTGTCCTTCACAGGAAAACGAAACATGCTCAGACGTATTTTGAATTAAGCAATCTTCTGGGACTCTAGTTCTCTCTATGGTTTCCATTCTCTATGGTAACGCCTTGGCCAAAGGGGACCAACTTATTTGTCCCCTTTTCTTATATGGTACAAATTGTTGCTTCCTTTATCATTTGACATTCTTGAATGTTTCCTGATGAGTGCAAAGTGAAAAGCTTTGACAGTATTTCCCCTTTGTTCTCAACAAATGCTTAAGTTCTGTATTTCCAAACAAGTAAAGATTTGTTTAGTAGAAAGATTTAAAATCTGAGCATTGACTAAGTCTAGAACTGATCAATGGATTGATGAAGAATCTGGTTAAATTTATCATCTGTTTATTTGCAGGATCCTTTAGAGTTTCCAGCTCATGAATTGCGCAAATACTTCAAAATGGGAGACCATGTGAAAGTGATAGCAGGGCGATATGAGGGAGATACGGGACTGATTGTACGAGTGGAAGAGAACTTTGTCATTCTTTTTTCGGATCTAACCATGCATGAGGTAATGTTTTGAAGGATATATATTTTAAAATTAAACACTGAAAGTAAGAGTGGCAAAGGTACTGTCCAAGTTGTGTAAGACCAAGAAATTCAGGTGCTGGAAATGTGCAACAAAAACACAAATTGCTGAAGCAACTCAGCATGTGTGGCAGCATCTGCAGAGAGAAAGCAGTTAACATTTTGAGTCCTGTAATCCTTTATGCATAACAGCATATTCTTGAAGCAACCACTCTACTTGAAACTCTGCTATATAGGAAGCTGAATGGGAACATCCTAAAGAGATCAACCACTCCTGCCAGTGCATAGGCATATTTGCATGCAACTTAACAAAGTAGAGAAAGTTAATTCGGAGGGACACCAAACACATTGGTAGCCCAGATAAAGTAGCTTTTGTTGGAGCAGACTCAGTGGACCATTACGTTCCTTCTCTAATCTGTGATTCTGTGATCCTACTGGAGGTGACACACACATCTCCTAACAACTCATTTGCCTGACCTCTCAAGACCACTTTACCCACATGACAGTCTGTGGATTGTGCACTGGATTTTATCAGCCTTTTCTGAACTCATTGACCTGGATTGGAAGCAAGTTATTTATCCCAGGAGATTGCCTAAGAAGGATTACTGATAGAGACTGATTATTTTCCCTTGGCTGAGAACCAAAAATGCTGGGGCACAACTTCAAGGTAAGGGGCTGATCAATCAATAATAAGGTAGGGAGAAATTTCTTCACACAAAGAAATTGTTCATCTTTGGAATTCGTTGACCCGGAGGGTTGTGAAATATCTTTTAAACTGCACGAGACAGATTTTAGGTCACTCAGGAAATCAATGGAGTAGGGGTGGGCGGGAAAGTGGAGTTGAAGCTGAAGATCAATCTTATTAGAATAGCACAGAAGGCTTGATGGGCCAAATGGTCTACTTTTTTTTTCCCCTTGTGTCTGAAGTTGGAAACATCAAATCTGAACACAGTGATTCAAACATGGTGAGATTAGATAGTATTGTTTATAGAACTGGTTTCTATACTTAAGGAAAGATCTAAATAGATAAGAACCAGTTCAGAGAAAGCCAAGCTAAAATCTGTAATAGATGAGTTATCATATCAGGAAAGGTAGAGATTGCATCTGCTTGAGTTTAGAAGAGTAAGAGAAGCCTGACTGAAACACAGAATATTTTGAGGTATTAAAGGGAAAGGATATTTTCTTTAGTGGGGAAATCTAGACCAGGGGTCACTGCTTTAAATAACGGTCATCCATGCAAGGTGATGAGAATAATTTTCTTCCCTTAGAGGAAGAACTAATCTTCAAACAGTAATCTAAGCAGACCTTCTGAATGTTTCGTTGGATTGTGTGAGGAAACCGGAGCATCTGGCAGAAGCCAGCACAAACATGAGGAGTACACGTAATCTCCACACAGTCAGTCAGTCAGTCAAGGCCGAAATCGAATCTGAGTCCCTGGCACCATGAGGCAGCAGTGCTAACTACTCGAGTATTCTAGTGCAGCTGGTGTCTCATACAATATGTATTGAAGTAATAGTCAATCTCATGTGTACATAAACCCAATTTTTGGCCCAAAAGTTCTTATTTATTTTATATCTCGTGGCTGGAGCAGTCTAGTGATTCGTTTTCACAATTGCTCTTTCTCTTTGAACTGTCAAAAGTACAAAGCTCGAGGCAGCATTTCCTTCAGAATTCAGGACCACGGCCAGCAACTGCAGAGACAATGATTATTGGCAGTTCCTAAAAAGTGGAGTGGATTTAAATCTTTGTTTAGCTTAATGTTTAGTCTCAAAAACTCAACTTTTACACAAGTAATTCTGCTAACTCTTCATTATTTGCATCTAAGCAACCTAAATGATGTTTTAAAGTCCATTATTCCAATTTAACAAAGGGTTCAGAAAAGATTTACAAAGATGTTGCCAGGGTTAGAGGATTTGAGCTATAGGGAGAGGCTGAACAGGCTGGGGCTGTTTCCCTGGAGCGTTGGAGGCTGAGGGGTGACCTTATAGAGGTTTACAAAATTGAGGGCCATGGCTAGGATAAATAGACAAAGTCTTTTCCCTGGGATCGGGGAGCCCAGAACTAGAGGGCATAGGTTTAAGGTGAGAGGGGAAAGATATAAAAGAGACCTAAGGGGCAACGTTTTCATGCAGAGGGTAATACATATATGGAATGAGCTGCCAGAGGATGTGGTGGAAGCTGGTACAATTGCAACATTTAAGAGGCATTTGGATGGGTATATGAATAGGAAGGGTTTGGAGGGATATGGGCTGGGTGCTGGAAGGTGGGACTAGATTGGGTTGGGATATCTGGTTGGCGTGGACAGGTTGGACCAAAGCGTCTGTTTCCATGCTGTACATCTCTATGACTCCACGACTCTAAATGGTGTTAGGATTGACTGTTCCCCAAAATGTTCTGTTCATTTACCAGTCATCATTATTAATATTCTCATCAAAAATACATTGTAGCTTGCTTTTAATACCATTTTTTTGCAGTTGTTTTGAAAAAGGCTTTGGGAAGTATCAAAATATAGGCCTTGCTTCATTTTGCATTATTTATTGATGCCTTCTATTTTCCAGCAATGAAAATATTCTTTGATAACTGGGTTGTCCCAGGAAGCTCCTGTTCATCATTTTCAATTCTTGTACCTGCATGAAGGAACTTTACTCACTGCAGTTGTTCACTGCTTTGAATGTAAAATAAAGTACATTTAAAAAATATAACAATGTGGGACTTGAGACAATGACTCTGGTATGAACATGAAATGAACGAGCTAGACTGTGCAGAATTGGAATTTGAGTAAGGTAGGCCGGTCAGAAAGGTATCAGTTGTGTGCATGTGTTGGCCTTTGCATTGCGGCCTAAATGTGCATGCATGATTGTCGCTGAAACCTTTCTAGTCAGTGTCAGGAGTTGTAGTGTAGCAGACTATCTGAGCCTGATCCTGTCACTGACCTTGCACTTTCCTGCAGGGGTCATTCGATGACTATCATGAAGAGGAATCCTGTTGGGATTTTTAACTTCTTTTTCCCTAAGCTGGAGGCACTGGGAAGCTTTTGATCCTCTGTTGCCCCTGGCTGTGGCTAACTGACTTTTTTTGGTTTTATTTTATTCTATTACAAGACATGTTTCAATGTTTGCACACTTTGGTGATACAGTTTTAATGGTGTTTGAAATGTTATTGAAATCGTATTGTATTTCAGCTGAAAGTGCTCCCAAGAGATTTGCAACTATGCTCAGAGACTGCATCTGGAGTTGATGCTGGAGGTCAGCATGAGTGGGGTGAACTGGTCCAACTTGACCCACAGACTATGGGAGTTATTGTCCGGCTGGAGAGGGAGACATTCCAGGTATGATGCTTGATTCTTCTTGAGATAGGTTATCGGAAATATTGTTGATTATTGGAGTTTGCTCCAACTTAGACTAAGTATTCAGTGTCTATTTTAGAACCATAGAAATTTCAATGCATATTCTTGACCATTAGATATATCATTTTCTGGATTAGTGGTGCTGAAAGAGCACAGCAGTTCAGGCAGCATCCGAGGAGCAGTAAAATCGACTTTTCGGGCAAAAGCCCTTCATCAGGAATGTCAATTAATCTGAAATTGTAAAACTCTCAATTTCTAAACCACAAGTTGGAATACTTGTAACATGTCTTCTACTTGTCACTGATGTCAAAATTAAGGACACTTTGCTCAGTCTTGAAATGTGGGCCCTGAATGTGTGCATTGAGTGTGAATACAAATATCTTGCCTGAACTATTGGAAGAAAGTGCCTTTGAAACCTCCAGTGCCCAGATTGAAATATTCCACATTTCCAAAGGTATTTCTGAACCAGATTACAAATTGGGAGTGTTTATTGTGGTGATCCCATGTCCATAAGAACAGGGCAGAGCTGACAACCTCATTTCATATAGTTGCCATCATAAAGGCAAGGCAATCATCTCAGTCGGTCTGTATTGATTTCAAACCAGAATTTTAGAGGTCAGCATCTAACTCATTTTATCCTTAATAAAATATCCCAAGATGCCTGATGGTGCTTGATCAAAACAAATTGACACTGAACCATGGAGGGAACTTTTAGAATAGTTTTTAAAAAGCTTGCTTGCAAGTATAGGTTTTCGAGTTTGTTAATGGAGGCGAGAACCAGAGAAGGATTTCCAGAGCTTAGGACTTTGGGAGCTCCAGGTTTGAACATGTTGCTGTGATGAAATCATCTGATGTATGAAATTGTTGTTTCCCTAACGGCCAATCTCATTTTTTTAAACATTTGTTTGTGGGATGTGGGTATTGCTGGCAAGATTGGCATTTATCGCCTAGAGGGCTTATGGAATTAGAATCACATGTAGGCCAAATCAGATAAGGACAGCAATTTCCCTCCCTCAGTACATTAGTTAACAATTGTTCATGGTTACCAACTTGCCATTCAGCTAAGTTTTTATTCTAGACTTTTGTTTTAATTGGATTCACATTTCATCATCTGCGAAAATGGAATTCGAGCCCACGTTGGAGATTAGCAGTCTAGTGTACTACTCCTTCGCTTCCTCACAATGTCCTTATCACAACCTTGTTCAGCCTTGGTCACACCTTGCTTGTACAGGTGTACAACTTTTTTTGATGTTTGATCACAAATTATTGACTCATGTGAGTGGAGCTGTCCTTTTAATCAAACTGCCAGCCTTAAAGGTACCTGATTTGATAATTACCCATGTATCTCTATCTCCCTTTTAAGTGTCAGGACAATTAGAATGTATAGTGGGACGCTCCAGTTGCAAAATAGAGAAACAGTGAATAGAAGAGGTCGTGGAAGTCTAGGCTGCAAGTCATTATCTGAAGTACCACTATGATGGTCTAGAACATTGTGGTGGTCTGTAATGGCAATTAAATGAGGCATCTATGAATGAATATACTTAGCATTTGTTACCTTCTATGGCATACTAGTAAGGTAACTGAAGGAATTCAATATAATCCAATTTTTGTAAAGCACGTTCCTTTAAGGAGCAATTAGTTAATGTTACTGCATTACATGGGTTTGGATTTTTGTTTGCTTTTTGGCTTATTGGATGGACAAAGTTGAAACAAACCCAGTTAAGAATACTTCTAACTAAAAGGCCTGATGTGAACTTTCTCTATCTTGTATCTCCTCATATTTTCCTTAGTTTTCGATAAGACATTTGCAAAAGGCAAACTTTATCCTTCAACAATACAGATAGAAAGCTGGTCCTCTTCTGCTTGGGCTGAGAAAGGCAAACTGCTCATTTTAATATTCATCGTTTTGTAGGTTCTTAATATGTATGGAAAAGTCATTACTGTACGGCATCAAGCAATAACTCGGAAGAAGGATAACCGTTTTGCTGTGGCCCTGGATTCTGAGCAAAATAATATTCATGTGAAAGATATTGTTAAAGTTATTGATGGACCACACTCGGTAAGACTTCCCTACAGTTTTGTTTTGAATGAAATTGCAAATATAGAAATCTGAGTCAAAGGTGAAGTCCCTTGGTCACATCATCTGAAAACACAGCATTTACCTCTAAAGTAACCTGTTGACTATCTCTAAACTAGTACTCCATAGTCTTCCATTTGAGAATTTTCACAGGAGTTGCACAATGAATGCATCAATGGTCGCATTCATTGAAAGAAACTCAGTTTAAGCTTTTAATGAATCCTTGATGTCATTAATTTACCGGACACCTTGTTAGACATCCAGTATTGGATGAGTGGAATTTTTCTCCAGTTAAACATTGTTCCAGCTACAAAACTGCAATTCCTTACCATTGACTCCATCTCCCTTCTTGGCAGCAACACGAGCCCGAAGCAGACTGTTTGCAAACTTGTGTCATTTAACCTTGAAATGATCGAGAAGACTCAATTTGTTGATCCAATCTAATATGTCAGCTCACTCATCCTTGTCAATCCACTCTGCATCCTCTTTAGTATATCTCCTTGTTAACATGGAAATCTGAACTGCATGCTTTGATCTAAATATGGCCAAACCAAAGGTTTGATACAGCTTCATTGTTTATCTGTTCTAATCATGTAGAAATAAAACAGAGTACTTTGTCTGTTTCATGATCTTGTTAACCTGTGGCACAATTGGTAGAGATTGTATTGGTTTAGTACCACCATTTTTTAACTTAATGTGTCTTTATCTTTGTTGAGGAACAGTGAGGGTTGATGTGGATAATCCAGCTGGCGTGGCGCACGTGGACTTCCAAAATTATTTTGGTATAACATCACATAACCGGCTTGTTAATAAAATTGAAGCTCTTCCATGCAAGTAGCAGAATGCATAACAAGCTTGCTATATGACAAGAAACTAAGTTGTGATGAATAATTGTTTGTTGGACTGGAGACAGCACAATAGTGAGGTTCCCCAGGGACCATCTTTAGAACTACTGCTTTTTTGGATCTTTTATCAATGATGTCGATGAATGTGGAGGGTAGAATTTCGAAGTTGGCAGATAAAATAAAACTTGGGAAGTATTAGGAATTGTCAGGATGATAAATTCAGGCTGTCTCTAACTTGGGAATGGGTCTTGTTCCTGAGTCAGTTCACAAGTCAATTTATGTTAAAGTTGGAGCACAGTGCAGGATACAATAAAGCAACTGTTCATAAGTACAGGAAATGTTTATATGTTTTGTATTTAAAATTACATCTCTGTATGAGATTGTGTTTGTACGTATGAGTGTCCACAAGTCTGATGTTCATAAAACAGTGATTATTATCAGGCCTGCATAGACTTCAAGGGCAAGCTGGTGTTATGGGTATTTGGGTTATTATGCTTTATAGATAAAGGCTTAGAGTATAAAATCAAGGAAATTACAGAAAATCCTAGTAAGAACTGGATTGACATCACACGGAGAATTACATCCAATTGTGGATATTGCGTTTTGGAGGATGTGAAGGTGTTAGTGCTGTAAAGATTAACAAGAAGCCTTTCAGGAAATCGTGGCATGAATAGATAGCAGAAGCTGAGGCCATTTTCCTTGCAAAAGAGAATGTTGAGATTTGATTGAGGTATTCAAATTTATGAGGGGTCTGGGCAAGTAGATGTGGAGAAACTGTTCCCATTGGTCCAAAGGGCAAGAACTGATTTAAGACAAATAGCAGAAAAGGGCAACACAGGAAAGGTTTTTATGTTGTGAGTGGCTCCGAATCTAGTTTGTAGTGAGAAGATACCAGGGACAGAAATTGGACAATTATCTAGAGAAAAGGCTGAAGGCCTTTAAGAAACTAAAATGGAGTAGGTCTAGTTGAGTTGATACCAAGTTGAATGCTAACCATTTTCTCATGTCCTACCTTTATCCCTCGTCTCTGCATACTCTTTCGAATTATGATATTAAATTAATATTGCTTCTCTCCGTTGGTTCTGCTGAAACACATAACATTGCTACTGAATTTTGTTGACCTCTTGTCAACCTATTCTATCAGCTTAACTCTGACGTGTTGTGTATAATTCATATTACTGTCACTGTTTGGTACTCCTCCAAGTCTGATGTCAGCAGCAAGTATTGAAATTTTATCCTGTGTACCAAGATCTAAGTCATGTATATGTGTATGTATATCAAAAAGGCAGTGCTCCTCATATTGATATTAGGTAACATTGTTTTTATACAGGAGGATGAGAGACAATCATCTACTATATGATTTTTTTTGTTAAAATGGATATTAACCCTTGTTTTCCATAAGACTCATTATTGGTTACCAATCTGTTTTGTGATACCTTGTTGAACACTTTCTTAAACTCAGTATAGATCCCACATTCTGTTCATCAACATTCTCCAGTTACTTCAACAAAAAATTCAATTAGATCTGTTGAACACAATCTACCATGTTGGCTAATATGTGTTGGCTATTCTTCATGAACTCTATTCAGGACCCTGTGATTTTTTTTTGAAATCTTCATTCGTGTGTGCCTCTTGTATTTTTAATTTATTAATGGGACGTGGACACTGCTGGTTAGGCCAGAGAGTTTTACCCATTTTTCCTGACTCTATTCCAAAAACCTTGATTTTAACCCTGGACTCTTTCATGAATAAGGATGTCAAATTTTCCACTCTTAAATGCTCTGGCACCTCCCCTATATCTAGGGAAGATTGAAAAATTAAGCAACTCTTTTATCCCCACCCCAACTTCCTTTTAACAACTTGGGGGGGGCAAAGCATCCAGACCAGATGAATTACTTACCCTAAGCAGCCTTTCTAATACTGTCTCTTCTGCAAATTTCTCACTTTACAAAGTCTTTACCATTGTGGCTTCTACCAATAATTAGTCAGATTCCACTTCCTTAGTAAACATGTACCTAGGGATGTAACTGTGATACTGGCCATAAGTTATGGATCAGCGGGTTAGTCTTGTCGGGCTGTGGGATAGCTCCTCTTTGAAACAAGACCCCAGCTGTTAGCAAGGAGGACTTTGCAGAAATGACTGAGCAGGATGTGCTGTTGTCATTTTCTGTGTCTTTGTAGGTGCTAAGTGGTCTATTCTATCTGGGTTGATCCTATTTTTGTAATGGTTTATTACAACTGACTGGGTTGTTACACCATTTCAGAGGGCAGTTAAGAATTGCCCTCACCATGTGAGTCTGGAACCACCTGCGGGCCAGACAAGGCAAGAACAGCAGATGGCATTTTTATGACAATTGTTTCCTGGTCATTATTCCTGAGTCTAGCTTTTGACTTAAGATATATTGATTGAACTTAAATTCCAACAGCTGCTATGGCTTTAAATCCATGTCCGAGAGTACAAGTGGGCATTTAGATTTCTCTTCCATCCTGTCTATTGCTAAAAGGCTACCATTTCACCTAAACCTATCCAGTCTTCTGTATTATTTTCTGGAACATTGAATGAAACAATGCTTAGCAGGATTTGTGCTAACCTTCAAAAATTTTTTTTAGGGTCGTGAGGGTGAGATCAGACACTTGTATCGTGGCTTTGCGTTTCTACATTGCAAGAAATTGGTGGAAAATGGCGGTATGTTTGTTTGTAAAACCCGACACTTGGTACTTGCTGGAGGTGCAAAGGTAAGCGGTGTAAACTTAAAACCTTAATAAAATCCTGAATTTTCAGCTTTTTTAAAGTAAAACTAATAAATAGCCTGAGCACTACTTACTTTAGGTGAATGTTCCAAACTTTTTATTTATCCAGAATGTAGTGGGTGTTGGTGGACCTTCCAAAGTAATGCTCTGTATTGGAAAGAGCTTACATCATCACAGGCAACTGTTGGCATTGAGAATTTTTGTCCAAACATTTACACGGATAACTTCAATGTCAATTGCTGATGGAAGACATTGTCAAATATTTGTGACTTTAAACAAGTCAAAAGGTTACGACAGCATGTGATTCCACACACCGTATTGGATTTGGTACCAATTCTTAACCGTGTACGTCTATGTAATGGCGATTGATTGATTCATTCTGCAGTACAGAAAGCACCTTTTCTCCATTCAGAGCCTCTGTGTGCAAACAGACACATTTGGAGCCGAGAAAAATAGGAATGTTGGCATGTGAATCCCAGCTCTTGGACTTTTATTTGTGTTTAGCACAAGAATTATTCTCAATGTAATATGAGTTTATAATGATGCTTTAGCACTCCTCTAGAGGAATCACACTTGAAACATCTTCGCAACTTGCTGTCATTCTTTGAAAATTAAAATTAGCTGCTTCAAAATAATATTTGCATGATTTTACTCTGGATGTAATTTTCCAGCTGTAAATCCATTCCCATAGCTGCTACTTGCAAGTTAGTTCTTTGTATTTTCAACTGATCAACTAAGAACATGAAGTAAAAGCAAAAGATGGTGGAAATATTCAACAAGTCACTCAGCATCTGATAGACTGGCTACTGTTTGGACTGAGATTCTTCATCAACACTCTAAGGCAACCTTGTTGTCCTTTACCAACAGGGAAATGGTTTTCTTTTCAGAGATTGTAGATACTTTTACCCTGTTTAAGTAGGTAGCTGACCTCCTTTTGACTTTTAACTTAGCATGGGCCTGTGCAAAACTTAACTTCAGGCAAGGTTGTGGTTGGCATGTACAGTTGCTGCAGTAGATTCCAATTTAACTGGAAAGAAGGTGAACATTCAATTATTATTGGGTTTGACCTGCTGGTGGTTTAAAGTCTCATTATCTTAGCATACTCCCGAATGCTATGTGTCTGTGTAATTGAAGTGCACTCATTCTGTGTACAGCTATGTTCAAACTCAAGTCATTGCTCCAGTGAGGAGCAAGTGTTGGTGAGCTTCTTTGAGTGGAACTGCCTCTTGAGCTAGCATGGCAATTAACCCCGAATATTCCTTCATTGGTAACTTTTGTTTTGGACTTTTATTGCAGCCAAGGGATGTAACAAATTTCACAGTGAGTGGTTTTGCCCCAATGAGCCCTCGGATCAGCAGTCCAATGCACCCCAGTGGTGGAGGTAAGTGAGCATTTCAGGCAAGATCTAAAGCTATTTATTTCGTGGAAGGCATGCTTTTGACAACCAGGACTGAGTGCCAGTAAATTGACATTCGAAGACTGTTGCTTTCTCATATGATGTGTTTATTCCATTAATAGCAGGCAATATAAATTTTGCCTATTGATCTGTCTTTGATGCATAGCTGAAATGGTTTCACTGGGAGACTCTGTTGATGATTAGTGATACCAATCTGCAAATTATTTCACATGTGGTCTGCCTGACCTAAGTATTTCCAGCATTTCCTGATTTATTTTCTATTTCCACCATCTACAATAATCTGCTTTTCAACTTGCAATTCATTGAATTTGTGTTCCCTGTGATAGGAGTGAATTCTCTCCCATATTAAAATAGGGGCTTTCTCAGGGCCCTCTTAGCAGACTTGTATTAATGTCTGTAGCCTTAGCTTCCAAACTAAATTACCAAACGAGAAATGATTTTCTTTTCAGAGGTTTTGGTATTGTGGAGACTCCTATCCTGTTAAAATAGGTAGCTGAACTAAATGACCATGATCATGAAGTTTGCATCTTGGAACCCATTACAAGACCATGTCAAATGGTTCTAAGGAAGGAAAACCTTTGCAATAAACTGGTGTACAATCTGGGTGGTTTGAGACTTCATGGTATTACTTCTATATAACAGCTTGCATTTATATAGCATCCTTAACATATTAAAACATCCTAAAGAACTTCACAGAGATTGTTAACAGACAAAATATTAAGCCAGTGAAGGAAATGTTTGGAAATTAATCCAAACACTGGGTCGCTGCGTTAATGAGGCCTAAAAACTGCTTTGCAGAGAGAGAGGAGGTTTATGGAGGTAATTTTAGAGCTCATGGTCTAAGCAAATGAAGGGACAGCATCCAACACCAAGCCAAAGGAAATTGGGACATGCAAGAGGCATCAATTGGAGGAACACAGTTGATGGAGAAAGTTAGTGAGATAGCAAGTGGCAATCCAATGAGATGATTTGAACACCAAGGCAATGATTTTAAAATTGAAACTTTACCAGGTCAGAAATCCGTCTATGACAGGCAACCATATGTGAATGTGTAAGAATTGTGTTATGTACAAAGAGAATTTGGGTGAGCTCAACCTGTTAGTGTGTTGCAGATAGGAGGTCAACCATGAAGAAGTTGATTGGGGTAATAAAGGCATTAAAGAAAATTTCAACAACAGATGGGTGATATCATGGAAGTGATAGTTAAGTAACCTAGTGTGAGATCAGAAGCTCAACTCAGATGGACTGTTGTGGCTGTGGAAACTTTCTGGTTCATCCTGAGTTCATGGCCATGAAGGAGGACTGAATTAGCAGCTAGGGGACAGAATATGTTGTGAGGGCAAAGGCTGATGTTAATTGGTTGAATTTTTTATTCATCTGAAGTGTTGCATGATCTAATAGCACAGAGGTGGTGCAGGAATTTAGAGAGAGGGATGGTGGTGTTGTGAAGCTGCGTAACATCAGTGTATCTATCTTCCACAGACTGTCCCTTGGTGTCAGTATCAGATTAAAAAAAATAGGCTGGGCCCAAGATTAAATCTTTGGTTGTCCTGAGGTAGCCATGTAGGAGCAGGAAGAGAAGTACTATACATTTCTTAGCTATAATTGCATATTTGGGAATGAAACCATGTGAGGGTAGTGCCTGTTAGTTTGTCACTGAGGAGGTGCTGGAAGAGAACGATTGGCAATATCATGATCGCAGACAGCTATCATAGATCAGAGCTGAATAATCAACATGGTTACAGACATGTGGGGTCATTTGCAATCTCTTTGATTTTATTATGAGGTAGTTTAAACATGGATTTTGCCATTTGTTCTCTCTAACTTTGTCATGTAACTCTGCAATCCTCCAGTTCTTGCTTCTTCGACATTTCTTACTCCTTTCAACTTGCCACTGGTTGCTTCTGTCTCTTCAGCAATCTTGAACATGAACTCTAGAATTATCCCCTTAAACCTCTCTGTTACCCACATCCTTTGAAGGGTCAAAACTTACCTGCCTGTGATAGGTTCTGATTTGGAGTTATAGAAAGGCGGGCATGGGTTTGAAAGGTAACAACACTTCGTCTTTACAAGTGAGGAGTTTGGAGATTGGGCAGCAGTTGCAAGAACAGAACTGTCAAGCTTGGATTTTCTTGAAGGGTGGTTTTAATAGTGGACATGGTATTTGAAGTGGAGGGGAATGTTATCAAAGAAAAGGGATATGTTTATGTTATCAGCAATCAGGAAGGCAAGAAAGGAAGGTTGGATGATTAGCAATTTATTAGAAATAGGATCAAAAGAGCAGGGGTGAGTTGCAACTAAGTTGAACTGAGATGCTTGAGGTGAGTTCAGGGTTAGGGAGAAAATGGAATTTTTCTAAGTTTGGCTTGCTTGGAGAAGAGAGGGAAAAGGCAGCTGAACAGATGCCTGAAGCTCAGTGACTAAGAAGTAAATGAGATACTTGCTCATGTTGGAAGTGGAGTGTGGCATAAGAAGGATTTCAGGAGGGATTAATGGGGAGATAGTGATGTAATGGTAATATTACTGGATGAGTAATCTTCCTAGGCTAATGCTCTGAATGCAAATAGACTGACTTTGAAAGGAAATTTCATTATTCAGACCAAAGGCAGCAACTGGTGAAATTTGAATTCAGTTAATAAATCTGGAATTGAAAGTAATTCTTAGTGATAATGACCATGAAACTGTCATCAGTTGTTGCTTTAAAAAACCCATCTGGTTTGTGGTTGAGTTAACGCTTTCTGAAATGGCCTGAGCAATCTCATTTGTTCAAATATAATTAAGGATGGGCAGCAAATGCCAGCCTTACCAGCTTTCATAAAAGAATGAAGGAAAAGATGGTGGTTGGCAGCTGAGAAGAGAATTTGAGCTATCTTCAGATTCAAGGATGATCCTAGAACAGTAATTAGTTTTGGCAGAGATCCAGTAGTGCTTTGTTTCATCCAGCTAGATCTGGCAACAAATGGCTCAAAGCAATTGTCTACCATAACCTCTCACGTGTACAGCTAATGAGAATAATACAAGACAATCAGTGCACATGGGAGTCAAATACTTAAGCATGCCCAGAGTCCAAGCTTTTCCTGGACTTCCTGTAACTTGAATATGAACTTGATGAGCATAGAGCTCTCCAGAAAGACCTGTAATTAACCATGATGTTTAAAACAAAATGTTTGATGAATACACAGTAGGAAAAATATAAGTTGGTGTGAATAATGAAATCTCCTTTCAAAGTCAGTCTTCCAGGTTTACGTAATATTAAATTTCCAGCATGCATTAACTGAACAATTGTAGCAATAGTTGGGCTAGTTTGATAAAGGACAATTACCTGCAGATAAATCTTGTTTATTAACTACTGGTTGATGAATTAGGAATCCAATACTGGGCTTTGTGGTGAAGCCCTCTATTCTCAATAAAACGTGATCTGAAATTTAATATGATGCTGGATTTTTGGTATGGACAGTTTTATCAAGTGTGTGACTGCAATGTTCAATCTATGTTTTAAATATTGTCCACGTGTCCATTGGTTTCAGTTTATTCTAATGGCTTCAAACATTTGTCCCTTAATAATCCCGTTTTGGTGATGTGCACTGCTGAAACGCAAGATGTGTCTATGCCTTTATTCATCATGACTTTATTGACATCTGCTTTTCTGCAATTAAGCTGATTAAATGATTGAATTTTACAGCCCCTCGAGGTGGGTTTGGAGGACAGGGGGGAATGGGCCGTGGTCGAGGTCGTAGAGATAATGACCTGATTGGACAAACGGTGCGCATTTCACAAGGACCATACAAAGGTATGCTATGAAACAAAGAACTTTCTTAGTTAACACCATGCGCTGAATATTCAAAGCAATGTACACAACAAAATCTCAATATACCCCTAACCTACAACAAAAGTAGAAATTGGAGAAACTCGGGGCAAAACCATTCAGCTGCAGAATCATTGATTCAAAGCATTAACTCTGCTTTCTTCTGACAGATGCTGCGAGACCTACTAAGTTTTTTCAGCAAATTCTGATTTTTATTTCAGATATCCTTCATCCACAGTTCTTTGCTTTATTTTAACACCTAATCTCCACATTTCCTGGTGTACAACACTATGATTATTGAATCCTCTTTGCCAGTTTATATTTCGATGTTTTAAACGTTTTTCTGTCATTTTTTTTTAAACATACAGAAATCTATGTTTGTAAGTTTCAAAAATTCTCCAAACAACTGACTAATTGCATAATAAAAATACTGAGACTTTTAGATAGCGGTTATATCAGTGGGATCATGAGAAGTGGCAAGGACATGGGAAAGCAGCATGGCTCCCATTTAATCCCTCAGCTGCCACTAAATTGTAATGAATCGCATTGGCATCCCACCAGCACAGTGGAAATCTTTTGTCAGCCCTTCTGCCCCCTGACATGTTTGGGGGACGCGGGGAGGTGTTTGTTGCTGCTGAGAGACTGCCAAGGGGCTTGTCCTCAATTACGTAGCTTCTGTGTAGTGTTGCTACAGGGGAACACTCCCTATATAGGCAAAAGGTAACACTTTTATAAACAGTCCATTTGAACATTGCAATGTACAATGTATAGGATGAATCTTTGTTCACTGCCTGGAACTGGGTGCTACAGCAGAGTTTGTTCAGTTCACTATTACAATACTGAGCATAATTAATTGTGTCCATAGGTTACATAGGTGTGGTAAAGGATGCGACAGAATCCACAGCTCGTGTAGAACTTCATTCCACCTGCCAGACCATTTCTGTAGATCGCCAGCGCCTCACTACAGTGTAAGTATAGAGTTCTAGTCAAAAATAAACTGCATTTTGAAGTTGAGAATGTGTCTGGTATTCGAGTCAGTTGAATGGATTATATCCGTTGCTAGGACAGCAGCTTCTCTTTGCATAGTTCCTTGAATCTAATAAAATGTTATTTCAAAAGATTGTTTCAAAACAAATTATGGCACTATGCCAGATAAGAGATTGTCAGGTGACCAAATGTTTAATCTAAAAGATCGATTTTATGGGAGTATCTGAAAGGAGGAAAGCCAGGTCATGAGGCAAAGAGTTTTAGGTAGGGTGTTTTAGAGCTAGGAACTAGACAACTGAAATCATGCTCATCAAAGCTGAAGCAATTAAATTGAGTATGTTTAAAGACAAAAATTGGATTCCGGATATATCAGAGAGTTATCTGACAGAAATAGATTAGAAATAGGGAGCGACAACACGATGGAGGGATTTAAAACTAGCCTGATAATTTTAAACCTAGATTTTGCTCAACTAGAAATCAGTGAAGAACTACAATAGGCCTTACTGCAAGTAAAGACATAAGGAATTTGGTGACCTCATGTTTGTGAAGGATAGAATGTGGGAGGTCAGCAGCGAATGCTTCTGAATAGTCCGGTATTAAAGACATAAAAGAAGATTTTGCAGTACATAAACTGAGACATGGGTAAAGGAGGGTGATGGATGTGAAAATTGAGAGGCTTTCATGCTGAAGTTTTGTTTGTGACTGGAAGCTCTACTTGGGGTCAATTACAACACTAGGCTACGACAGACTGGTTTAATCTTGGACTGTTACCGGGAAGAAGAATGGAATTGGTAGCTCAGGGCCAGAGTTTGGAGTGGGAGGCAAAATCAATGGCTTTGATCTTCCTGTTATTTACTTATATTGGTATGATCCCTTCATTGTACTTTGGTGTATATAAATCAGTAGCATAATTGAAACAAGCTGGGTTGTGGTTTTAGAAAGTGGTATATTCCCTATGTAGGGCCTGCCTCTGATGTCCCATGGTGAGAAAATAGTTATCTAATGTGCAGTTTTGAGTCTTACGAATGAACGTCGACTGCTTGAGGTGATGGTCAGGTGGGTGCCTGATACCTGCAGATCTTAATCCAAACAAGATTTCAGGTGGAGGAAAGAAAGGGTCAAGAGAAGAAGTGTGACTGATTCTGACAATCCTTATAATATTTCTAATGACTTCAAGTCTAGAATTATTATGATATTAATTTGTGTAAACTTGTTCTATCTGGAAATCTTCACTTACTTAGCCTTAGTGGGAGTGTTAGCATTATCTTGGTTTCTCTCTAGTTTTCTTCAAGCCACCTTCAGCCCACCTGTCAATGTTATCCACCCATTTAATTTTTCTTCTTTTCTATTTTTGCTTCAAGGCTGTCAGGTCTTCATTTCCAAGGTCATACATTTCAGTCTTTCTCCTTGTTGTATTTAGCAACCTTTTTGATTTGTGAACTCTTACTCTTGATCCTAATGTATTTGCTTGTCGTTATGTCCATCCACTGCTGTAACCCATTACAGCCTGGAGATATTGTGAGCTTAATGGTTCCTGATGGTGAATTTTGTTTGTAGGAAAATATACAAAATACTTTCATCTTTGAATTTCAGGGACTCAAAGAAGAAGGGTGGCTTGACATCTGCTTACAGTCGTACTCCAATGTATGGTTCCCAGACGCCAATGTATGGCTCAGGATCACGGACACCCATGTATGGCTCTCAGACACCTTTACATGATGGTAAGATTGCTTGGCCAGACAGTATTGTGAACTCATTGCTCATGGGTATGGTGGAAGTGGAGACATTAATTTCATAGGGAAAATAGATGGCAACTTAAAAGGTTGCCGGGCTACAGGGATGGAAAGGGTGAACTGAACTGATCAGATTGATGCTAATTCCCAATTAACAAACTTATTCGGAGAAAAGGCTCTGGTGACTTTGTTACCTTTTTCAATTTTCATTTGTTCACTGGTCATTTTAGTAAAATTTCTGGATCCCAATGAATTCCTTAATTTAGGAGTCAGTGTGAATGTCCTCAAATGTAATAACCTATGCCGATCATATTTCAAAGCTGGCATCTATTGTTATGTCTTTGAGTCACAGTTATGTAGTCAAGAAAATCAAAAACACCGAGCAAACATTGTATTCACAACCAGAAGATCTCCATTTTATGCAGTTTAATATAACAGGTGCTGAGCTTGGTGCCCTCATAATTGATTTCTGCAAACGCATGACCAGTCCATTCATGCTCTGTGTGATCTAAATAACCTCATTATAGAAATTATCAAGCACTGAGCCTTTTTTGAATTTTTAAAAAAGCTGTTTGGGATATTATTGCCCCTGGTGCATTATCCACGGAAATACCTCAATCAATCAAAATCAACATGCCATCCAATGAGCATCCTTTTTTCATGCAGTATAAATTGTTCTCCTTTTCAAATCTGGCATTGTTGTAATTGCCCTGATTAGCGTGGAATGAACAACTTTGACAACATGTCTGTTCTCAGAAATACACTTTTTATTTGTTCGGAAGTGTTTTTAATTCATTTAGAAAGTTGGTTTGTTCAGAAATTAATCTGATTTGAAATCTGTCTGAGAAACCATCCTGTCAACACAGATTTTAAAGTTGGAATTGGCTTCAGGATATAAATCAAATTGTTAAGTACCTTTTTTATTTGCACTTAAAGCTGTGAAGTTTTTGGGAGACTGAAATACATTGCCTGGATGTTGGCTACGATGTGTTTGTGATTGGAATGAAGAAATGAGCTTGTACAGTGTCATCATATGAGACATTGCAGGATCTTGCAGAGTTACAATCATTGCAAAACCTTTACAGCAGTTTCATCATAAATAGTCAAATATTGAGTCTGTTTTTATTCCAGCCTGCATCTGAAATGTTAGTTTCTGACGTATCTCTTTGATTTTAGGAAGTCGAACTCCACATTACGGTTCCCAAACGCCGGTTCATGATGGGAGCAGAACTCCAGGGCAAAGTGGGGCTTGGGATCCAAACAATCCCAACACACCCTCCAGGTAAGTGAAAGCGAAGATTTTCAGTTTGACTTGCAGCGAAGATTAGCATTTAAACAATATATGAATTTATTTTCTTCCACAGAGTGACTTGTGCAGTTTAATTTTTACAAGCAATATTTTCTTTTCTTTAATTGCACAGGAATGATGATGAGTATGATTTCCCTTATGATGATGAGCCCACCCCATCTCCACAGGCCTATGGTGGAACACCCAACCCACAAACTCCAGGCTACACAGACGTGCCATCTCCACAGGTTAACCCCCAATATAACCCTCAAACACCCGGAACACCAGCAATGTGAGTACATATAAAGTCCTATGTTGTGTAACTATATCATTAATTCTCTGAACTCCATTATTTTCTGTTGAAGTACATAGTGCTGATAAGAGGGCACATTACTGGACTTTTCCATGGTTGGAGGCAATCGATTTTTTTAGTAGCTGGTGCACATAGAATTTATTACACAGAAACAGGTCGTTTAGCCCAACCAATTTTTTCCAGTATTTATCATCCACACAAACATCTTCATACTTGACTGCATCTAGTCTTCCCATTACGTCTCCTTAACTCTCAAGAATACATGAAAAGCGTGGAGTTAAGCCCCATCAGACTGAAACAAAGTCTTCACTTCCACCAAGTCTCTGTCTGCCAATAGAATCATGACGGCACAGCAGCTCAATGCATCAAGTCTATCTTTGCTCCTTTTAGAGCAGATGATAGTCTCATTCCTCTGTACAGTTCTGTAGCCAAGCAATTTTATTTTCCTCAAGTGCTTTCCAACTTCTTCAAATCATTCATTATCTCTGCTTCACTGTCCTCATAGGCAATGTGTTCCAGTCATTACCATTGTTTAATTAAAATAGTTTTTCTTCATGACCCCATGTCTCTTTTGCCTGGTCTTGAAATCTGTCTCCATTTCTTTAACCATTAGCTAATGGGAACAACATACCTTATTTAAACATGTCATGACACAGTACAAATGTAACCTCACTATTCAAGAAACTGGAAACTGTAGACCAATTATAGGATGTAACAAGCAGGGAGTGGTGGGCCTGTGAAATTCATTGCCACGGTGCGCAGTGGAGGCCGGGGACGTTAAATGTCTTCAAGGCAGAGATTGATAAATTCTTGATCTTGCAAGGAATTAAGGGCTATGGGGAGAATGTGGGTAAGTGGAGTTGAAATGCCCATCAGCCATGATTAAATGGCAGAGTGGACTCAATGTCTTATGGTAGACACAGGGGAGCCAGTAGATATCCAAAAAGCATTTTATGAAGTGCCATATTTTGCCTTGATTTATTATTGTCATGTATATCTAAGTACACTGAAAAGCTTTGTTTGTGAGCACGACAGGAAAATCATAGTAAGCAAGGACATGAAGTTCATAAGGTGCTTAGACAGACTGAGGCCTACAGGTTACACTGCATAGGAGGTGCACGAAGCAAGGTCAACATTATTTGAATTTAGAGAGCCCATTCATTAGTTTAATAATGGCAGTGAAGAAACTGTTCTCAAACCTGTTGGTGCATGTTCAAGCTTCTGTATTTCCTACGTGATGGAAGAGTTTGTAGAAGAGCATTACTGGAGTAGGAGGGGTCTTTGATGGTGTTGGCAGCCTTTCCACGGCAACAAGAACTGTAAATGGAGTCCATGGATGGGACGTTGGCTTGCATGATAGTCTGAGCTGTGCAAACAACCTTCTGTAGTTTTGTACGGTCCTGGGCAGAGCAGTTGCTGTACCAGGCCATTATGCACCTGGATAGTAAGCTTTCTGTGCGTTTGTAAAGGTTGGCGAAAATCTTTATGGACATGCCGAGTTTCCTAAGCTGCCTGAGGAAGAATATGATTTAGAGATGCTGGTGTTGGACTGGGGTGTACAAAGTTAAAAATCACACAACACCAGGTTATAGTCCAGATTTAATTGAAAGCACACTAGCTTTTTAACTTTGAGGAAGAATAGGCATTGTTGTGTCACCTTGACCGTTGCATCTACATGGGAAGTCTAGGACAGGTCGTCGCTCCTAGGAACTTGACACCCTCAACCTGTGCCCCGTTGATGTTCTCCTGCTTTCTGTATTAAGTCATTGATTAGTTATTTTGTTTTGCCACATTTAGAGAGAGGTTGTTATCATTGCACCATGAAAGCAATCCTTCTGTCTGTTTTCTGTATTCTAATATGTGTACTGCATCAAGTTAAGCATTCAGGGTATGGATATGATTTATTAACATGAATGACGGATTGGTTAACTCCCAGGAAACGCAGTTGGGATAATGCAGTTATTTTCAGATTGACAAGCTGATAGGGGAGTGCCTCAGGGATCAGAGCTGTGTCCTTAACTAATTAATCTGTGGTGATAACTTGAATAAGGGAACTGACTGTTTTGCAGCCAAATATTCTGATTGTACAAAGATAGGTGGGAAAGCATGTTATGAGTATACAAACCGTCTGCGAAAGGGTATGGAACGGTTAAGTGGTTGGGCAAAAATTTGTTAGCTGTTGTATAATGTAAGAAAATGTAAAGTTATCCACTTGTCAGGAAGGATAAGGAAGCAGACTATTACTTAAATGGTGAAGCAGTGTAGAATTCTGCAGTACAGAAGGATCTGAATGTCCATGAATCACGGAATATTCGCATGCAGGTATATCAAATAATTAGGAAGGACCTGGTGTTGACCTTTATTGCGGGGATGTGGAGTATGAAAACTGAGGTTTTGGTATAACTGTACAAAATGTTGGTGAAACTGAAGAAATGTAGAATATTTTAGCCTCTTTATTGGAGAAGAATTAACTTACATTTGGTAATATTTCAGAGAAGACTCACAAGGCTAATTTCTGGGATGAAGGGATTGTTATGTGGGGAAAGCTCAGCAATGCAGTCTGTCTTTGGAATTGAGAAGAATGAGACGTGATCCCTTATTGGAACCTAAAACATCCTGAGGCAGCTTGATGGCTGAGATGCTGAAAGGGTGTTTCATTTAGGTGGAGTTGAGAATTAGTGGACGCAGCTTAAAAAGGAGGGATCTCATGTAAAATGAAGATAAGGAGAAATTTCTTTTCCACTCAGAGCAGTGGAGGTTCAGTTGGCTATTTTGGGGTTGACAAAAGAGTTAAGACTTTGTAGAACAAATAAGAAAGTAAAGTTGAGGCCATGACCAAGATCAGCCATGATTTTATTGATTTGTAGAGCATGTTTGAAGTGCCAAATGACCACCACCTATTTATTATCTCCCAACTTTCTCTCAATCTCCTTTAATATCTGGAGAATAATCCCAGTTTCATCAACCTAATCTTTAGCTGTAAACACCTCATCCATGAACCCATTCGAGTCAGCATCCTCAACGACCTTCATATCCTTTCTAAAGTGGATTGCTATTCGCTCTGATTTTGGCTGCCTTTCTACAATTTGTTACTCTTCGAAAAGGTGGCTCAGGTATGGCTAGTTCAGTCTCCTCATAATTTAATCTTTTGGAATTTGTTTTTCAGGTACAGCACAGACCAATTTTCTCCATATGCGGCTCCATCACCTCAAGGATCTTACCAGCCCAGCCCCAGTCCACAAAGCTATCACCAGGTTGCACCAAGTCCTGTGGGCTACCAGAATACTCACTCACCTGCCAGCTATCACCCAACACCATCACCAATGGCGTACCAGGTACGTTTTAAGAGTGAACCTGTTTGAATTTACTTTTACAAAGACAGCAGCCACTTGTCTGTGCTGGTTTACTGGTTAGTTGATCTCAACTGGGAAGCAGTTAATACTGTAACTGAAACAAGAAGTCCGAGATAAGGTGAGCAGGTCTGACAGCATCTGCAAAGAGAGAAACAGACTTAACTTTTTGAGTCCAATATGACTTCTTCAGACTTGCAAGGGTTTGGAAAATGGTGCTTTTTATATTGGCAGAGATGGAATATAAAATGATGGAAAGTAAATTGAATATTTTACCAGTACATGAACAATATTGTTCTAACTCAATTTGCCTTTCTGTCCCACTCACAGTATGTTTTCTGTTATAGGCAAGCCCAAGTCCAAGCCCTGTTGGTTATAGTCCAATGACACCTGGGGCTCCATCTCCCGGTGCATACAATCCTCACACACCAGGTTCCAGCATTGATCAGGGGTCAAATGACTGGGTAACAACTGACATCATGGTTAAAGTACGGGACACCTATTTGGATGCGCAGATCATAGGACAGACTGGAGTGATCCGCAGCGTGTCGGTATGTAACATTACAGTTGTACTGAATGTTGGTTTTGGAATTTGAGATAAAGATTTAAGCACGCTTTTAACGCAAGGCAATCCAGAGAGAAAGTTTGGAGTCTGAAATATTCAGTTCATTAGTCTGGCATCTGAAGTGAACAAAGAATCACAACCACAGAGCCACAATAGTAAAACATTATTGTGTAAAAGTTACCAGCAACCCAGCAAAATATTCTAGTCACCTGGAAGTGAGTAGTTAATGGAGCAATTGCCCTAAGATCATTCTGGAAATATGATAGAGTGGGATGCATGTAGGAATGTAAAAACCTCTGTGATATGAAACTACTGTGTGTCTGTTGAAAGTGGGAGTGAATTTTCTTTCTTGCAGGTGAGTTTTAATGTCAGTCGTGCTCATGCTGTATCAGGGTTGGTAACTCTTTCACTGCATGTGGGGGTCACAGGCAAAGCTAGCATTTAGTACCTTTCCCTATTGTCCAATGAAGGTTGTGGCCAGTCGACTTCTTGAACTGCTGCAATCCATCTTGTTTGACATAACTAAATGGCTTGCTGCCTACCTCAGAGGACAGTTAAGATTCAAACACATAGTTGTGGATTTGGAATCACACAAAAGCCAGACCAGATAGGAACAGCTGACTTCCTTCCCAAACGACAGTAGTAATCTGGATGAATTTTCACTGCAGTTGGTATTAGTTTCACAGTTAGTATCTTTTTACGTAACAAGTTTTGATCAATTAAATTTAAATTCCATCA
This sequence comes from Chiloscyllium punctatum, assembly GCF_047496795.1. NCBI lineage: Eukaryota > Metazoa > Chordata > Chondrichthyes > Orectolobiformes > Hemiscylliidae > Chiloscyllium > Chiloscyllium punctatum. The sequence continues at coordinate 61,816,644 of NC_092767.1, read as the reverse complement.
GCTGCTGTCATGGGATTTGAACTTGTCTCCCCAGGGCAGTTGTGAGAGAGTGTAGATTAGTCATGGCATTACACAGCACTACCATTTCCCCCAAATATGGGATATTCAGTGCAGGCTCCTTCTAACTGGTCAAAGATGTGCAGTTTTGAACTTGCAGGACCAAATATCTCTCAAAAGATATTGGATTGTAGAATTGTGCTTATTATTTGCATTCTTTATTGTCTGTTCAGCTGAGCTATCGGGTGAAAAGACATGCTGAAATTTGCTTCAGTTTTAGTTGCACCAAATATTAACTGAATGAAAGAACTGTTTGTTGTGTTCAATTACTGCACTGACCATTGTGTGGGCAAATCTTTAGAGAAAATGGGAAAACTTTTATGGTTCAGGAGGAGAATGTAAACTTCTAATGCTTTGTAGTTTTGAAGGAATGTTAAATCTTTTTTCCCTGCAGGGTGGCCTTTGCTCCGTGTATCTGTCTGACACTGACAAAGTAGTCAGCATCTCGAGTGAACATCTTGAACCTGTCACTCCTATGAAAAGTGATAAGGTAAGAGCCAACTTGCTAACCACCTGTGCCTGAGTTGCTGCAGAAACTCCTTTTGATCTTCTACAATGTATAAAATTGTCTGTTATAATCTTTGTTTCCCCATTCCTCATGAAGTTCAACACCCATATTCTGATCAGTCACAAAAAGCCTTGGAAAAGATCAATAAAATTGGGGCGGCAAATGACTCAGTGGTTAGCATTGCCTCACAGTGCCAAGGATCTGGGTTCTGTTTCAGCTGTAGACTTCTGTTTCAGCTGTGTTTGTGTGGACTTTGCACATTCTCTCTATGCCTACGTGGGTTTCCTCCAGTTTCTTCTCACAGTCTAAAGATTGTTCGATGGATTCCTAGTTCGATGGATTGGCAATGCAAAATTGTCCGTCGTGTCCAGGGATGTGTAAATTAAGTGGATTAGCCATGGGGAATGCAGTGTTATAGGGTAGGGTTGAGTCTGGGTGGGATTCTCTTTGGAGGGTTAGTGTAGAGTTGATCAGCCAAATAGCCTGCTTCCATACTGTAGGGATTCTATGATTCTAAAAGTCTGTTTTGATTCGAAAGTTTGCAATAATTTGAAAGATAATGAATTGGCAAATCTCTTTTTTAATTGATATGTTTTTTTTCAAAAGAGCCTTAATGAAAGGGACACTGGATGATGCTGTGGGGTTTAGGCACAGAACATTCACTTATGGTATTTTACAGTCATAATCATTGAGTCATACAGCATGGAAAGAGACCCTTTGATCCAACTCACCAATGACAACCAAGTTTCCCAAACCACACTAGTCACACTTGCCTGTCTTTGGCCCATGTCCCTCCCAAACTTTCCTATTCACATACGTGTCCAAGTTGTAATTGAACCAGTGTATACCGCTTCCTCTGGTTCATTTTACAAAAGAACCACCCTGTGGAAAAAGTTGTCCCTTGGGTCCCTTTATAAATTTTCCTGCTCTCACCTTAAAGTATGCCCCCCTCATTTTGAACTCTCCCCACCCTCGAGAAAAGACCTTTGCTATTCACCTTCTCTATGCCCCTTATGATTTTGTAAACCTCTATAATGTCACACCTCAACCTCCTACGCTCAAGTGAAAAATGTCCCAGCCTTTCCCTATAACTCAAACTCTCCAGTTCCAGCAACATCCTGGTAAATCTTTTCTGAACCCTCTCCAGTTACAGTAGGGCAACTGGAACTGTACACTGTACACCAAAGGAGGCTTCATCAATGCCTTGCACAACCTCAACATGAGACCCCAACTCCTATACTCAGTCGGTAAATGTGAGGACTGCAGATGCTGGATCCTGATGAAGGGCTTTTGCCCGAAACATCGATTTTCCTGCTCCTCAGATGCTTCCTGACTTGTGCTTCCAGCACCACTCTAATCTAGACTCCTATACTCAGTAGTCTGAGCAAGTGTGCTAATCACCTTCTTAATGACCCTGTGTACCTGTGACACAACTTGAAGTCCTTGGTCTCTCTGTTCGACAACACTTAACTGTGTAAGTCCTGCCCTTGTTCACTTTTCCAAAATGCAATATCTCTCATTATTTTGGTCAAACTAAGCTCAGATCAATGGTGATGAAAGCTTCCTCTTTCACCTTGCTGTAAGAGTTGAACATTAATTGAGCCAGGAGAAACTATTTAATGTGGATGCAGTTTGTTAACAAAACAGCAAGCCTTAATTAGATTTTAATTGTTAAAACTTTGGAAGAACAAAAACTTAATTGAATGGGTAAACAGAATAGTTTTTTTTGAGTTCGTTGTTGCAAATGAGTCAAAGAAATGTGTACTCTGCATCAAACCAAACATGGAAGTTCGAAATTGTTGAAACACCACTCAAACCCCAAGCAAGAAATTCATAAAAATATAATTCATGCAAATAAATGCTGATATTAGATTGATATTTTATGGAAAAAATCATATATTGTGTGTATAAAAAAATACAACACCGCACAGGAGCAGGCCCTTGGATCTACCAAGCCTGTGCTGATTTCTAATCCTTATTGAAGCGTGTTTATTGCCCATGCATGGTTTTTATCCCTCTGTTTGCCTCCCGTTTACAGAAGAAACTCGATTATCCAAATACCAATTATCTGAAAATCGGATTATCCGAAGGAGATCTCGAGGTCCCAATGGAAATATTACTTCAAAGACGTGTTTCCAACAATGATCGCGTCTATTGTTTACAGTGGTTAAACAGGCACTGTCTCCAAATGACTGAACTCCTGCCCTCTCTCTCTCTCTCTCTCCTTTCCACACTTTCCCTGGAGTTCTACACGGGGGTGTACCCTAACCCCACCACCCTTCCCCAGATATTCGCTCCGACATTGTCCTGTACAGGGCAAAGGTGGAACCTGTCAAAATGTTGGAGTAAAAAGTTATGTCTGTGGGTTGGGGAGTCCAGAACTAGAGGGCAAAGGTTTAGGGTAAGAGGGAAAAGAGACCTACTTTTTCACACAGTGAATGGTACTTGTATGGAATGAGCTGCCAGAGGAAGTGATGGAGGCTGGTACAATTGCAACATTTAAGAGGCATTTGGATGGGTATATGAATAGGAAGGGTTTGGAGGGATATGGGCTGGGTGCTGGCAGGTGGGACTAGATTGGGTTGGAGGATCTGGTCGGCATGGACGAATAGGACTGCAGGGTCTGTTTCCATGCTGTACGTCTCTATGACTCTGTGTGTGTGTGTGTGTGTGTGTGTGTGTGTGTATGTGTATGTGTGAGTGAGAGAGAGAGGGTGCGCTATTTGGAGACTTACCCCACAAAGAGGGGTGGGTATCTACGGAGGTGGGTGAGATGGTGTTGGGCGGGGGCGAGGATGGGTTCGGAGTGGGGGGGGGGGGCATGTTGGTGGTGGGGCCTTGTGCACTGTGTGCTGCTACAGTCTCATGAATAGGGAGTAGACTTTAAAATCTTTGGCCCCCAGAGGAAAGGCATTTTATCAATTAACTGAATGATCGATTATCCAAATGAAATAGTGCCCGCTCATCAAATCCAGATAACCGATGTTCCCCTGTACATATCTATCATGATATGTCTTAAACATTGCTAACATGCCTGCTTCCAACACGTCCACTGCCTGTGCATTCCAGACACCCACCAGCCTCTTGTGAAAGATTCTTCCTGCACTTTTCCCCATAACTTTCTCCCTCTCACCTTGAACCTGTGTACTCTTGTAGTTGACCTTTTCAACGTGGGAGAAAGCCTCTGACTATCCACCCTATCTATGCTTCTCATAATTTTGTAGACCTCAGCCTCCATTTTTCCAGTGAAAACAATCCAAGTTTATCCAACCTCTCCTTGTAACTAAAACCCTTCAGACCAGGCAATATCCTGACAAACCTTCTGTGCATCCTCTCCAAAGCCTCCATGTCCTTCTGGTAGTTTGGCTACCAGAACTGTATGCAGTATTCCAAATGTGGCCTAAAGTTTTATACATAATTTGCCAACTTATTAACTGCCCAGCTGATGGAGACAAGCATGCTGTGAATGAATTCTTGACTACCTTATCCACTTGTGTTGCCACTTTCAGGGATCTCTAGACCTGTATGGCCAGATCCCTCACTATGTCAGTGCACCTCAGGGTTCTGCTATTTATTGTATAATTTGCATCTGAATTTGACCTTCCAAAATGCATGACCTCTATCTGTCATTTCTTTGCCCAAATATGCTGTCTATTTAAATCCCACTCACAATCCTCCTCACTATCTGTAACTCCCCAGTTTTGGTGTTGTCTGTAAATTTACTAATCAGATCACCTACATTTGCTTCCAGATCATTTAATATAAATTATAAACAACACGAGTCCCAGCATGGATCCCTGCAGTAATCCATTAGTTACTGATCTCCATTCTGAAACTCTTTGTCTTCTATGACCAAGCCAGTTTTGTATCCATCTAGCTAGCTCACCCGGATCCCGTGAGACTCTACCTTTCGTACTTGCCTGCTATGAGGTACTTTATCAACTGCCTTACTAAAGTCCATGTTTACAACACCCACTCACTGCCCTTCTCTCCTCAATCATTCTTGTCACCTCTCAAGACTCAAGCAGATTGGTGAGACATGACCTTCCGTCCACAAACCCACGCTGCCTATCACTAACAAGTCCATTTGCTTCCAAATGTGAATAAATTCTGTGTGTTGGTATCTTCTCCAACAGTTTCCCCACTACTGATGTAAGGCTCACCAGTCTGTAATTAACTGGATTATCTCTGCTTCCCTTCTTAAAGAAAGGAACAACATTGGCCATTCTCCAGTCTTCTGAAACCTTACCTGAGGCCAAAGAGGATGCAAAGATATCTATTAAGGGCCCAGCTATTTCCTCCCTTGCTTCCCACCTGATCCTGAAATAGATCTCATCTTGGGACGTGTCTACCTTAATACATTTCAAGACACCCAACACTTGCTCCTTCATTATGTTGACTGACTGAGAGTATTCACAAATGTTCTCCTAACCTCAACATCCTTCATGTCCTTCTCTTTGGTGAATACCAATATAAAGTATTCATGAAGGATCTCACCCACTTCCACACATAACCTCCCTCCTTTATTCTTAAGTGAGCCTACTCTTTGCCTAGCTATCCTTTTGCTCATAATATATGTATAAAATGCTTTAAGATTCTCCTTACCCCTGCTGACAAAAAAAATTCATAGTCCCTGCCTAACTCCCCATTTGAACTCCTTCCTCATTTTTCTATATTCTTCAAGGATTTCATCTGTTTTTAGTTGCCTCGAGCATAGGTACACTTGCTTTTTTTTTTGAATAAGCTGATAATTTCCCTGTCATCCAAGGTTCCTAAATCCTGCCATTCCTTTCCTTAATTTTCACAGGAACATGCCTGTCCTGCACACTAATCAATTGTCTTTAAAATAAATGTCAGATGGTTTTATCCTCAAATAGTTGCTCCCAATCCACATTCCCTGATTCTTGGCTAGTTCGGTTATAGTTGGCCTTCCCCCACCTTCATCCAACATCCGCTGATGTCCTTATCTATAAGCATCCAAAAGTTTACAGAATTATGGTCACTATTCTGAAAATGCTTCCCCACTGAAACGTTGATCACCTGGCCAGGCCCATTTCCCAATTCCACGTCCAACACAACACCTCCCCCGCTGGACTATTCACATATTGTTTCAACAAAACCCTCCTGGATATACTTAACAAATTGCTCCCCATCCAAAGTTCCAGTCAGTATGTAAGTAATATTAGACTAGACGGGATTGAGGTTCATGAGGAGCTGTTAGCAATTCTGAAAAGTGTGAAAATAGCTAAGTCCCCGAAGCTGGGTGGGATTTACACTAGGATTCTCTGGGAAGCTAGGGAGGTGATTTCAGAGCCTTTTGCTTTGATTTTTGTCATCATTATCTACAGAAATAGTGCCAGAAGACTGGAGGATAGCAATTATTGTCCCCTTGCTCAAGAAGGGGAGTAGAGACATCCCTGGTAATTATAGACCAGTGAGCCTTACTTCAGTTGTAGGTAAAGTGTTGGAAATGATTATAAGAGAGAGGATTTATAATCACCTAGAAAGGAATAATTTGATTAGAGATAGTCAACACAGTTTTGCAAAGGGTAGGTCATGCTTCACAAACTCAATTGAGTTCTTTGAGATGGTGACCAAACAGGTGGATGAGGGTAAAGTGGTTGATGTGGTGTATATGGATTTCAGTAAAGCTTTTGATAAGGTTCCCCACGGTATGCTATTGCAGAAATTAGAGGCATGGGATTGAGAGCGATTTAGCAGTTTGGATCAGAAATTGGTTAGCTGACAGAAGACAGAGGGTGGTGGTTGGTGGGAAATGTTCATCCTGGAGTTCAGTTACTAGTGGCGTACCGCAAGGATCTGTTTTGGGGCTTACTGCTGCTTGTCACTTTTATAAATGACCTGGACTAAGGCGTAGAAGGATGGGTTAGTAAATTTACTGATGATACTAAATTCAGTGGAGTCGTGGACAGTGCAGAAGAATGTTGCAGGTTATAGAGGGACACAGATAAGCTGCAGAGCTGGGTTGAGAGGTGGAAAATGGAGTTTAATGTGGAAAAGTGTGAGGTGATTCACTTTGGAAGGAGTAACAGAGTACTAGCCTAATGCTAAGATTCTTGGCAGTGTGGATGAGCACAGAGATCTTGGTGTCCATGTGCATAGATCCCTGAAAGTTGCCGCCCAGGTTGATAGGGTTGTTAAAAAGGCGTACGGTGTGTCAGCTTTTATTGGTAGAGGGATTGAGTTTCGGAGCCATTAGGTCATGTTGCAACTGTACAAAACTCTGGTGCGCCTACGCTTGGAGTATTGCATACAGTTCTTGTCGCCGCATTATAGGAAAGATGTGGAAACACTGGAAAGAGTGCAGAGGAGATTTACCAGGATGTTGCCTGGTATGGAGGGAAGGTCTCATGAGGAAAGGCTGCAGGACTTGAGGCTGCTTTCGTTGGAGAGGAAAAGGATGTAAGAGGTGACTTAATAGAGGCTTACAAGATGATCAGAGGTTTAGATAGGATGGACAGTGAGAGCCCTTTTTCCTCGGATGGTGATGACTACCATGAGGGGACATAGCTTTAAACTGAGGGGTGATAGATATAGGACAGATGTCCGAGGTAGGTTCATTACTCAGAGAGTAGTAAGGGTGTGGAATACCCTGAGTAGTAGACTTGCCAATCTTAAGGGCATTTAAATGGTCATTGGATAAGTATATGGGTGATGATGGAATAGTGTAGGTTAGATGGGCTTCAGATTTGTTTCACAGGTCGGCGCAACATCGAAGGCTGAAAGGGCCTGTCGTGCACTGTAATGAAGCATTGTGATTGCACCCTTCCTATTCCTGAGCTCTGCTCATAATATCTCACTGCATGATCCCTCCAGGATGACCTGAACACAGCTGTGAATATGCTCCCTGACCAGTAATGCAACTCCCAAACCTCTTTTGCTTCATCTGTTTTGTCTAAAACATCAACACAGCAGAATATTACGCTGACAGCTGCTGTCCCTCATTCAACTATGTCTGTATGATAGCAACAACATCATAATTGCATGCATTAATCCAGGCTCTATGTTCATTCATCTTGTCTGTTATATTTCTTGCATTAAAGCAAATACAGTCCAAGCTTCCAGTTCTGCTAAGCTCAGCAATCTGTCCCCTGACTACACGTCCTCTTATTTATATTTGCCTTAGTCTCAAGCTCTTCCCTGGTATCTATATTTGCTGATCTACTGTTTAAACCTTCCTGAGTGACACTATCCTCCCTCCACGATATTGGTGCCCCTCCAGTTTAGATCCCCCTTGTACATTTTCCACATTCCCTGGACGATATCCCAATTATCCACATAACTGAAGCCCTTCCCCTTACCCCAGCTGTTTAGCCACATATTTGATTGTTTTCTGCCTCAGTTCTTAGCCTCAGTAGTGCATGGGGAGTAATGCTGAGATTATTACCCTGGAGGTTCTGCTTTTCAGTTTACTACTTAACGCCCTGAATTGTTGATATCACCATAAGACATAGGAGCAGAAGTAAGGCCACTCGGCCCATCGAGTCCATTCTGCCATTTAATCATGGCTGATGGGCATTTCAACTCCACTTACCCGCATTCTCCCCATAGCCCTTAATTCCTTGTGACATCAAGAATTTATCAATCTCTGCCTTGAAGACATTTAGCGTCCCGGTCTCCACTGCATTCCGAGGCAATGAATTCCACAAGCCCACCACTCTCTGGCTGAAGAAATGTCTCCGCATTTCTGTCCCGAATTTACCCCCTCTAATTCTAAGGCTGTGTCCACGGGTCCTAGTCTCCTTGTCTAACGGAAACAATTTCCTAGCGTCCACCCTTTCCAAGCCATGTATTATCTTGTAAGTTTCTATTAAATCTCCCCTTAATCTTCTAAACTCCAATGAATACAATCCCAGGATCCTCAGCCGTTCCTCGTATGTTGGACCTACCATTCCAGGGATCATCCGTGTGAATCTCCGCTGGACACGCTCCAGTGCCAGTATGTCCTTCCTGAGGTGTGGGGATCAAAGCTGGACATAGTACTCCAAATAGGGCCTAACCAGAGCTTTATAAAGTCTCAGTAGCACAACGGTGCTTTTATATTCCAACCCTCTTAAGATAAATGACAACATTGCATTCACTTTCTTAAGCATGGACTCAACCTGCATGTTTACCTGCAGAACCTTGTCACTGTTCCTACTTATGTCATTTATGCCAATATGGATAATGATTTCTGTTTGCTTTATCTTCCTGTTTCAGGATGCTCTGTATCTGCTCAGAGACATCCATGACCCTGGCACCAGGGAGGAACATAGCATCCTGAAATGTCTCTAGCAGCCACAGAAGAACCTGTCTGTGCCCCTGACCATTGAATCTCCAATTACTATTGCTCTACTATGCTTTGTCCCCCTCTCTGCACAGCAGAGCCAGTCGTGGTGTCACTGCTCTGTGCTGCTGCTGTTACCTACAAGGCCATCCCACTCATCTGTATCCAAAATGGAATGCTTGTTTGACAGGGGGCAGCTGCAGGTATATCCAGCACTGACTGCCTGCTCAATCTAATGGTACATAAGCCATTTGATTCAGTGATTCAGTTTCACTAATGTAAGCGTATTAATTTGAGAATAGTTTATAAATATATAAACCCGCTGAAAACCTTTGGTATTTCTTTTCAAAAACTGTTTGCTTTAAAACATATTGCATTACCTGGATAACTTTATTCTTGGCTGGGTTCTGGTGGGGGTAGGTTGTGTGGTCTTGTCTAGTGTAATATAATTAGTCAGCTGATACAGTCTTCTGGATCACTTATCATGCAGGAACAGATACCTATAACTAGCCCTTCAGTTTAAAAACAAAATGCATTGTACTGCCCTTTTATTATTAATTTTAATGACTTCCTTCTTTCCTTCTGCAATTTAACGAGTTGTGAAACAGATTACATCTGAATACTTTTGTACACAATTGAGTGAGTTATGTGTCAGTCAATGAGAGGGTAAATCATGGAGTAAATGAGTTTGATTAGTGACTACTGTTATCTTGATCTGACTTTCATGACTGTGCTGTGGGGAGAGGTTGAGGAGTACATTGTCCATTATGTTGGCTTCAGGGTGCACAGGCTGTGTGCGCTTTGCCGGCTAGGGCAGCATTTATTGTCAGACCTAATTGTCCAGAAGACAGTTAAGTCATCCACATTGCTGTGGGTCTGGAGTTATGTGTAGGCCAGACCAGGTAAGGATGATAAATTTCCTTCCACAAAGGACATTGGTGAACCAGACAGGATTTTATAGCAATTGACAGTGGTTACATTGTCACCATTAAGCAAACATTTCAGTAACAGGATTTGAGCTATAGGGAGAGGCTGAATAGGCTGGGGTTGTTTTCCCTGGAGCTTTGGAGGCTGAGCGGTGATCTTCGAGAGGTTTATAAAATCATGAGAGGCATGGATAGGGTGAATACACAAGGTCTTTTCCCTGGAATGGGGGAGTTCAGAACTAGAGGGCATAGGTTTAGGGTGAGAGGGGAAAAGTTTAAGAGACCGAAGAGGCAGCTTTTTCAGAGGGTGGTGCGTGTATGGAATGGACTGCCAGAGGAACTGGTGGAGACTGGTACAATTACATTTAAAAGGCATTTGGATGGGTATATGAATAGGAAGGGTTTAGAGGGATATGGGCCAAGTGCTGGTAAGTGGGAATAGATTAGGTTAGGATATTTGGTTGGCATGGACAGGTTGGACCGAAGGGTCTGTTTCCATCCTGTACATCTCAATGACACTGTAACATATTTTTAAAATTGAATTCAAATTTCACTATCTGCTATGGTGGGATTTTAACCCAAGCTTCAGAACATTTGCCTAGATTTCTGGATTATTAGTCAGTAATGTTATCGCTCCACCACTGCTTCCCCATGTAAATCTTGCATTGTATCTCTGTGAGGGTCACAAAACTTTTTCTAAATATCTTTTATTGTATTAAACTTGTACTCTTAGCAAGGACTTAGAAAGAAAGAGTTTACATTTAAAGAGCACGTTATATATGTGGAATTGGGTATAAGAAGCTCATGATGAAAATTTGAGAGAAAAACATAAAACATTTTATGTTCTTCTCTCAACTCTTGTGGTAGTTCAGAATCTTAATGCAATCTTATTGGGAAGACACTTAGCTGTAAGATTGTCATGTCTACTTGTGTGGACCTGTTATCCACTCTGATGCCCTCCAACTGGTTATGGAGTGCTAGACGCTGTGGATTGGGTGCCGGAGCTGTGAAGCTTTGTACTAATTAAAGAAATAGAAAGCTGCAGATATTTCAACTGTGTAAAACATTTTTTGTCTGTAGGTGAAGGTGATTCTAGGTGAAGATCGGGAAGCCACAGGTATGCTGCTCAGTATCGATGGTGAGGATGGAATTGTTCGAATGGAACTGGATGACCAGCTGAAGATTCTCAACCTGAGGTTTCTTGGGATCCTCAGTGAAGAAGGGGCATTGAGTACAACACCCTCTGGCAAAGATGTATATAGTCGAAAGTAAAATTCTTTTCTGTGAAGTTTTTGTTCAGATTTTTAGGTTTCCCTCTTGTGTTCTTGCTTTGATAATGTCTTGCTTATTGTGGCCAGATGTTAGCAGTGGTTTGTTAAAAAGATTGAAAACAGCATCAACCAATTGTTTGAGCAAAAAACTGAATGTGGATTAATTTTACTACAAAAAGCAAAGATTTCTTTTTCCCCCCCTGAAAGTTGTTTGATGCAAGAAATGGGTTATAGCTGCATTTTGTAGGGTTTTTTTAAAATTTAAACACAACACAGAATGATTTGTGTGTAAACAGGTAACTGAGTCTGTACATGTGATGCTTGGAGGCAGTGAAAACTTTTGTAGCAATTGAATAGCACTCCTACGGGATGATACTGAAGGCTATTTTTATACTAAAAAAATTGTACAGATGTGAGAAGTCACATGGAAGAATATACTGCTTTGACAAAAATTACGGTAACTATTTTTTAAAAAAGCAGTGTGTAAGTTTGTATTATTGGAAACATTTTAATTTGGCATTTCTTTTGAAAGCTTTTGAAGGATCCTTTGAAATTAATTTAGTACATAGTATTCCATCTTCACACTTCAAACACAAATCTCCAAGTGCTTCAGACTGCATTAAGAATGAGTTGTTCCTTATATCCACTTTCTTGACGTACTGTTTATTATTCCAGATCCCCTCTGATTGCATTAAGTTTCAGTCAAGATGACCAGTTTAAAAAATTGTACCATAGCTGGCCAGAACATATTTGAGGATAGTGAGGCAGTGAATAATCAGAATTGGACTTATTAAACTAACTTGAAACTGAGAATGTACATCAGTTAGATGCGAATCCTCTACTTTTCAGTCTTTACATGAGTCAAAGGCAAAGGGCCTGGAAATTTTTCTTTGTTGAATCTGTTGTTTCTTTTCCTTTTCTCTGGTTATGCTGGAGACTTGCAGTATGTTAAGAGTGAATGACGTGCAGTGACAGTGATCTGAAACCATCAGCCTCACCACATGTTATGCACTGGATGGACATTCTCTTGCCCACAAATATTAGAATGTGGGAGTGGTGTTATTTTGAAGATTCCTTGTTTCTAAGGCTAGTGCAGAATTTTCAGGTGTGTTAAGTTTCACTCAGGTGCCTATTTGTGGGCGGCACGGTGGCACAGTGGTTAGCACTGCTGCCTCACAGCGCCAGAGACCTGGGTTCAATTCCCGCCTCAGGCGACTGACTGTGTGGAGTTTGCACATTCTCCCCGTGTCTGCGTGGGTTTCTTCCAGGTGCTCTGGTTTCCTCCCACAGTCCAAAAATGTGCAGGTTAGGTGAATTGGCCATGCTAAATTGCCCGTAGTGTTAGGGGGAGGGGTAAATGTAGGGGAATGGGTCTGGGTGGGTTGTGCTTCGGCGGGTCGGTGTGGGCTTGTTGGGTCGAAGGGCCTGTTTCCACACTAAGTAATCTAATCTATTTTCACCCACAAAATGGATTTTTTTCCCCATCAAGCTGTCTCCCATTTCCCTCTCCCTGAATAGTGGGCAGCAAGTGTGTGAGCCCCATGATCGCTGTCTTTGCACAACCTCCATCACCCCAGAGGCTGAGGAACTGATTAGAGCCTTCTGCTTTGTATAGGTCAGCCAACTCAGCTCCTACGCTGGCACTGCTGTGTCATTTGATTCTTTTTCTGCAATATCTTGAGGGCCACAATTTGTGGAATCCTGCTAAAGATTCAGCAGAACAAGAGAGTTATTCTGATTTTCCATCATTGTCATGTTGGGTTACCAGACTCTCTGTATACTTTTATCATTTGATGCTGCTGAGCATTGCAGGAGAAACGTACATGGCCCAGATACTACATTTAATGCAAATTGCTTAACCAGCAACATTGTGTTTAACTAAAAGTTAAGATGCAAAGGCACAAGAAAGGATGGGATGGGGTAATGTGATTATATCACAGAGGCAGTGAGCATCATTGGAATCCGGCTATTGCTGGGCAACTTGGGATGCTCCAAAGCTGCACAAAGCGTCTCTGACCCACAATGTATACATAACTGGCATTAAGTACTATGCAGGAGTCCTGCATTCAAATTGGAAGAAGTATGAATGGATTTTGAATTTTGTACACAGACACAAAGTCATGAAGTTTCTGAATTCACCAAAAAGAATCTGGCTGACTAATTTCATTAAAAACACTGAACCTGCTTGAGATTTCTTAATCTATTGTATTTGTAAAATTTCTGGAGCAATGATTTATAAGAACGGATTCATTCACTCTGTTGTCAATTGGGAAAAAAATCAATTATAAATTGTCTGGTTCAAACTCAATGTCAGTCAAACATTCAGCATCATGAGAACAAGATTTAAAATAATTGTCCCAAGTATCAGAGGACTGCTGACATTGTTGAAGCCAATATTGCCCAAATATTGAATAAGAATATGATTAAATATAATAAATGTTGAGCATAGCTGAGAGAGAATACATTTCATTGAAACTTTTTGACTTACGCTCATCAAGACAAATTCCAAAATACCAAAAAAGAAACCAACATTAATATTTTATGAGAGGAAAGTACTGATTCTTTGGCAAGTGGGTTGTGATCGATATATATTTTAATATGTGCAAGTGTTCTGTACTGCAGAACTTACTAACAATCCTAAATTGGTCATCAGGGTAATTTTTTGCACACTTAAGAGTATGTAGCAAATGTTTTCTATTGTAGAAGCATTTCTAATGTCTGACAGTGTGCTGTGAGTTTGCATGCACACAGTAGGTTTGTGAATTATGCCGACAACCAATTTATATTATCACTCTGGCTCACAGTATGGTGTATTTGCATGTACAAGTTACTGGAATAATCATATGCATTATTATATAGGATCCTATCCTTTGTCATGGAAAAAAACATAATGTGCCTGATTTAACTCAACAAGTGTGACAGCCTTTCTCTGGTTTATTAGGGCAAAACTTTGATCAGTCAAAGTCAACCTGTCTTATTTAAAATTGAATCAAAGCTTGGCAGCTAACAGTCAGTCATAATTAACAGGTTATTAATCTAGACTCTGCACACTGAGGGTTATCTATACATTCTCCATGGCAATGTTTCTACCAGTCAAGAATGCACTTATCAACCAATCAGCACTTTCATTATAAAATAAAAATGTTGGTTTGCCTTTACTTCGGTACGTTTTATAAATTCTCCTGATGTGTGCAAAATCATAGGCTTCAACAAAATGTCTTTTTTCAACAATCCTCAAGTTCTGTACTATACAACAAAGATCTTAAACATGGGGCAGATGTTTTCCATCTTGGATCGATATGTTAGTTTGAAGTACACTTGTGAAATTAGACCCGCTGCAAATGTTCAGTCCTGTTCTATACAAGAAAAAGAGAATGTTTACGATGTTGTTATTTTACAATGGCCACTGCTAAGATCTGCTTCCACTATCTAGTTTGCTGAATGTCTCCTCCTCATGTAAAGTGTATTTCTGTGGTTTGGGAATATCACTGTATGGCCAATATTTGAGCTTATAAACCTATTTTTGTTTGAATGGAGTAAATAAAAAGACTTGCAGATCTTAAAAACATCTGTTGTACTTACTTGCAGAGGGCTGCTCTTTAAGGTTTCTCAAACTTTCTTTGCAAAACTTTTCATTCTCATTCAGATATTGTTCTCTGTGCTGGTAGTCTCTTCTGGGTTCTGATGGTGATGGTTCACATTCCACATCAGTGACTTACCATCCAATTCTGTCACAGGTTATTCATCTAGACTCTGCACGCTGAGGGGTATCTATTCTGTTCTCGTGACAATTGAAGCATGCCTACTCTACAATTCAATAAGGGCATGTCTATACATCTGCCTTGATTGTGCAGCCCAATCCGACACCCTTTACTTCCTTGGTGCCTGGGAATTTTATTGTTAGCCACATTTTTACTCCATGATTGAGGTCCCCCTGAAGAAGGGTTAAGGATTTCCAAGATTCACATATGTCTAACAAGTTTCTCATCCCAGGCTGAAATGACTGACACCTTATCACTCCCTGACATTATAGATGCAGTTTCCAGGAGGGAGTCAATGAAAAGTAATCAGAAACTGGAAATCCAAGATCTACCACTTTCCTTGACCATTGAATGATGATGAAATTACAGGTGAAATCAATTCCACATTCACTGGGAATTAAACTTTGGACCTGGCTGGTCTATGGCTAAGCATCTTGCTGGTTATGTGATTTTGGGAGGTTGGGGTGAGAATCGCAAGACAGTCTGGATGTACACACCAGACTTGCTTCCCACCTGAGCATGTTCAAAGTATGTTCACGAGAATGATTCCAGGAATGAAAAGCTTATCATATGAGGAATGTTTGAGGATTCTAGGTCTATACTCGATGAGGGTTAGAAGCATGAAGGTGCGGGGGGGATCTAATTGAAAATTACAGAATACTGAATGGCCGGGATAGAGTGGATGTTGGGAAAATGTTTCCATTGGTAGAGATTAGGACCCGAGGGCACAGCCTTAGAGTAAAGGGAAAATGTTTTACAACGGAGATAAAGAGAAACCTCTTCAGCCAGTGAGTGGTGAACCTATGGAATTCACTGCCACAGAGGGCTGTGGAGGCAAGGTCATTGAGTATATTTAAGATGGAGAATAGATTGTCAAGGGGATCAAGGGCTATGGGGAGAAAGCAGGAAAATGGGGCTGAGAAATTTATCAGCCATGATTGTGTACACACCGTACACCAACGGGCTGAAAGGCCTAATTTCTGCTCCTATGTCTTATGGTCTTAAAGGGCTAGTTTGAGAGGTTTTATGCTGATTCTTAACGAAGGAAGAAAAGAGTGAAGTAAATATGTAAATTCCAGAGCACAAGGCCTAGGTACATTCCCATTTTAATTGGCAGGGGAATGGGATTTTGCGTTCAAGTGTGTTAGGTCAAATTTTCAGGAACACAGTACTTGATGGATTGTCAGGTTGGAGAATATAGAGAGAGGCAAGACCATGGAAGAATTTGAACAAGTTTAACACTATTAAGACCATAGAATCAGAGAACTGTACAGCATGGAAACAGACCCTTCAGTCCAACTCGTCCATGCCGACCAGATATCCCAACCCAATCTAGTCCCACTTGCTAGCACCTGGCTCATATCCCTCCAAACCCTTCCAATTCATATACCCATCCAGATGCCTTTTAAATGTTGCAATTGTACCAGTCTCCTCCACTTCCTCTGGCAGCTCGTTCCATACACATACCACCCTTTGCATGAAAAAGTTGCCCCTTAGATCTCTTTTATATCTTTCCCCTCTCACCCTAAACCTATGCCCTCTAGTTCTGGACTCCCCCACCCCAGGGAAAAGACTTTGTCTATTTATCCTATCCATGCCCCTCATGATTTTATAAACCTCTATAAAGTCAGCCCTCAGCCTCTGCCGCTCCAGGGAAAACAGCCCCAGCCTATTCAACCTCTCCCTATAGCTCAAATCCTCCAACCCTGGCAACATTCTTGTAAGTCTTTACTGAACTCTTTCAAGATTCACATCTTTCTGATAGGAAGGACACCAGAATTGCATGCAATATTCCAACAGTGGCCTAACCAATGTCCTGTACATCCACAACATTATCTCCCAATTCCTGTACTCACTACTCTGACCAATAAAAGAAAGCATACCAAACGCCCTCTTCACTATCCTATCTACCTGTGACTCCACTTTCAAGGAGCTATGAACCCGCACTTCAAGGTCTCTTTGTTCAGCAACACTCCCTATGACCTTACCATTAAGTGTATACCAGAAGAAATAGGAAAGAGAATAAGCCATATAGCCCCTTCGGCCTGTTTGGTGGTTTAATAGAATCATGGCTGATCTGACATTCCTCACATTCACATCCTTCATGTGCTCCTAAACAATCTGTGTTGGAAGGCAACTCAAATAATGAATGGCATCAGTTCGTTACCCAATGTTTGGGTGTGGGACCAATGGAAGGTGAGAAATTTATTAAGGGAATTCCACAGCCTGGACAGAAGTTTATGTTCGTGTCGAATGAGGAAGCACACACCACCGGAGCCAGATATTACATGGGGATAGTGCCCTGTTAAAGGCAAAACAAAACAAGATATTAAAGAAAAACTGGACGCCTTGCTCTCATTCCACTTATATAGTGCCTTTCACAACCTCAGTACATCCCAATTTAATTTTCTTATCACTAAAACAGGATGTTGTGTTTCGTTCTGGTCACCTTGTTATAGGAAAGATATTATGAAACTGGAAGACTACAGAAGAATGACGTTGCCTGGACTCAGTGGTTTGAGTTATAGGGAGAGGTTGAACAAATTGGGACCGTAAGAAACCGAGGAGGGGCACCTCATAGAGGTGTTTCAGATCATGAGAGGCATGGATAGGATGTACGCACTCAGTCTTTTTACCAAGGGTCGGGGAGTTAAGGATTACAGGGCATCAGTTAAAGGTTAGAGGGCAAAGAATCAAAGGAAACCTGAGGGGCAACATTTGTACACAGTGGCATGCATATGGAATGAGCTGTCAGTGGAAGCGGTCGAGGTGGGTATGTTAACAACATTTAAAAGGCATTTGGACAATTACAACGGATAGGGAAGGATATGGGCCAAGTGCAGGGAAATGGGATTAGCAAGGACAGATATTTTGGTCAGCGTGGACCAGTTTAGAACAAAGAGTCTGTCTTTGTGCTGTAGGACTTTTTGACTCCATTTGGCTGTAATAGTGCAGATATCTATTTGGATGCAACAGGATCCTCATTAACTTAAAATAACAATGACCAGATAAACTGCAATAAAAAAATCAAATGTTGAAATACTCAGCAGTTCTGGTAGGATCCTTAGAGATAAAGACGAAGTTAAAGTTTTTAGTCAAGTATAACTCCTTCAGAATAATGTGTTTTGATTGAGGGATAGATATTGGTCATGATGTTGGGGAAAATGCCACCATTCTTCAAAATACTGCCATTGAACCTTTTATCACCACCTGAAACATTAGACAGTACCTCTGTTTAATGCTTCATTAGATTTAGATTACTTACAGTGTGGAAACTGACCCTTTGGCCAATCAAGTCCACACCGACCCTCCGAAGCACAACCCACCCAGACCCATTCTCCTACATTTACCCCTTCATCAGGCAATTTAGCATGACCAATTCACCTAACCTGCACATTTATGGACTGTGGGAGGAAACCAGAGGAAACCCACACAGACACAGGGAGAATGTGCAAACTCCACACAGTCAGTCGCCTGAGGTGGGAAATTGAACCCAGGTCTCTGGCACTGTGAGACAGCAGTGCTAACCACCGTGCCGCCCGTCTGAAACATAATGAATTAGGTATAGGGATAGGCTACTCAGACCTGTGCTATTCAGTAAAATCTTAGAGTCATAGTGATGTACAGCATGGAAACAGACCCTTTGGTCCAACTTGTCCATGCCAACTAGCTATCCCAACCTAATTTAGTCCCACCTGCATATATGCCTCCAAACCCTTCCTCTTTATATACCCATCCAGATGCCTTTTAAATGTTGCAATTGTACTAGCCTCCATCACTTCCTCTAGCAGCCCATTCTATACATCCTCTATGTGAAAAGATTGCCCTTACTCTCTTTTATATCTTCCCCCCCTCACCCTAAACCTATGCCCTCTAGTTCTGGACTCCCCCACCCCAGGGAAAAGACTTTGTCTATTTATCCTAATCATGTCCCTATTGATTTTATAAATCTCTATAAGATCATCCCTCAGCCTCCGTCGCTCCAGGGAAAACAGCCCTAGCCTATTCAGCCTCTCCCTAAAGCTCAAATCCTCCAATCCTGGCAACATTCTTGTAAATCTTTTCTGGACCCTTTCACGTTTTACATCTTTCCGATAGGAAGGAGACCAGATTTGCATGCAATATTCCAACAGTGGCCTAACCAATGTCCTGTACAGCCGCAACATGGCCTCCCAACCCCTGTACTTAATACTCTGACCAACATTGGCTGATCTGATTACTCCACATTGCTGCCTCTCCACTTTAACGTTTGATTCTTTGTTGGTCAAGAACCTGCTATGCCTTCAACGTATTCAGTGGTCTGTCCTCCCCCTTTACCTGGAGAAGAGAATTTCAAAAATTCAACTTAGTCTCTGTTTTTAACAGGAAACCCCTTATTTTTGAAACATAAGATCTAGTTCTAAAGTCTTCCACAAGAGGGACTATCCTCTTAAAGTATTTCTTGTGAAGACCTCTCATAATCATGTATGTTTCAATAAGATCACCTCTTCTCCAAACTCCAATGGAGATAGGCATAGCTTTCCTCTTAAGAAAGCCATTAATCCCAGGTATCAGTTCAGTGGACCTTCACTGAACTGCTTCCACCATATTTACATGTAGTTCCCCTATAATGTGGTAGTTGTGTTCCTGTGTGACATTGTATCATAGAAAATTACGCAATAGAAGTAATGGGAAAAATAGGGTTAGGGATTCCAGTTAGTAAACCTGGCCATTTCTGGTGTGTTACGGAAATGCCAAGTTGTTACAAGCAAAATTTCCCAATGTACTGTTGTATTTATTCCTTGCTCCTTGTAGAGTGGAGTTTATCCAGGACCTGGCCCTCCGCCATTAAACTTTGTGAAACTTCTGGAAGTTTTTTTTGATGCGGGTAAAATCTCTTTTTTGAGGGGGTGGCGAAAGGGCTGGGATATTCTAAACGGCTGGAGATTTTGATGCGTTTCGGATTTCAGAGAGGATGAGAGGCCGACACTCTCAGATCCTCCCATGTGCCCCACCGACACCCCCAATTTGGATCAGGCATAACTAGGGGATGGGTAGGGTGGGGTTGCCAGTGGTCTGTCCTTAGTTTCACACTCCCCTCTTCCACATACACCCTCTCTTGTAAAGTCACAATGTGTTGAAGCTTCAGATAGCTGGCAACTGAGCCTCTGCTTAACAACAGGCCCTGCTTCCGCTCCAACTCTTGATGGACATCACTGTACTTGCACTTTCTTTCCTCTCTCTCTCCCTCCCTCCCTCTCCTCCCGCACTTTGGCTCTCAATCCCCAAACTCTGTGCATGGTCACAGTAAGCATTTCAGCAAAATATTCCAATTTTGCTTCCCCTACCTTAGTTGCAGATAGAAGCGAAAAAATACACACACACACACACACACACACACACACCAACCTGTTTCAATGGAGGCGCCAGCAGAATAAATCACAGATTGCTGGTAATACAGGGGATGGAATCGTGTAACAGTGAGTGAGAGTTTGCTTAATAAAAAAAAGTATGCAATTCACAAATCACATTCCAGCAGATCTGGCAGTATCTGTTGACGGAAAAACAGTTAACGTTTCAAATCCTAAAATTAAAAGAATTAAGTTCTGAAGAAGAGATATTGGACTTAAAAGATTGTATCTGTTTCTCTCTTCACAGATATCACTGAATTTCTCCAGCAATTTCTGTTTCTGCTGCATTTCAAGTGTCACCCAGGATTTCATGTTCAAGTCCCCTGTTTGGGAATTCATATGTCCTTCTGACTGAAGCAAGCACTCATAAACTTAACTACTGCTTTGTGCCCTGTAAACCATTTAAAGTCAACTTCAGGTCAACTTTTAAGACATGAGCACATTTAAGCAGATGCAATACAGCATGGCTAAATGTAAACTTCTATACTTTGGAGTGAAAATCAGAAGAGTATTATCTCTGAGGTTCTGTGGAAGGGTCATCTGTGATTTCTCTTCACAGATGCTGCCAGACCTGCTGAGCTTTTCCAGCAAATTCTGTTTTTGTTTCTGATTTACAGCATCCACAGTTCTTTCAGTTTTTAATTAATATTATTAAATGGTCATCTATTGGAAATAAGGACATACAAAGGGATTTGGGTTTCCTTGTACATCAATAAATGAATGAGAGCTCTGAAGAAGGCTCACTGGACTCAACATTAATTCTCTTTGTCTCCACAGATGCTGCCAATTTATGTTTTTGAGTCAATGAATGTAGGCAGGTGCAAGAGGCAGTTTGGAAGACAAATGGTACATTGGCTTTCATTGCAAAAGGATTTGAGTTCAGAAGTAGGGATGTCTTAATGTAGCCATACAGGACCTTGATGAGAACACAGCTAAGAAAGACATAATCCCATGGAAGGAGTGCAGCAGAGATTCATTAGGCTGCTACAAGGTATAGCATATATGGAAAGATTGGTTCAACTGGGTCCGTATTCATGAGAATTTAGAAGTATGGGTGGTTCTGATTGCAACGTGCAAAATTCTAACAGGGCTGGACATATCAGTTGCAAAGAGGACGGTTTCCCTGATTGGGGAGTCTAGAATCAGGGGTCACAGTCTCAGAATACGAGGGTCAACCATTTAGGTCTGGGAGAAGGAACAATTTCTTCATTCAAAGGCTGGTGAACCTGTGGACTTCTCTATCACTGAAGGCTGTGGAGGCCAAGTCACTGAATATCTTGAAGAAAGATAGATGTATTTTTACATTTCAAAGGCATCAAGGGCAATGGGCAGAAAGTGGTAACACATGGCATTTAGGTAGAGAATCAGCCATGATCATTTTCAATCAAAGGGCCAGGAAAGACTGGTTTCTATGTCTTTTTTATTTTTTATTTTTATGCATTTGTAAGAGGATGTGGGCGTTGCTGGCTGGCCAGCATTTATTGCTTGTCCCTAGTTACCCTTGAGACGGTGGTGGGAAGCTGCCACTGTTGCAGTCCGCCTGCCATGGGTTGACAACACATTGTCATAGGGAAGGAATGCCAGGATTTTGACTCAGCGACAGTGAAGGAACGGCAAAATATTTCCAAGTCAGGCTGGTGAGTGGCTTGAAAGGAAACTTGAAGGTGATAGTGTTCCATATATTTGTTGCCCTTGTCCTTCTAGATGGAAGTGGCCATGGGTTTGGAAGGTGCTGTCTGAGGATCTTAGGTGAATTTCTACAGTGCATCTTGTAGCTATGCAGCTACCAAGTGTCACTGGTGGATGGAGTGGATGCAGTGCCAATCAAGCGGGCTGCTTTGTCCTGGATAGTGTCAAGCTTCTTCAGTGTTATTGGGGCTGCACTTATCCAGGTGTGTGGTGTATTCCATCACACTCCTGACGTGTGCCTTGTAGATGTTGGACAGGCTTTCGGGAGTCAGAAGGTGAGTTACTTAGCCTCTGACCTGCTCTTATAGCCACTGCATTTATGTGATGAGTCCAGTTAAATTTCTAATCAATTATAACTCCCAAGAGGTTGATAGTGGGGGATTCGGTGGTTGTAATACCATTGATTGTCAAAGCCGGTGGTTAGATGGTCTCTTATTGGTGGTGATTGTCATTGCCTGGCATTGTGTGGTGCAAATGTTACTTGCCACTTGTCAGACCAAGTCTGGATATTGTCTAGATCTTGTTGCATTTGGACATGGACTGCTTCAGTGTCTGAGGAATCGCAAATGGTGCTGAACATTGTGCAATCATCGGCGAACATCCCTACATCTGATCTTATGCTGGAGGGAGGATCTTTGATGAAGCAGCTGAAGATGCCTGGGCCTAGGACATTACCCTGAGGAACTCCAGCAGAGATGTCCTGGAGGTGAGATAAGTGACCTCCAATAACCACGACCATCTTCCTAAGTGTAAGGTATGACTCTAACCACCATGAGAGTTTGCCCCCTAATACCAATTGATTCCAGTTTTGCTAAGGCTCCTTGATCCCACACTCTGTCAAATGTAGCCTTGATGTCAAGAACTGATACTCTAACCTTACCTCAGGAATTTAGCTCTTTTGTCCATGTTTGAACCAAGACTGTAATGAGGTCAGGAGCTGAGTGGCCCTGGTGGAACCCAAACCGGGGTGTCACTGAGCAGGTTATTACTGAGCAGGTGCTGCTTGATAGCACTGTCGATGATACCTTCCATCAGTTTACTGATAATCGAGAGTAGACTGTTGGGGTGGTAATTGGCCATGTTGGATTTGGAGATAGTGAGGACTGGTGAAAGGTCCTGACCTGAAATGTTGACTCTCCTGCTCCTCTAATGCTACTTGACCTGTGCTTTTTCCAGGTCCACATTTTATTGACTTTGGGTTGGATTTGTCCTGGTTTTTATGTACAGGACATACTTGGATAATTTTCCACATTGTCGGGTAGATGCCAGTGTTGTAATTGTACTGGAACAGCTTAGCAAGGGGAGCGGCAAGTTCTGGAACACAAGTTTTTAAGTACTCTTGATGGAATATAGTCAAGGCCCATGGCCCTTGCAGTCTACAAGGTTTCCAACCCTTTCTTGATGTTATGTGGAGTGAATCGATTTGGCTGAAGCTTAGTATCTGTAATGCTGGGCACCAGTGGAAGAGGCCAAAATAGATAATCTACTCGGCACTTCTGGCTGAAGATTACTGCAAAAGCTTCAGCCTTATCTTTTGCACTGACATGCTGGGCTCTTGCATCATTGAGGATGGGGATAGTTGTGGAGCCTCCTCTTCCGTTGAGTTGTTTAATCATCCACCAGCATTCAAGACTGGATGTGGCAGGATTGCAGATCTCTGTCAATCACTTGTTGTTGTGGCATGCAAACAGTCCTGTTTGGTGGCTTCACCAGGTTGACATATCATTTTCAGATGGTGCTACTCTTGGCATGCCCACCTGTTGGCATGCTCGACGCCAACGGTCTTTTCGCAGCAGAGAGCGGCGGGAGCTGGGCGGAAGTTCAGACGGAGCGCAAAGCCGGTCGGGTAGGTAAGTGATTGTTATTAGAGTGGGTGTGTTCTAAACCCCAGACCCTACAAAGTAGGGTCTCCCTCCCTCCCTCCTCCTCTAACCTTAATTAAGAGTCCACAGAGTTGCCATAGGAAGACGGTCTAAGGAAGTTTAGATCGAAGAGTGAGGCTTCAGCTCAGGAATCTTGATAAAGAGGTTGAGTAAAGAGATTACACCACAGTTGAAGAGGGTGAAGACATGACTGCTCAGCTGGTTCAGTGCGCTACGTGTTTGATGTGGCAAGTCAATGACTCTGGTGTGTCTGGCTCGTATATGTGTGGAAAGTGTGCGCACATTCAGCAATTGACCGAGCATATTGCAGCACTGACGAAAGAACTCGAAGACCTTAGGCTCATCCGAGAGAACGAGATCTTTCTGGACAAGACCTTCAGTGATGTTATTACACCAATCATGCCAGAAGAGAGCAGAAGAGTGCAGACGATGAGGAAGGCAGAGAGGAGACAGGTGCAAGAGACGCCGGGAGAAGTACCTGTCAGGAACAAGTTGAAGCTTTTGGAAACAGTAGAGTCTGATGACACTACCAGTTCGCAAGGCGGCCATGTTTGTCCATCAAAAGTTGCCGCAGAAGCAGAGCGGAAGAGTCGGACATCACATAGAGCCGTGGTAATAGGGGACTCCATCGTGAGAGGAACTGACCGGGGTTTTTGTGGCAGCAGACGGGATTTAAGGATGGTGTGTTGCTTTCCTGGTGCTAGAGTGAAAGACATCGCGGACAGAGTGCAGGACATCCTCAAGGACGAGGGTGAAGAGCCCGAGGTGGTGGTACACGTCGGCACAAATGATGTCGGGAAGAAGAGGAGGAACATACTACAGCGAGACTTCGCAGAACTAGGAAGAAGGCTAAAAAGCAGGACGTCCAAGGTGGTTATCTCCAGTTTGCTTCCAGTTCCTCGGGCTAGTGTGGCCAGAAACCAGGAGATAATGGACTTGAACGTGTGGTTGGGGAACTGGTGCAGGAAGCAAGGTTTCAAGTTCTTGGATCACTGGGGTATATTTTATGGTAACCATAAATTCTACAAGAGAGATGGCTTGCACCTTAATAGAACAGGGATCGGCATTCTGGCAGGCAGGTTTTCTGCTGCAACACCGCTACATTTAAACTAAGTAGCGGGGGGGAGGGGACAAGCTGGATGTTTAAAAAGGAAATTGAAGGGGTAGTTAGAACAAGAGAAGTCAAGAAAGACAACTGTATCAAGGAGGCAGAAAACTGGAAAAGGCATCATGCTGTAAAGTTGAGTGAAATAAGGGTTGAGGGGAAGGGTGAGAGCAGTAACAAATTAAAAATTCTATATATGAATGCACGAAGCATTAGACACAAGGTGGATGAGCTTGAGGCTCTTTTGGAAATTGGCAGATACGATATTGTGGGGATAACTGAGACGTGGCTTCATGGGGACAGGGCCTGGGAAATGAATATTCAAGGCTACATGTGTTATCGTAAGGATAGACTGACGGGCAGAGGGGGTGGGGTGGCCTTGTTGGTAAGGGAGGATATTCAGTCCCTTGCGCGGGCGGACCTAGAGTCAGGGGATGTAGAGTCAGTGTGGATAGAGCTTCGAAACACTAAGGGTAAAAAGACCCTCATGGGAGTCATCTACAGGCCCCCAAACAGTAGTCTGGATGTTGGAGGTAAGTTGAATCAGGAGCTGAAATTGGCTTGTCGCAAAGATGTTACTACAGTTGTTATGGGGGATTTTAACATGCAGGTAGACTGGGAGAATCAGGATGGTATCGGGCCTCAAGAAAGAGACTTTGTGGAGTGCCTCAGAGATGGATTTTTAGTGCAGCTGGTGCTGGAGCCGACCAGGGATAAGGCGATTCTGGATCTGGTATTGTGTAACGAACCAGAATTGGTCAGTGACCTCGAAGTGAAGGAGCCGTTGGGAAGTAGTGACCATAATACAATAAGCTTCAATCTGCAATTTGAGAGGGAGTGGGTACAATCTGAAGTGACAATATTTCAGTTGAATAAAGGGAAATATGGAGCTATGAGGGAGCAACTGGCCAAAGTTCAATGGTATAATACCTTAACAGGGAAGACCGTGGAGGAACAATGGCAGATATTTCTGTGTATAATGCAGAAGATGCAGGATCAGTTCATTCCTAAAAGGAAGAAAGATCCCAGGAGGAGACATGGGCGGCCGTGGCTGACAAGGGAAGTAAAGAAGCATATAAGGTTAAAAGAGAAAAAGTATAACTTAGCGAAGATAAGCGGGAAAACGGAGGACTGGGAAGCTTTTAAAGAACAACAGAGGATTAGTAAGAAGGAAATACGCAGAGAAAAAATGAGGTACGAAGGCAAACTGGCCAAGAATATAAAGGAGGATAGTAAAAGCTTTTTTAGGTATGTCCAAGGCAAAAAAATGGTTAGGACAAAAATTGGGCCCTTGAAGACAGAAGCAGGGGAATATATTACTGGGAACGAAGAAATGGCAGAGGAATTAAATGAGTACTTCAGATCTGTGTTCACTGGGGAAGACACAAGCAATCTCCCTGAGGTAACAGTGGCTGAAGGACCTGAACTTAAGGGAATTTCTATTTGCCAGGATTTGGTGTTGGAGAGACTGTTAGGTCTGAAGGTTGATAAGTCTCCGGGACCTGATGGCCTGCATCCCAGGGTACTGAAGGAGGTGGCTCGGGAAATCGTGGATGCGCTGGTGATTATTTTCCAGAGTTCAATAGAATCGGGGTTGGTTCCTGAGGATTGGAGGGCGGCTAATGTTGTGCCACTTTTTAAGAAGGGTGGGCGGGAGAAAGCAGGAAATTATAGACCAGTTAGTCTGACCTCAGTGGTGGGAAAGATGCTGGAGTCTATTATAAAGGATGAAATTACGGCACATCTGGATAATAGTAACAGGATAGGACAGAGTCAGCATGGATTTATGAAGGGGAAATCATGCTTGACTAATCTTCTTGAATTTTTTGAGGATGTAACTCGGAAGATGGACGAGGGAGATCCAGTGGATGTAGTGTACCTGGACTTTCAGAAAGCTTTTGATAAAGTCCCACACAAGAGGTTAGTGAGTAAAATTAGGGCGCACGGGATTGGGGGCAAAGTACTAGATTGGATAGAGAATTGGTTGGCTAATAGGAAACAAAGGGTAGTGATTAACGGCTCCATTTCGAAATGGCAGGCAGTGACCAGTGGGGTACCGCAGGGATCCGTGCTGGGACCGCAGCTTTTTACAATATATGTAAATGATATAGAAGATGGTATCAGCAATAACATTAGCAAATTTGCTGATGACACAAAGCTAGGTGGTAGGGTAAAATGTGATGAGGATGTTAGGGGATTACAGGGTGACCTGGACAAGTTAGGTGAGTGGGCAGATGCATGGCAGATGCAGTTTAATGTGGATAAATGTCTGGTTATCCACTTTGGTGGCAAGAACAGGAAGGCAGATTACTACCTCAATGGTATCAAATTAGGTAAAGGGGCTGTTCAGAGAGATCTGGGTGTTCTTGTCCACCAGTCAATGAAGGCAAGCATGCAGGTACAGCAGGTCGTGAAGAAGGCTAATAGCATGCTGGCCTTCATAACAAGAGGGATTGAGTATAGAAGCAAAGAGGTGCTTCTGCAGCTGTACAGGGCCCTGGTGAGACCACACCTGGAGTACTGTGTACAGTTCTGGTCTCCAAATTTGAGGAAAGACATTCTGGCTATTGAGGGAGTGCAGCGTAGGTTCACGAGGTCAATTCCTGGAATGGCAGGATTGCCTTACACGGAAAGACTGAAGCGACTGGGCTTGTATACCCTTGAGTTTAGAAGACTGAGAGGGGATCTGATTGAAACGTATAGGCTTATGAAAGGATTGGACACTCTGGCAGGAGGGAACATATTTCCGTTGATGGGGGAGTGCCGAACCAGAGGACACAACTTAAAAATACGGGGTAGACCATTTAGGACAGAGATGAGGAGAAACTACTTCACCCAGAGAGTGGTGGCTGTGTGGAATGCTCTGCCCCAGAGGGCAGTGGAGGCCCAGTCTCTGGATTCTTTTAAGAAAGAATTGGATAGAGCTCTTAAAGATAGTGGAGTCAAGGGGTACGGAGATAAGGCTGGAACAGGATACTAATTAGGAATGATCAGCCATGATCATATTGAATGGCGGTGCAGGCTCGAAGGGCAGAATGGCCTACTCCTGCATCTATTGTCTATTGTCTACTCTTCATTGAACCAGGACTGGTCCCCTGGTTTGATGGTAATGTTTGAGTGGGAGATATGCTAGGCCCTGAGGTTACAGATTGTGCTGGAGTACAAGTCTTCTGCTGTTGATGGCCCACAATGCCTCACAGGTGCCCAGTCTTGAGTTTCTAGATCTTTTCATAGAATCCTGACAGTATGAGGAACAGTATTTGGCCCAACAAGTCCACACCAACCCTCTGAGTAGTAACCCACCCAGATCCTTTCCCCTATCCTATATTTCCCCTGACTAATGCACCTAACCTCTACATCCCTAGACACTATGTCAATTTAGCAAAGCCAAATCACCTCATCTGCACATATTTGGATTGTGAGAGGAAACCGGAGCACACAGATGAAACCCACGCAGACACGGGGAGAATGTGCAAACTACACGCATTCACCCAAGGCTGGAATCGAACCCAAGTCCGTGGCACTGTGCTAACCACTCAGCCGCCATGCCGTCCCTGTTCGAAGTCTGTCCCAGTTAGTGCCAGGCAAAACGATGGAGAGTATTCTCAATGTGAAGGTGGTACTTCATTTCCACAAGGACAGTGCGGTGGTCGCTTTTATCAACACCATCATGGACAGATGTTTCTAGCATTGGACTGCAAGAGGACATCTTAAGGGCAACTAGATGTGGGAAATATCCAGTCTGTGAGTATATTAACAAACTTCAGTCCTTTCGCCATAGCCTTCTACATGCTTGTTTATGAAGTACATACCCGAAACCCTTCCAAAACTGGTAAGTATTCTGCTTCTCCAACTGTTTTGGAGGTTCCATGACTCGCACCTCCACATAATAAACTCTCCATGGTCCATTTGAAGATGACCTTGAACTGATGATCTTCAGGTTAAAAGTAGCTGAGCAGTGGAAATAGATAATCTCCGTTAAATTTGTCACCCATGTGAAACCTCTGGAGTTCGTGCTTCTTCCCTCTTTTTTTAGATAACTGAATCTCAGTTCGATTTATTTCTGCCTGATTTCACAGGTATTTTGAATCGGGTTTTGTGTTTCCTTTCAGAACTGGTTTGTCCTCCTTCCCTCACCGTGATGACCTTTGGCGGTTACCGGGAGGCGGGAGTGGAATTCGAAAAACAACCGAACTTGCTGATTGTCAGGTCCTCCCTTTCGCGGCCTTGATTGGTTAGAAGGCGCCACCGTGCGTTAGCATCTCCACTTCCGTTTGGTCTTGCCCCACGTCAATCAGACAAGGCAGATGTTCGGTTGAGAGGAAAGGGGGTGGGAGATCGGCTTAAGATGGCGGCGTCGCTCAGCTGCATGTGTCGCCGCTCAACCCTGGACCTCTGTGGGAAAATTCTACGCTGCCGGCCCGCCACCAATCGCAAAAGGTCCGCGTTGAAAAGTTGTGAGGTAAAGCTTGGCTCGTCCCCGGCGTGTCGGGCCCTGTCGGTCGAGAAAGGCCGCGGGCCGAGCGGCTCCGGGGCGGGAGGCCTGGCCCATGCCATCCTGCAGGAGAAGCTTCAACAGCAGGAACGGGCCAAAGAGGAGGCCGGCAGCGGGGAGCCAGGGGCTGGCGGCAGCGACGCGGGCACCGAGCAGGAGCAGAAACAGAAGCAAAACGCGGCATACGCCAAGAAAATGGTGCTGAGACTGGCGGGACTGCTGGGGGCTGGCAGCGCATTCGCCGTGGTCTACGTCTTCGGTGAGTGGCAGCGGCTCAGTGTCCAACATCAGAAAAATCTCCAGCTGAAACATCTTGTTGCTGCATGGTTATCTCCATCTATATTTGCTATGTCAACTGTCACGCTGCAATTGTAGACTGTAACCTCAGGGTGGCGCTGTGGAACGGCGTTCTGAAGTCACTCTCAGCTTAGGGTCCATCTGAATACAGGTACTGCACTGATTTTTGTCACTGAGTTGAGAATCACACAACTCCAGATTATATTCCAGCAGGTTTATTTGGAAACAGTACACCACCTGGTGAAAGAGGAGTGCTTCCAGATAAACCTGTTGGACTATAATGTGGTGTTGTGTGATTTTTTAACTTTGTACTCTCCAGCCCAACACTGGCACCTCCCCATCATGATTTTGTCACTAACAGTGTAATTTTTTTTGGGAATGCTGGATATACTTGTAGGATTACAGGATTGTTTCAGTGTAGAAGGAGGCCATTTAACCAGTCTGGACTCAAGACATTGGCTTGCTTTCTCTCCATGGATGCTGTCTGGCCCGCTGTGGTCTCTGACATTTTTTTTTTGTTTTCATGCCATTCAGCTGGCATGTCTGTACCAGTTCTCCAAAGAGAGCTCCTATGAACTAATGTGTGTTCTTCTTAATGGGGGCTGTTATACCACAGCTATCTCTCAGTTGTAGCTGATCAGGAAACTCTCTCACCCTTGTGCCTTGTTATTGGCATGTTACAATCATGTTGGCGTGTTATTGGCATGTTGCAGCCTGCTGATCAAACTGTGTGGCTGTGTTATGAGACTGATTCTGTTGCCATTATGTCCTAAGGTAGGTCTTGAACCCAGAATTTCTGGCCAGAGGTAGGAATGCTATGTACTGTGCTACTAGACTATTCTAGTTTTCTTAATTAACCGGCTTGGGTGATTAGTGAGCTGTGACACAAATGTAAACGCAGTGGTTGAATTGTGCACCTATTATTTGAATGTTACCCAAAAAACAAGACCTGTTGCTGAAGCTTTTTATCGTGCTGTCATCAGGGCAAATTTGAAAATGACCACAGCAGTTTACAGCACAGGAGAAAAGAGTGCTGATCAGTTGACAAGTCAACTCGAAAAGCTGAGTCACTGTCATTGCCAAAGCAATGAGAAACCCTGGGCTTTCTGAGCTCCTGAATAATTCCAAAAAAAGCCATAAGGCCACATTTGTTAAACCTAAAACACCATATTTTTTTTTAGGTGTGATTCTGTGATTGGTTGTTCCTGTCACTAGGATTGTTAAGCAATGTAAAGTAATCAAACAGGTAACATGGCTCACTTATGTTTGCTAAATGTGACATATATTCATAACAATGTCTGGAAACAAAACAAATATTCAGGCCTTGCACCTTTTTAAAAATTACCCAAGACCCGAATGTTCTTCACCCAGATCTCCAAATAATGCAAAGGAACTTGTAAGGTTACCTCATGGAACCTTTTCACTGATGCTTTGTCTCATTTTAGTATGTATTATGAGACACAGTTCACCTTTTGAAAGTAGTAAACCAGTTTATTATTTCAGTTCAGAAATATTGAATCTAAAAAACTCAGTCTCATTTCAATGTTCTCTACTAATGGGAGAGATACTAAACAAATATTTTGCATTAGTGTTTACTGTGCAGAAGGATATGGAAGATATAGAATATGGAGAAATAGATAGACATTTTTCAAGATGTCACCATTACAAAGGAGGAAGTGTTGGATGTCTTGAAATGCATAAAGGTTGATTAAATCCCCAGGATTTGATCCAGTATACCCAAGAACTCTGTGGGAAGCTAGGGAAGTGATTCCTGGGCCCTTTGCTGAGATATTTTTATCATTGAAAGTCTCAGATAAGGTAGCAGAAGACTGGAGATTGGTTAACATGGTACCATTATTTAAGAAGGGTGGTAAGGACAAGCCAGGGAACTATAGACTGGTGAGCCTGATGTCAGAGATGAGTAAGTTGTTGGAGGGAATCCTGAGGAACAGGATTTACATGTATTTGGAAGGGCAAGGACTGATTAGGAATAGTCAACATGGCTTTGTGCTTGGGAAATTTATGTCTCTCAAACTTGATTGTTACTTCTTCAGAAAACAGAGGATTGATGAGGGCAGAGCAGTAGACATTATCTATATGGACTTCAGTAAGGCATTTGACAAGGTTCCCCATGGGAGACTGGTTAACAAGGTTAGATCTCATTGAATACAGGGAAAGCTAGCCATTTGGATGCAGAACTGGCTCATAAGTAGAAGACAGAGGATGGTGATGGAGGGTTGTTTTTCAGACTGGTGATCATTGCACTAGCCATGTTATGGGTTGTTTGAAAATTGTTTTTTTTCTCACTTTGTCAGTTACTACATTCTGAAATAAGCTTTCATCTTGCTTTTGGGCATCTAGAGTTTTCCAATGAACCACTGTTCTGGAAATACAATTTTATCCTTTTTTTAATTTAATTCTTATGCGTATTTTTTCAGGATTGGCTTCCAGTAACTTGGTCATTTGTCCAATCATTTTTTAAAAATATGGGTAGTAATGCTGACGGTGACTGATGGAGTGCCACACGGATTGGTGCTGGGTCCACTGCTTTTTGTCATTTTATATAAATGATTTGGGTGGGAGCATAAGAGGTATAGTTAGTAAGTTTGCAGATGACTTGGAGGTGTAGTGGACAGTGAAGAAAGTTACCTTGGATTACAACAGAATCTTGATCAGATGGGCCAATAGGCTGAGATATGGCAGATGAAGTTTAATTTAGATAAATGCAAAGTGTTGCATTTTGGGAAAGCAAATCTTAGCAGAACTTATACAATTTAATGGTAAGGTCCTAGGGAGTGTTGCTGAACAAAGAGACCTTGGAGTGCAGGTTCATAGCTCCTTGAAAGTGGAGTCGCAGGTAGATAAGATAGTGCAGAAGCGTTTAGATTAGATTCTGACTAGATTTCCTTACAGTGTGGAAACAGGCCCTTCGGCCCAACAACTCCACACTGACCCTCCGAAGAGTAACCCACCCAGACCCATTTCCCTCTGACTAATGTACCTAACACTGGGCAATTTAGCACGGCCAATTCACCTGACCTGCACACCTTTTTGACTGTGGGAGGAAACTGGATCACGCGGAGGAAACCCATGCCGACACTGGGAGAACATGAGCAACTGTCTGCGTGGAGTTTGCGAGGGTGGAATCGAACCTGGAACCCTGGTGCTGTGAGGCAGCAGTGCTAACCACTGTGCCGTCCCCTAGTATGCTTTCCTTTATTGGTCAGAGTATTGAGTACAGGGAGTATTGGGAGGTCATGTTTGCGGCTGTACGGGTCATTGGTTAGGCCACTTTTGCTATATTGTGTGCAATTCTGGTCTCCTTCCTATCGGATGGATGTTGTGAAACTTGAAAGAGTTCAGAAAAGATTTACAAGGATGTTGCCGGGGTTGCCGAGGATTTGAGCTAAAAGGGGAGGTTGAATAGACTGGGGCTGTTTCCTCTGGAGAGTCTGAGGGGTGACCTCATAGAGGTTTATAAAATCATGAGAGCCATGGATAGGATAAATAGACAAGTCTTTTCCCTGGGGTGGGGGAGTCCAGAACAAGAGGGCATAGGTTTAGTGTGAGAGGGGAAAGATATAAAAGAGACCTAAGGGGCAACTTTTTCACGCAAAGGGTGATGCATGTCTGGAATGAACTGCCAGAGGAAGTGGTGAAGGCTGGTACAATTACAGCTTTTAAAAGGCATCTGGATGGGGATATGCATTGGAAGGGTTTGGAGGGATGTGGACCAAATGCTGGCAAATGAGACAAGATTATTTTGGGATATCAGGTTGGCATGGGCGAGTTGGATATCTCTATGACTCTACGGCTGTGTAAAGACTGGGGTGATAGTCAGTAGGCAGAGATCTGTAAAGTTGTATCCTGTGTATAAACCTATCCTTTCATACTTTACTGTCTGGCTTCTGTCCATTTTAACAGTGAACATTGCCACCAACTACTGGGAAAGATGTAGCGGAGCATCTATGCAAAGAGATTAGAGAGTTGAGAGAGATTAATCTTCATGAAGGACTTCATCCAGATGTAAACTGGGATAGTAGTGGATAGGAAAGAAAGATGCAAGAGTTCCTAGAGATGTTCAGGGAATTTATACACTAGTGTATTTCCAATCCAAGCAAAGAAGAGATCACTGGCTCTGTTTATTCGAAATAAAGTGGACCAGGTGTCATAGTGGAACAATGGGAGCCAGTTCTGCCTTAAAGTTTAGGTTGGTTATGGAAAAGGGTAAAGAATGATCTGGAGTCATAATAATTTAACTGGGGGAAATCCACCTTCAGTGGGGTAAGAATGGATCTGACCTAGATAAGTTGGAAACAAGGGTTGGTAGGTAAAACTGTTACTGAGGAATTGGCTGCCTTTAAAGAGGATGAGGCACAGCCTAGGTATATTCTTGTGGAGTGGAATGGTAAGGGAAATAAATCCAGAGCTCCTGGATGACAAAAGAGGGAGATTAAGATGAAGCAGAAAAAAGCCCAGTCCACTTATGATATGTGTGGCTTAGAATAAAGTAGAAAGTTTTCAAATCCAGTGTGTAAATTAAGGAAAAAGGAGGAATTCTGACATGAGGGAACTTTCTCATGCAGCATATTGTTAAGATCGAGGATGCAGTGTAGTGGTTCATTGAGACGTTTAAATGGGAATTATAAAGTTATTTGAAAATCTGCATGTGGGTTTTGTCACCCTACTAGGTAACATCTTCAGTGGATTAGTGGTGCTGGAAGAGCACAGCAGTTCAGGCAGCATCCAAGGAGCAGCGAAATCGACATTTCGCGCAAAAGCCCTTCAGGAATAAAGGCAGTGAGCCTGAAGCGTGGAGAGATAAGCTAGAGGAGGGTGGGGGTGGGGAGAGAGTAGCATAGAGTACAATGGGTGAGTGGGGGAGGAGATGAAGGTGATAGGTCAAGGAGGAGAGGGTGGAGTGGATAGGTCGAAAAGGTGATAGGCAGGTCGGACAAGTCCGGACAAGTCGAGGAGACAGTGCTGAGCTGGAAGTTTGAAACTAGGATGAGGTGGGGGAAGGGGAAATGAGGAAGCTGTTGAAGTCCACATTGATGCCCTGGGGTTGAAGTGTTCCGAGGCGGAAGATGAGGCGTTCTTCCTCCAGGCGTCTGGTGGTGAAGGAGGCCCAGGACCTCCATGTCCTCGGCAAAGTGGGAGGGGGAGTTGAAATGTTGGGCCACGGGGCGGTTTGGTTGATTGGTGCGGGTGTCTCGGAGATGTTCCCTAAAGCGCTCTGCTAGGAGGCGCCCAGTCTCCCCAATGTAGAGGAGACCACATTGGGAGCAACAGATACAATAAATGATATTAGTGGATGTGCAGGTAAAACTTTGGATGTGGAAGGCTCCTTTAGGGCCTTGGATAGAGGTGAGGGAGGAGGTGTGGGCACAGGTTTTACAGTTCCTGCGGTGGCAGGGGAAAGTGCCAGGATGGGAGGGTGGGTCGTAGGGGGGTGTGGACCTGACCAGGTATTCACGGAGGGGACGGTCTTTGCGGAAAGGGGTGGGGAGGGAAATATATCCCTGGTGGTGGGGTCTTTTTGGAAGTGGCGGAAATGTTGGCGGATGATTTGGTTAATGCGAAGGTTTGTAGGGTGGAAGGTGAGCACCAGGGGCGTTCTGTCCTTGTTACGGTTGGAGGGGTGGGGTCTGAGGGCAGAGGTGCGGGATGTGGATGAGATGCGTTGGAGGGCATCTTTAACCACATGGGAAGGGAAATTGCGATCTCTAAAGAAGGAGGCCATCTGGGGTGTTCTATGGTGGAACTGGTCCTCCTGGGAGCAGATATGGCGGAGGCGGAGAAATTGGGAATACGGGATGGCATTTTTCCAAGAGGCAGGGTGGGAAGAGGTGTAATCCAGGTAGCTGTGGGAGTCGGTGGGTTTGTAAAAAATGTCAGTGTCAAGTCGATTGTCACTAATGGAGATGGAGAGGTCCAGGAAGGGGAGCAAGGTGTCAGAGATGGTCCAGGTAAATTTAAGGTCCGGGTGGAATGTGTTGGTGAAGTTGATGAATTGCTCAACCACCTCGTGGGAGCACGAGGTGGCGCCAATGCAGTCATCAATGTAGCGGAGGAAGAGGTGGGGAGTGGTGCCGGTATAATTACGGAAGATCAACTGTTCTACATAGCCAACAAAGAGACAGGCA
The DNA here is from genome assembly GCF_047496795.1 of Chiloscyllium punctatum. NCBI lineage: Eukaryota > Metazoa > Chordata > Chondrichthyes > Orectolobiformes > Hemiscylliidae > Chiloscyllium > Chiloscyllium punctatum. The sequence goes on along the minus strand of NC_092767.1, from coordinate 61,780,829 downwards.
TAGCTGGGGCCCATACGTGTGCCCATGGCTACGCCTTTGGTCTGGAGGAAGTGGGAGGATTCAAAGGAGAAATTGTTAAGGGTGAGGACCAGTTCGGCCAAACAAATGAGTGTGTCAGTGGAAGGGTATTGTTGGGGACGTCTGGAGAGGAAAAAACGGAGGGCTTGGAGGCCCTGGTCATGGTGAATGGAGGTGTAGAGGGATTGGATATCCATGGTGAAGATGAGGCGTTGGGGGCCGGGGAAACGGAAGTCTTGGAGGAGGTGGAGGGCGTGGGTGGTGTCTCGAACATATGTGGGGAGTTTCTGGACTGGGGGGATAGGAAAGTGTCAAGGTAGGTAGAGATGAGTTCAGTGGGGCAGGAGCATGCTGAGACAATGGGTCGGCCAGGGTGGTCAGGCTTGTGGATCTTGGGAAGGAGGTAGAACCGGGCAGTGCGGGGTTCCCGGACTATGAGGTTAGAAGCTGTGGGTGGGAGATCTCCTGAGGTGATGAGGTTCTGTACGGTCTGGGAGATGATGGTTTGGTGATGGGGGGTGGGGTCATGGTCGAGGGGGCTGTAGGAAGAGGTGTCCTCGAGTTGGCGTTTGGCTTCAGCGGTGTAGAGGTCAGTGCGCCAGACTACCACTGCGCCCCCTTTATTCGCTGGCTTAATGGTGAGGTTGGGATTAGAGCAGAGGGATTGGAGGGCTGCGCGTTGTGAGGGGGAGAGGTTGGAATAGGGGAGGGGGGTCGACAGGTTGAGGCGGTTCATGTCCCGGCGGCAGTTGGAAATGAAGAAACATCTTCAGTGGGACTCAGGCGAAGCAGTATGGATGATTTCTGCTTTCTGTTTATATGTTAGGATTTCTTTGGGTTGGTGATGTTACTTCCTGTGGTGATGTCATTTCCTGTCTTTTTCTAAGGGGTGGTAGATGGGGTCTAACTCAATGTGTTTGTTGATCGAGTTCTGGTTGGAATGGCATGCTTCTAGGAATTCTCGTGCGTGTCTCTGTTTGGCTTGTCCTAAGATGGATGTGTGGTTCCAGTCAAAGTGGTGTCCTTCCTTATCTGTATTAAGGGTACGAGTGAGAGAGGGTCATGTTTTATTTTTGTTTCTCAAAATGGACTAAGTTATTTGGAAAGGAAACACGAGAGAGTTGCTCTTTCTAACGGCCACGCTGGCTAACTAGTCTTCTTGCATGTGGATTCACTTAATTCAGAAACTGAATGAAGTAGGCTATTGGTAGAGAACTTTGAAGTAAAACTGTTCGAGACTGAATTTCTTTTCCCAGGCCACCTCTTCATTTTACCAATCTGTTTATTTTTTTAAAATGCCTTTGAGTATAACCACAGTTGTCACAGCATTTGTGGAAGATGTGTCTCACTATAATCGTTGCACCAGCCATGTAATGGGTTGTGTAATAGTTGGTCCTTTCTCACTTTCAGTTACTACATTCTGAAATAACCTTTCATCTTGCTTTTGGGCAGCTAGTTTTCCAATGAACCATTGTGTGCTGGAAATACAATTTTAACCTTTTTTCTTTAATTCTGGTGCAGTTTTCTTCCCACTATCCCGTGGGTGACAAATCAGGATATGCTTCCAGTAACTTGGTCAATTGTCCAATCCTTTTTTTTAAAAATATGGGTAGTAATGCTGATGGTTTATTTGAATGCAGGAGGGAATTGAAAGTTGAGCTTTACTACTAAGCCTGTTGTCAGCTTTATGCAGTGATATCCTCTGTGTGTTAAAGGTTACAAGATCACAATCTAGCCATACCATCCAATGCTGCACTGACAAATGGCTGTCTTTTCGTTGAGACTTTAATCCAATGTCCTGCCTGCTCTCTGGTCGATGTGAAGGATCCAATGGCATAAGGAGGAGCAAAGCATTTCACTTGATTTCCGAATGATCATTTATCTCTTCAGAAGCACTGCTAATCAGTATTACTTCACTGTTGTTTGTGTGCTGTTCTGTGCCAATTAATGCCACATTTCATACATTCTAGCAGCTAGATTTCAAAATTACTTCATTCTGTAAAGTCTTTGCGATTGGCTGTATAAATATTCCAGCTGTCCCTGACATGTGAGATGGAACTTGTGAACACTTTGCCCATAGGATCTGATTAGATTAGATTAGATTACTTCATGTGGAAACAGGCCCTTCGGCCCAACAAGTCCACACCGACCCGTGGAAGCGCAACCCACCCGTACATTTACCCCATCACCTAGCACTATGGGCAATTTAGCACAGCCAATTCACCTGACCTGCACATCTTTGGACTGTGGGAGGAAACCCACGCAGACACTGGCAGAATGTTCAAACTCCACACAGTCAGTCGCCTGAGGCAGGAATTGAACCTGGGTCTCTGGTGCTGTGAGGCAGCAGTGCTAACCACTGTGCCACTCATATGTTTTCAAGGCAATCTTGGAAAATGTAGCTTCATCGATTACATATAAATGTAAAATCTAGCTGAAAGACATCAGTGTTGGGGGAAGTCATAATGTGTTGCTTGTAATTGAGCTGGGGGTAAATGAGGTTGGACGAGTTTCGTGCTCAATAAAGTCATTGTGCCTTTTAGCATTTTGTTAGTTTCTGTGTTGTGAATGCAAAGGTGAGCAGGCTACCACCACCCTGCACTCTGCCATCCTTATACAGTTGTTGGTGGATACTGAGAAAGCTGTGGGGTAATCTGGGTTAGAGTAGTGCTGGAAAAGCACAGCAGGTCAGGCAGCATCCGAAGAGCAGGAAAATCGACATTTTGGGCAAAAGCCCTTCATCTATTCCTGATGAAGGGCTTTTGCCCGAAACGTCGATTTTCCAGCTCCACTCTAATCTAGACTCTGGTTTCCAGTATCTGCAATCCTTGTTTTTACCCTGTGGGATAATCTAGTCTATCCTGCACTTTCCCCAGCCTGCTCAATTTATTTATCTTTTATCATTTATTCTACCTGTTTATTGAATTCCCACATTGCATTAAATGCATTGATTGTGATTTGGAGCAGCATCTGTTGATCTCTGTAGCATTTTCTTTTCTAACATTCAGCGTTCTTTCTGAAAAGTGAGTGTTTAATTACTCAGGCATTTGGTTACTTTGAAAGATTACAAGCATGTGCTTCTTAACTCAATTGCGTCTCAGTTTCAGCAAACATCTTTTTACTTTCGTTTCTCATCGGAATACTTGGGGGGGACAGTGGTGTGGTGGTAACTGGACTAGTTATCCACACTCCAGCTAATATTGTGGGGACATGGGTTCATATCCCACGATGGCAGATGGTGGATGGTGAACTCCATTAAAAATACTTTGGAATAAAACACTAGCTTAATGGTAAACATGTGCCCCCTGTCAAGTTCACTGATGTTCTTAAGGGAAATAAATCAGCTATTGGACTAACCTTTCGACAAGTCTAGACTGACAGCTAGTTTAAATGCGAGACCAGACTCTTGGGCAATTTAAGGATGTACAATAAATGCTTACTTAGCCAGCAGTATAGCTGTGCCACAAGACCCTCTGTGGGCAATAAAGAAAAGCATACCAAACACTTTGCAGGACCTTACCATTAAGTGTTTTAAGTCCTGCCCTCATTTGCCTTTCCAAAGTGCCACATTTCACATTTATCTAAATTAAATTCTATCTGCCACTCCTCGGCCCATTGGCCCATCTGATCAAAATCCCATTGCACTCAGAGGGAATCTTCTTTGCTGTCCACCACAACTCCAATTTTGGTGTCATCTGTAGACTTAATAGCTGTATCTCCTGTGTTCACATACAAATCCATTCATGTAAATGGGATAAAACCGAGAACCCAGCACCAATCCTTGTGGTAAACCACTGGTCACAGGCCTCCAGTCCAAAAAGCAAGCCTTCACCACTACTATCTTCCATCTTCGAGCCAGTTCTGTATCCAAATGGCTAGTTTTCCCTGTATTCCATGAGATCTAACCTTGCTAACCAGTCTACCATGAGGAACCTTCTTGAACACCTTGCTGAAGGCCATATAGATCACGTCCACTGCTCTGCCCACGTCAATCCTCTTTGTTACTTAGTCATAAAGTCATAGAGATATACATCATGGAAACAGACCCTTCGGTCCAACTTGTCCATGCCAACCAGATATCCCAACCTAATCTAGTCCCACCTGCCAGCACCTGGCCCATATCCATCCAAACGGTTCCTAATTATATACCCCTCTAGATGCTTTTTAAATGTTGCAATTGTACTAGCCTCCACCACTTCCTCTGGCAGCTCATTTCATACACGCACCACCCTCTGCATGAAAAAAATTGCCCCTCAGGTCTCTTTTATATCTTTCCCCCCTCACTCTAAACCTATGTCCTATAGTTCTGGACTCCCCCACCCCAGGGAAAAGACTTTGTCTATTTATCCTATCTATGCCCCTCATTATTTTATAAACCTCCACAAGGTTAGCCTTCAGCCTCCAACACTCCAGGGAACACAGCCCCAGCCTATTCAACCTCTCCCTATAGCTAAAATCCTCCAACCCTGGCAGCATCCTTGTATATCTTTTCTGATTCTTTTCAAGTTTCACAATATCCTTTTGATAGGAAGGAGACCAGATTTGCATGCAATATTCCAACAGTGGCCTAAGCAATGACCTGTACAGCCGCAACATGACCTCCCGACTCCTGTACTCAATACTCTGACCAATAAAGGAAAGCATACCAAATGTCGCCTTCACTATCCTATCTACCTGCGACTCCACTTTAAAGGAGTTATGAACCTGCACTCCAAGGTCTCTTTGTTCAGCAACACTCCCTAGGACCTTACCATTAAGTGTATAAGTCCTACTAAGATTTGCTTTCCCAAAATGCAGCACCTCGCATTTATCTAAATTAAACTCCATCTACCACTCTTCAGCCCATTGGCCCATCTGATCAAGATCCTGTTGTAATCAGAGGTAGCCTTCTTTGCTGTCCACTACACCTCCAATTTTGGTGTTATCTGAAAACTTACTGACTGCACATACCTCCTTTGTTCATATGCAAGTCACTTATATAAATGACAAAGTAGTGAACCCAGCACTCATCCTTGTGGCACTCCACAGGCCTCCAGTCTGAAAAACCATCCTCCATCACCACCCTCTGTCTTCTAGCTTTTGAGTCAGGTCTGTATCCAAATGGCTAGTTCTCTCTGTACTCCATTAGATCTGACCTTGCTAACCAGTCTACCATGGGGAACCTTGTCAAATGCCTTATTGAAGTCCATATAGATCACGTCTACTGCCCTGCCCTCATCAATCCTCTTTGTTACTTCAAAAAATTCAATCAAGTTTGTGAGACGTAATTTCCCACACAAAAAGCCAAGTTGACTATCCCTAATCAGTCCTTGCTTTTCCAAATACACACAAATTACGTCCCTCAGAATTCCTTCCAACAGATTGCTCACCACAGATATCAGGCTTGGCTTTTCCTTACCACCTTTTCTTAAATAGTCAACATTAGCCAACCTCCAGTCTTCCAGCACCTCATTTGTGACTATCCATGATTCAAATATCTCAGCAAAGGGCCCAGCAATCACTTCCCTAGCTTCCCACAGAGTTCTAGGGTATACCTGATCAGGTCCTGCAGTCCATTTTTATGCCTTTCAAGACAACCAGTAACACCACCTCTGTAATATGGAAATTTTTGAAGATGTCACCATCTATTTTTTCCATATTCTATATCTTCTGTGTCCTTCTCCACAGCAAACATTGAAGAAAAATACGTGTTTAGTATTTCCTCCACCTGTAGTTCCACACATAGGCTGCCCTGCTGATCTTTGAGGGGTCCTATTGTCTCCCTAGTTATTCTTTGACTTTAATGTTTTATAAAATCCCTTTGGATTCTCCTTAACCCTATTTACCAAAGCTATCTTATGCCACCTATCTTGCCCTCCTGATTTCCCTCTCAAGTGTAGTCCTCCTACCGTTATACTCTTCTAAAAATTCATTTATTCTATTCTAGGCTTCCTTTTTCTTAATCAAAACTTCAATTTCTCTAGTCATCCTGCATTCCTTATACCAACTAGCTTTACTTTTCACCTTAACAGGAACATACTGTCTATGGATTCTCGTTATCTCATTTCTGAAGGCTTCTCATTTTCCAGCTGTCCCTTTACCTGCGAACATCAGTTCCCAATCAGCTTTTGAAAGTTCTTGCCTAATACCGTCAAAATTAACCTTCCTCCAATTTAGAACTTCAGCTTTTAAATCCAGTCTATCCTTTTCCATCACTATTTTAAAACTAATAAAATAATGGCCATTGGCCCCAAACTACTCACCCACTGACATCTCAGTTACTCAGGTACATCCGCATACTGATCAGAAAACTTTCTTCTACATAGTTAACAAATTCCCCTCCATCTAAACCCTTAACACTTTGGCAGTCCCAGTCTGTTTGGACAGTTAAAATCCTCTACCATAACCACCCTATTATTCTTACAGATAACTGACATCTCCATACAAATTTATACCCCCCTCATTTACCATGCCCTAAGAACAGGAAATTACATCACCATAGGAAATGGTGTCACCACAGGAAATGACATCACCAACCCAAGGAAACCCAAACATAAATATAGAAAGCAGGAAACACCAGCAGTGCTTTGTCCGGAGGCTTACTGAAGATGTTACCTAGTATGGTGACAAAACGTCTGAAAATGAACCTTCTAGCTCAGGAAGCAAACCTACATTTAGAACCTCAACCTGAGCTACAAATCTTCTCAAAACTCGCTGTGTCTCAATCTCCTGCTGAAAGGCCAGTTTCCCGTCTCCTCACTCGTACCCCCCACCCACCCCTCCACATTAAGCTGCCATCGTGTCCCTCCCTAAACCACATTTTTGTAATTGCTATGATATCCCAGTCCCATGGTGCTAACCATGCTCTGAGTTAATCTGCCTTCCCAGTTAGGCCTCTTTCATTGAAATAAATGCAGTTTAATTTACCTCATTCTCTACTTTGTTCCTTCTTTCCCAGGCTGTTTGACTTGCTCCTTTTCCCAACTGTACCAGTCTTAGATTGATCTCTTTCCTCACTATCTTGCTGAAACCTGCCTCCGCCCAATCCTAAACCTTCCTAGTTTACATCCTCCCAAGTAACTCTCGCAAATCTCCCTGCCAGTATATTAGTCCCTTTCCCCAATTCAGGTGCAATCCATCCTTCTTGTACAGATCACTTCTACTCCAGAAGAGAGTTCAATGATGCAAAAATGTGAATCTTTCTCCCATGCACCAGCTCCTCAGCCACCCATTCATCTGCTCTCTCCTCCTATTCCTACCCTCACTAGCTCATAACACCGGGAGTAATCCAGATATTAGTATTCTCAAGGACCTTTTTAAATTCTGCCTAACTTTCTATATTACCCATTCAGAATCTCTTCCTTTTACGCTCCTCTGTTGTTGTACCAATGTGTACAATGACCTTCTGCTGGTCCCTCTTCCATTCTGCACCCTCTGAGACATCCTTGATCCTGGCACCAGGGAGGCAACATTCCATTCTGATTTTTCACTGCTGGCCACATAAACGTCTGTCTGTGCCTCCTGACTAAAGAGTCCCCTATTACAACTGTTCGCTTGGAACCTATCGTATCCCTCATTACATTAAAGCCTTACTCAATCGCAGAAACATGGCTGTTTGTTCCCCTGAGAGTCTGTCACATTTTCCAAAACAGCATACTTGTGGGTGGCACAGTGGTTAGCACTGCTGCCTCACAGCGCCAGAGACCTGGGTTCAATTCCTGCCTCAGGCGACTGACTGTGTGGAGTTTGCACGTTCTCCCCGTGTCTGCGTGGGTTTCCTCCAGGTGCTCCGGTTTCCTCCCACAGTCCAAAGATGTGCGGGTCAGGTGAATTGGCCATGCTAAATTGCCTGTAGTGTTAGGTAAGGGGTAAATGTAGGGGTATGGGTGGGTTGCGCTTCGGCGGGTCGGTGTGGACTTGTTGGGCCGAAGGGCCTGTTTCCACATGTAAGTAATCTAATCTAATTAATCTAATCTAAACTTGTTTGAAATGGGGATAGCCACAGAAGACTCCTTCACTACCTGCCTGCTTCTCCTACCTTTTCCTGAAGTTAACCCATCTATCTAACGTATCTGTAGTTTTTATCCCTTCGTATCACTGCCATTCCTCTCACTCCTGGTTCCTGTAAATTCCTCATTGCCTCGAACTGTCACTCCAACTGATCCATTCGATCTGACAGGATTCACACCCAAGACACTTCCTGCAGATAAAATCCTCAGTAACATGTAAACTCTGCCAAAATTCCCACATCTGACAAGAAGAGTATATCACTCTGATAAAGGCCATCTTTGCTTCTTCACAATCACAGAACCATAAAATAGCACAGTCTTTTGCTTTAAAAAACAAGTGCTCTGGGTTAACTTATGATTTTTATTTTCTTAAAACTTAATTGAGACAGGTTTCAGTAAAACATGATCAAGAAAGAACCCACTCTACTCACTGCTGTATACTTGGAGCAAGGTTACACGTTAAAAACTATGCATTTATCTGTTCCTGTGCTGTGAGCTGCCCCACACAGGTTCCTTCAAGATCAATTATGAATTTTGCTGTTTAAGTTTTCCTAGTCGCACTCTGATGTCCAGAGATACATGAATACAAACAGCAAAAAAAGTAACTGCAGATTCACTGCGTGACAGTTAGCAGTGTAGGTTCATCGCTCTCGCTCTCATCCATATTCCTCTGAACCTTTCCTATTCATATACCCAACCAGGTGCCTTTTTAAATGTTGTAATTGTACCAGCTCCACCACTCCCTCTGGCAGCTCACTTCCATCTCAAAATAAGTGCCATCATTGTCTTTACCTTCCTAACTATTCAGTCAACCTGCAAGTTTACCTCCAGAGAATCTTGGACTAGAACTCCCACATCTCTGCACTTAAGACTTCTGAATTTTCTCCCTATTTAGAAAATAGTCCATGCTACTATTCTCCCTACCAATGTGCATGACTTTGCACTTACCCACGTTGTACCCCATCTGCCACTTCTTTGCCCACTCTCTTAACCAAATCCTTCTGCAGCCTCCCTTGAATAGCATTGGTTGTTAATTGCATTGGGATGTCTAGGGGACTAGAATGGAATGATGCAACATGCATATTAATTCCTATTTTTATGGTCTTCTGTCACTGGAGGCTCCTCAACTGTTGGAGCTCCCTCTTGTGGCTAAACAAATGCAGCAGGCCTGGAATACCATTCTTTCCAATGGTTTTAGCCCTGGTGTTTTCCTTTGCTCAGCTGAGTGTAAGTCCAACTGTAAGCTTGTTTGAGAGTATCCAGATCAAGCTGCTGGAGAATATGCATCCACATGTAAAGGTTCTGTTGATGTAGAATGCTGACTTTGCTTAGAATTACCCTGGATTCAGGGAGCCATTTTTCAGGTGGGGGATATTCAGCCTCGAGAAGCCTCCATGCCATAATTTCGAAGAGCAGCAGTGCAAGTGTCCCTAGTAAGTGACCAATGTTTGTATCTCAACCAACATATCTTAATATTTAAACAAATTTAACAGAATATGCAAATATTCCCTCTACTGTCTTGTGGGATTTTGTGAATTGCATGTTTGTATTTCCCACATTTCAGCTCTGATCACACTTGGTCAGTGGGACACATCAATCTGTCCTGAGCTTGTCACAGTTGATATAGTAACAATATAGATATTTCCTTCAGCACTATTAATGTTTAACCAGTTCAAACATAACAGCATTCCAAATCTTATTTCTGACATTTTTTCGAGTATGGTTAGTAAGTTTGCAGATTACACCAAAATTTGTGGTGCAGTGGACAGTGAAGAAGGTTATCTCAGAATACAGTGGGACGTAGGCAAACAGGATGAGGTGTGGCAAATGGGTGTTAATTTAGATAAATGTGAGGTGCTGCATTTTGATCGAGCAAATCAGGGCAGGACTTATGATTAAGCATATAAGGCCCTGGGGAATGTGCTGGACAAAGAAACCTTGGAGTGTAGGTTCATAGTTCCTTGAAAGTAGAGTCACAGGTAGACAGGATGATGGTGGTGGTGTTTGGTACGCTTGCCTTTATTGGTCAGTGCATTGAGTAGAGTTGCAAGGTCTTGTGGCTGTTGACTCAAAGTTTCAATTTCAACATGCTTTGTTTCAGCTCAGCCGATGAGAGATCTAAAGTCGACACCGCAGACCAGCCTTCAAGCCACCTTTTGGTGGTCTCTCAACAAATCTGTCTCTAGTTTAAAAGCAGTATATTTTATAGCCCTCTTGCGTGAGTTGTACACATTTCCCAAACCCTACATGATTTAATGTTGCTACATCTAGTACAGTTCACAAGTCAAAATCAGATAAGCAAAGCAGTTAACAATGTTGTATTAATTAAAAGAAAAACAGCCCAGATCAAAGACAGGGGAGAAGATTAGACAAAAACAGTTCCAAGGTTAGGTAATGACGCCTGTAATCTTTTAATTTGTGATTCCCACAGCCACTGCAACCTTTAGGCTGCCATGTCTGCAAGCCCCCAGTTCTATCTTTTGATACGTTTAACCATTGATTTCCCCAATACTTTAGCATGGCTGTTCAGGACATTGGTTAGACTGTTTTTGAAATACTGTGTTCATTCTGGCCTCCCTGCTATGGGAAAGGTATTAAACTTGAAAGGGCTCAGAAGAGATTAGCAAGGATGTTGCTAGGCTCGGAGGATTTGAGCCATAGGGAGAGGCTGAATAGGGTGGGGCTGTTTTCTCTGGAGCGTCAGGGGCTGAGGGTTAATCTTAGAGGTTTATGACATCATGAGGACATGGATGGGTGAATAGACAAGGTCTTTTCCCAAGGATGTGGGAGTCTAAAACTAGAGGACATAGTTTAAGGTGAGAGAGGAAAAATTTAAACGGGACCAAGGGGGCATCTTTTTCACGCAGAGGCTGGTGTGTGTTTTAGAATGTGCTGCCAGAGAAGGGAGTGAAGGTTGATTTTAATTACAGCATTTTAAAGGCATCTGGATGGGTATAATAGGGTTTAGAGGGAAGTAGGCTAAATGGGACCAGATTAATTTAGGATATCTGGTAGGCATGGATGAATTGGACTGAAGAGTCTGCTTCCTTGCTGTACATCTGACTCTTAACATCTACTTGTTTCTGAGCCTTGACCAGTTCATACTAACATGACCCTGCATGAGGGAACATGTTGCTAAGGCTGTAGGAACAGATTACTGCAGATGCTGGAATCTGTACTGAAAATAAAAATTGCTCGAGATCACAGCATGTCAGGCGGCATCCATGCAGAGAGAGCAAACTAACATTACAAGTCTGGATGACTCCTCAGAGCTGGACATTCTGTGGAGTCCTATATGCTTTAATGAACTCAACTCGTTCTTCTAAACTTTAGAGAATACTGGTTGTGTCTCTACAAAGGGCGGCATGGTGTCTAAGTGGTTAGACCTGCAGCCTCACAGCACCAGGGACCCGGTTTCAATTCCAACCTCTGGCGACTGTCTGTGTGGCGTTTGCATATTCTCCGTGTCTGTAGTTTTCCTCCACGTGCTTCGATTACCTTCCACAATTCAAAGATGTGCAGGTCAGGTGGATTGGCCATGCTAAATTGCCCATGGTGTTAGGTGCATTAGTCAGAGGGAAAAGGGGTCTGGATGGGTTACTCTTCGGAGAGTCGGTGTGGACTTGGGCAAATGGCCTGTTTCCACACTGTAGGGAATCTAATCTTTAACACAAAAAGGTCAATCGTGCCATCTCAGAATTACTGTTGATTGGAATCATTACTTCTTCCCCAAGACATAGTGGAAAACAAGAACTATAACACTGAAACATTGTTCAGCATAAACATGGCTGAATGTAAAATTTGAGTTACATGTTTGCTTTAAAGGATGGTATGCACAGATGGGTTTAGATTTGATGCCATTACTGGAACTTTGTGTCGTCATCTGGGGGCATACTGGAACAACCAAGATTTCTTTTGCTGACCATTGACGTCACATGATTGTCTGTGCATGCACAGATGACTCTGGACAGGTATATTGAATGGCAGCTTGGTTGGGAACATGGAATCCAAAAACTAGGTGAGAGAGGTGGAGAAAATTCCAGAGGTTACAGCCCAATTCTGAGATGGCTCGATTATCCTTTGTCGAGATGCAATCAGTATTCTCTACAGTTTAGTAGAATGAGAGTTGATTTCATTGAAGCATATAAAATTGTTAGAGGGCTCTGTAAGGATGTCCAGCTGCTGTGTTGTAAAGCAGGATAGTCTCAGAATAAGACATGGACCATTTAGAGCTGAAAATGTGTTGCTGGAAAAGCGCAGCAGGTCAGGCAGCATCCAAGGAACAGGAGAATCAACGTTTCGGGCATCAGCCCTTCTTCAGGAATGAGGAAAGTGTGTCCAGCAGGCTAAGATAAAAGGTAGGGAGGAGGGACTTGGGGGAGGGGTATTGGGAATACGATTGGTGGAAGGAGGTCAAGGTGAGGGTGATAGGCTGGAGTGGGGTGGGGGCGGAGAGGTCAGGAAGAAGATTGCAGGTTAGGAAGGCGGTGCTGAGTTTGAGGGATTTGACTGAGACAAGGTGGGGGGAGGGGAAATGAGGAAACTGGAGAAATCTGAGTTCATCCCTTGTGGTTGGAGGGTTCCCAGGCGGAAGATGAGGCATTCTTCCTCCAACTATCGTGTTGCCATGGTCTGGCGATGGAGGAGTCCAAGGACCTGCATGTCCTTGGTGGAGTGGGAGGGGGAGTGGAAGTGTTGAGCCACGGGGTGGTTGGGTTGGTTGGTCTGGGTGTCCCAGAGGTGTTCTCTGAAATGTTCCGCAAGTCGGCGGTCTGTCTCCCCAATATAGAGGAGGCCACATCGGGTGCAGTGGATGCAATAGATGATGATGATGATGTGTGTGGAGGTGCAGGTGAATTTGTGGCTGATATGGAAGTGTCCCTCGGGGCCTTGGAGGGAGATAAGGGGGGAGGTGTGGGCGCAAGATTTGCATTTCTTGCGGTTGCAGGGGAAGGTGCCGGGAGTGGAGGTTGGGTTGGTGGGGGGTGTGGACCTGACGAGGGAGTCACGGAGGGAGTGGTCTTTTCAAGTCCCTCATCCCTACCTTTTTTATCTTAGCCCCCCCTCCCCAAGTCCCTCCACCCTACCTTTTATCTTAGCCTGCTGGATGAAAAGACCACTCCCTCGTCAGATCCACACCCCCCACCAACCCAACCTCCACTCCCGGCACCTTCCCCTGCAACCGCAAGAAATGCAAAACTTGTGCCCACACCTCCCCCCTCCAAGGCCCCGGGGGACACTTCCATATCAGCCACAAATTCACCTGCACCTCCACACACATCATCATCTATTGCATCCACTGCACCCGATGTGGCCTCCTCTATATTGGGGAGACAGGCCGCCTACTTGCGGAACGTTTCAGAGAACACCTCTGGGACACCTGGACCAACCAACCAACCCAACCACCCCGTAGCTCAACATTTCAACTCCCCCTCCCACTCCACCAAGGACATGCAGGTCCTTGGACTCCTCCATCGCCAGACCATGGCAACACGACAGTTGGAGGAAGAGCGCCTTATCTTCCGCCTGGGAACCCTCCAACCACAAGAGATGAACTCAGATTTCTCCAGTTTCCTCATTTCCCCTCCCCCCACCTTGTCTCAGTCCCAACCCTCGAACTCAGCACCGCCTTCCTAACCTGCAATCTTCTTCCTGACCTGTCTGCCCCCACCCCACTCGAGCCTATCCCCCTCACCTTGACCTCCTTCCACCTATCACATTCCCAACGCCCCTCCTCCCTACCTTTTATCTTAGCCTGCTGGACACACTTTCCTCATTCCTGAAGAAGGGCTGATGCCCGAAACGTCGATTCTCCTGCTCCTTGGATGCTGCCTGACCTGCTGCGCTTTTCCAGCAACACATTTTCAGCTCTGATCTCCAGCATCTGCAGTCCTCACTTTCTCCTCATAGACCATTTAGAACTGAGATGAGGAATTTCTTCACAAATAAGTGGTAATTTTTTCTCCAGTGACTGTGGAAGTTCTGTCATTAAGCATGTTCAAGACTGAGCGATCAAAAGATTTTGTGGGGACAAGGCATTAAGGTAGAAGATCAGCCATGATCTAGTTGAAATGACGACAGCAAGCTTGGCAGGCTGATTGGCTGACCGCTCCTATTTACATATTCCATTACTAAAGCATGGTCACCAACAGTAAAATGAAGGAAATCAGTGATGTATATGAGGCAAGAGGAGTATAGTGATGTATGATGGCTTAGAATCTTGGTATCCATGGCTTTGCCCCTCCTATTCTTTTTCTCTTCCCTTTTCTGAAGTCAGATGTTTTAATTATCTCTTAATAAGTTTGTTCTGTTTTAGGGCTATGATTCTTCCTTGCCCAACCAGTTTTTGGAGTATTCATATACCTCAGACAGATCATTCCATCTAATAGCAGAAAGGTGAACATGTATTTGAAATTATGGTATAGGAGCAGGACCAATAGGGTTAATTTATATAATCTGAACAAAACAGCCAGTATAAGCAGGCTGAGCAGCGTCTTTCTGTACTATAGATTCCCTTTTCCTCCCCACCCCCACCCCCATGATAATAGAGGCTTTTTTTCAAATTGCAGAATAGTTAGTTCCTAGTTTACCTCTTCTTCTCATGGTTCATTCCTGCTTTTTGGATGATGTCTGCAGCTAGATTTCAAAATTTTAAAACTTGGAAAGTTGAATCCAAAAGCAGTATTTTATCTCTCATTGCTGTGTTGTGGAGAACACCAGGAGATATTCTCAAGTCTTAAAGGATTTCCTTGGAGGAAATGAGCAGCTCAAAAGCTGTAGGGTAGAATGCAGATCTTTGTTTTTAAAAAGTGTGAATTGCACATTAAAATCCCAGGGAATTTGAAAGTCATGTACTCTGTTTACTTGAAAAAAAATCACACTGGTTTTGCTTCAACTGCAGTCTGCAAAATTTACCAGTTAAAAAGGATGAATAATCCCAAAAAACAATTCTGACTGTGCTCATGAGGCACTCATGGTGCTGTCAATCTTGGGTTATGCCTTTTGTAAGTGCAAAACTACTGAAAATTAAACCGATGTCCTGAAATGTGAGCCAGCGTTGCAGGACTTTGTCTCTTGGTAGTGTTTCATGTAAATATTTCTCATGTGGTTTTGTGTTCCCATTGCAGTGGCTTGTGTCTCCTCCAAAATGTTTTACTTTTGATGCTGGGAGGTTGATGTCCATCTGAACCAGCTTGTGCACTTCCGCTCCTAAATCTGGCTTTTACTTCCTGCAAAGTTTATAGATGTGCAATAAATTAGACTTTGAGCCTGGTGCTGTGAGCAGGGAACTGGTAAATTCTGTTAGCAAGCTAAATATTGGAAGATAGATTTAGCATCGCTAGTGTAACAATCATAGAGGACCATAAAGCTACTGATAATAGACTTTGACAACAAGATTTTCAACATTAGATCCACACATTCTACCTGAAAGTGCCGAGTGAGGCTATGAAATAGGGATGTTCGTACTGAAGGATTTTGATGTAATTGAAAGCAGTTTTAATCTGATCAGGAGTTTGTTGAAAATCGATACCAAATTGCTGCATTGGACATCTCTCAGCTCAAGTAATCCAATATTTCTTATCTGTACCAAAAATATCTATAATTTATTATGAGTTAGAGAAATTGCAAGAGAAAGAGACTTAATTGAAGTTATTTCTTTCACAGGATATAGATGTCACTGTCTGGGCCAATATTTATCTATTTCCCTTTCTGCACTGGAGAAATCAGTGAACCATTCTCTTCAACCAGTGCAGTTGCTGTGGTACTAGTACGCCCACGCCATTGTTCAGGAGGGACGTTCAGGAATGTTGACCCAGCAACACTGAGGAAATATTTCTAAGTCAGGATAGTGTGACTTCCCATGAATCTGCTGCCCTGCACCTTCTAGATGGTAAGGGCTGTGGATTTAGATGAACTGGGTAGACCTTGTAAAGAGCTGACACTAACAGAGGCCAAATGGTGTCTTTCTGAAGAATGATTCTAGTGACTACATTTGGGCATCCGTGTAAATTGAACCCAGAGTGTGTAAGAAAAATAACTGGGCAGACATAGGAATGGGTAGAGATTAGCCAAGGTGGTCTCCGTAGCTATTAATGGAGACTATTAGTGGCTTACAATGGTTTGTCTGTGATTACAAGGCTGGGTGTGTGGGGTTTGGGCTAAAGAGTGGGAGAAAGTGCTCAAGCCTTAAAAGGGGGCCCTGGTAGAATCATAGAACATTACAGTGCAGAACAGCCAGCCCCTTTGGCCTTTTGATGTTGTGCCCTTTTGAGTTAGATCATTTTTGTGTGAGAAATAAACAGTTGGATTGAGTATGGTGCTTTGTGAAGACTTCATGTTTAAAAAAACACGAACAGAAATGCCTTTGGTTATACAGATTGTTCTGCTATAATGTACATTTCGTTGATGCACATTTGCTATGATACGATTGATGGATTGAGGGCACTGTTTCTAAAGTGTGAACTTTTAAAACGTGTATTGGTTATAATGTGATTCCAGCCCATTAGTTTAAATGGTGCTGCTACTCCCTAATTCTCTTATAACATGGGGTTACATGAGAACAGAAATACCACGCTATCGCAGAACCGACTGTCTTATTAAATTCCCTGAACCATTTCCAGTTTGGCCCAATTTGCATGGACGAGCAAGTAAAACACATGCTTAATTTTGGGAGCAGAAGTAGGCCATTCAGCTCAAGTCCACTTATCTATTCGCTGAGATAATGGCTGATCCGATTAATCATCATGTCTACTTTCCTGCCTTTTCCCCATAACCCCGATTCCCTTACTAATCACAATTCTTTGTCTCAGCCTTGAATATCTTAATGGTCCAGGTCTCAAGCTCTATGCAATATAGAATTCCACAGATTCTCTCCTCTCAGATGAAATTGCTCCTCATGTCTGTCTTTAAATGGGCGACCCCTTACTCTTGTGTTATGCCCTGTAGTCTGAGATTCTCCTACGAAAACAAAATGACCTTTCTGTGTCTACCCCGTTGAGCCCCAAAGAATTTTGTACATTTCAATAACTTTACTCTTATGCTTCTGAAACTCCAATGAGTACAGACCCACCATTAGAAAATGTTGTTAATCTTGGTCGAAGACCGAATATGAGCCCGAGCACCCTGGAAAACTCTGGCAATCTTGTTTAAATAGTTCCATAGGGTTTTTAACTTGCACAGAAAAAAACCAATGGTGCCTTAGTCTCAAATCTCAATTACACGTTTTGCGGCTATAATGTCAGTCTACAATAAGTGTTCAGGTCCTCGGCCTGAATGTGAATATCCTGACTGTCAAACTGACTTTCTTGTAACATAAGCACCAAATGTAGGTGTTTAAATAACGTTAGAGAAAAGTTAACTTAGTAGGCATGATAGACCAAATGACCTCTTTTATGTCGTGATATTTGTGTGGTTCTGAGAATTAATTACCAATTTAACTCAAATTCCATAATCACGTCATGGATTTTACAAGTATCTATATCACAATGGCTGTCCATGTGTAGCACAGATACCAAAACTGCTTTTCAATTTCATAAACGCAAACAGTTAACTCTTTACAGCTGCTGTCTGACCTGCTGAGTTTTTCCAGTAATTGCTGTTTGTTTTTGATTTCAGCATCTGCAGTTCTTTTGGTTTTTATTCTGCTGTTCAAGTTGCTGGATAGTAAGCAAAAGCTGGCTCATTGGTAAACAAAGGATGTGATTGTCCAGACCTGGAATTCACCAAGTTTCACCTCTACTTGTGCCGAATTGGGGGAGGGGGGGGGTTAGCTGTACTGCCGCACACTGTTCAAAAGTTTCTCCACGCTTTCTCAGGGAGAATGGCCACTTGACAGATTTGAGAACGTTATAAAGGAAACTGGAAAGGGCAACAAGAAAAGCTACAACAGCTGCCACCTTTAACATCATCTATCATTAAAGCCTGTCCCCCAGAAGTATCTCTGATACAGAATGTAATGATGTCAGGGACATAATAAATCAATGATCCAGCAAAACACTACTTTTTTAATTCCACAAAAGCCTGCCTTGCTTTATTTCATGAAAAACCTAGTTTTTTTTTTAGAAAGACCTACTCATTATATGTGAGGATGAATAACTAAAACATGCACATTTTGTTATACTTGTCTTAACCAGGATGTGATGTGGGATGTGAGTTTCATTATCTGGATCAGCACCTAATGTCCACCTCTAATTGCTCTTGAGAAGGTGGTGGTGAGCTGCCATCTTGAACCACTACAGTCTACCAGTAGACCCATGATGCTATTAGGAAGGCGAAAGCAGTAGTTTGACCCAAAGACCCTGAAGGAACAATGATATGTATCCAAATTGGGATGCTGAATGGTTTGGAGAACGTGCAGGTGGTGGTGTTTACATGTATTTGCTGCTTACATTCTTTGAGATGAAGTGGTCGTGGGGTTGGGGGAATTGTACATAAGGAGCTTCTCAAAACTCAAACTGATTTGAGTTTGTTTTTCCTACTTGAAGTGCTAAAGATGTCCACTGGGTGGTAGCGCATACTTTGTATTTGGACTAATGCTGAAATGAAATTGATGCCAGGTTTGTGGCGAGCCAGAGTCTCTGGTTCACTGAGGGATCAACTCTAATAAATACGTTGGACTGTCGTTCATCCCTGGAATAGGGAGATATCTCTAACTTTGAAAGGATTTGCTGTCAGTTACTGGCAGATGGAAACGGGACACAGTCCTCTGCCAATAAAGAAAAGATCATGACTGAAGCAGAAGCATAACCTACACAATTTCTAAATATTGATGTGCTGCGACCCAAGTATTTAATTGAAGAAATGGGATAGCAGATTTTCAGCTTTTTCTGTTTGAAGCTCTAGTGCAAGATGGCGAGCAGTGTCTTTTTACTGGATTTCAGTTACATCTCAGCTTGCTTCTTTGTTTTGATATCTTTCAGCAGCTTTTATGGTAATATATATGCAGGATCTTGAATCCTAATCTGGCAAATTGGAAGCAGGTTATTAAACACAGTATGGGAACTGAAGTAAAGTTTAACTGGTTCACAAATATTAGCTTCATCCATTGGTGTGATGTTTTATTTTGCCTATTTCTTTTATCTCGCTCACTCTTGAGCTCTCACAGTCCCCTGTTCTCCCTGTATGTGAGATGGAATTCTTAGTGTCAAGTGTACACCAAAATAACTGGCCTTATTTCCTATGATGTTTTTTCTGCAAGTGCTAAAACTACATTTGAGGTTAGTTTCTAGAAAACATTTTCAGTGATAGTGGTTTTCACAGAAAATAAATGCAAGTGTACAACAGATATTTATGTTGCAACTCTGCAACAGATCCCAATCTTATGCTTTCCATTTAACAAGAATGCTTGCTCGACTTTGGGAAGAAAAATTCACCTCTCGCTTAAGCACAGTGGAGTTCCAGGGGATTTTAAAGTCCACGAAGTCCTACTTTTTGTGCACAGTGATATTTGTTTCCTCTGGGAACTTACCCAGAGGAACACTTACTGTGAACTTTCACTTGCTGCAGAAACCAGTAGCTCATTCCAAAGATCAGTGACCATCTGGAAAAAGAGAGAGCACCTAACATCTAACTCCACCTTGTCTTTGAATAACTAGTGCTCATGTGGTCTCATTGCCCTTGGCTTGTTTGTTAAAATAATCTGACACCAATAAACAACCCAGGGGTACCTTTTTCATACTTAAAATGTGATATTTTGATGAACACTTTCTCCTAAATATACATTTTCAGTATAGTAGGCAGAGCTGGAATGATAAATCTTAAATATTGCTAAACAGAGGCAGTAAGTCAAAGTATGCGTAATAAGATGGTGTCCCATTTTTCAAATGTTTCTTGCAACCAATTCTTAAGTGCAAGACAAAAAGTTTCAACTTCATGTCTCCTTTTAGCAATGTGGCAAGCATAGATAGGGCTATCGTGTTAATTGAGTGTGTTTAATCTGGTGACGGTTAAACCTTTTTCTGAACATAAGAATCTAATTTTGTCCAAAGGATCCAGAGATTATTCCAGATGGTTTCAACAGTATTGTGCAAAGATACCATAGTCATTGGAAAAGCAAAATGATGCTGGAAATGTTCAACAGGTCAAGCAGCCTCTGTGGAGGGAAACAGAAATAATTATTCATGTCAAAGCAACCTTTCTATTCGGATGAAAAATAATTTCAATATGAAATGTTAATTTGATTCTTTTCAGGGTTGATGCCTGATTTGTGTGTTTGTTTTAAATTCACTACATAACCTGGTTTGTGCTTGACCAGCCTCCGTTTCTATATTCGCTTTCTCTGGTCTTTCTGGCCATTTAATTCAGAGCTCAGTTTGATAGGCACACCCATTAATGTTAAAAGCAGCATATTTTCCCCCATCAGATTGTAACAACTATTTTGCTACACAGGTTCTGATGCATACATAAGATTGCACCAACCATAACAAACGAACAGAATCCTGACGCCTTCTTTCAGATGGTTAATGTCGATTGTGGAGTAATAATCCTCAGTTGTTCTTGTAGCACTTTTCTGCTCTGGGGCTGTTTTCTTCTTAAAATTCATTTTGTCTGAGAAGACAGCCTATATCCCATAGCAACAATGATCTGCTCTTCAATCTCTTATGTAGTAAACCTTGTGTAGGTAAACTTTGTGTGCGATCTTATCAAAACATACTTTGAAAATGCAAGTATGCATTGCCTATGAATTATCTTCATCCGTCAAGCTAGTGACATCCTCAAAGAATTCAGTCAGATTGGTAAGACTTGATGGGTGCAGAAATAGTTTCATCAAGCTGGCTCTACCATTCAATGACTTCATGAATAATGTGTATCTTGACTCCTATCTCGTCCTCCTTGGTGCTGTGAGCCCATTTCAATGATTAGTCTGGCAAGGATAATTTTTTTTTGAATATCCATTCTGTACTCCTCATAGCACCACCTCTGTGAAAACACTGGTAAAAGTCCTGGAATTTATATGTAAAGGAGTTGGTCTCCTTCACATAATTTGAGGCATAGGTTTTGAATGCTGGGGCTTTGACCTCATTGTGTCTGTGAGAAGGGAATCTACATTATACATTTTTAAGTCTCTGCTATGTATCATGTTTATGGTAACAAATACATATTTGATGCAATAGTACCACTTTTTATTTCTACTTGCAATTTCTTTTGCTGTCATCTTAGCATATTTATATGCAGGAGCTCTCACACATGATCACTTGGAAGCAACTGGTTAACTCAATAGCCCTGAATAGAGGAAGTGGAAGTAATTTTGTATTCTATAGACAAGGCAACTTGTTTGTATGCCACACTTCCTTCCATTTTACCAAGGAATCACCAGAGCCCTAAGTACTTAAAGCTGAACAATTAATTCACTCAGCATAAACAGTAATCCAGAGTGTGTGTGTTTTCTTTTGTACGTTACAGGGTTGTAGCGTTTGCTTAGATTCAGCTGATGTTCCAAACTATTCTTCCAGTTTTGCAGTAAATAATTAGTAATGCTTAGCATGAATTACAAACAATCCCATCATTTTTGGGAACAATGCTCTGGTGATACCAAGTCACAGTATCCAGATACTTGGCAATGTGGTTGGAACCTGGACCATTGGACGCTGAGGGGTGACCTTACAGAGATTTATAAAATCATGAGGAGCATGGCTCTGGTAAATAGACAAAGTCTTTTCACTGGGGTGGGCGAATCCAGAAGCTGAGTTAATGCTTAGAACCTGACATGACTCTTTTGGAATAGATTAGACTCAATATTGGCTCTGTTTTGCACCTCCATAGAAGCTGCTGAGTTTCTCCAGCATTTTTTGCTTCAGATACCTAGTATCCACAGTACTCTTTATTTGTTTTGATGTCAAGCCTTGAATGAGCCACCATTCCCTGTTCTCTGGAGCAGGCTTCACAATTAATATCCTATATCTTTGAGTATTCTCTATTAGGTCATTCATGATTATGGCATTCAGTTCAAATCCCAATTCCTCAACTTGTACAATATCAGCAACAGAAAGACTGGAGAGACAGGGGAGAAGGCAGAGCATTCCAGAATACACCATTCTTTGTAAACTTAGTGTCTCTAAGTTTTAATTTATTGTTGTCTTACTACTTGGATTTATATAAATGGGACTCGTATTTATTGAAACAGCATACCTGTAGAATTTAGTTGATTTGATTTAATTGTGCTGTTCCTGCTGTCAGGAATGTTTCTCCATAATTTCTTCTGTTCTGAATGCCTTTCTCTGCTGAATTCTGGTATCAGGGATATTATCTAAGAATGCTATGTATCTTTATGAATAGATTATCCTTTTTTTAAGGAAAGTGGAGATTTGAGAGAGCGAGATGTTTATTCTTCAGATGGGTGTGCTCTCACTTCAGATGGCAGTTTGCTCTCTCCAATTTTCCAAAACCCCTCATCTTTTATACCTTTGACTTATTTATTTGTTTATATTCGGATTGGTTTGAGGTCGTCAAAACCATCAGATTTAAATTTGATAGGTTTTTAGTATCTAAGGGCTTTGTTTAAATTAGTTGGCTGATTGAAGCTAATGTTGGCAAAACATCAAAATAAGCCTAAGGTTTCCAATCACACAGCCAATTGTTACATGGTTCAACTTGACAACTGTCTGTATATCTGCGGCTGCTTGCAGACATTTTTCGTTTAAATCTCCAGGCTTAGTAAAGCACTTTATCCCTTAAAGGGACCATTCTGTCTTTCCTCCAATCATTTTTACAAGCACATGCTAACTTCCTGCCATCCACTTCATGAACACTCTACAGAACTTCGTAACACCAGGATCATGCGTTTCCCACTTTTTCGAAGCTCCCAACCTCTTAACTTTCTCAAGTGTCTGCCTTTGCTGATTAACAGCCATAATATTTTTCTTGTTAATCTTGGTGCATTTTTTCCCCAAAGTGCTGCATTGTGTGGCTTATCTTCACTGACTCCCAGTTCCCGAATGCCTTAAACTCAGAACCTTTTGGTCTTTTGAAAATCTGTGACTAATTCTGCAGCTCCCTTCTTCTTTGGTATCCTTTCCAGGAAATTTTAGTTGTTTTGGTTCTGTTTTATGCACTGGACCCTCGATTTATCTCTGTCCTTCTTTAGAATCCTCTCTTGCTGTCCCTGCCTCTTCTGAAAATCTCCCTATATATTTTAATCTTGCTCAAATTTACGTAATTTCTCTCTCCCTACTTTGACAACCTTCCTTATAGATGTTTATAAAGTATCCTGAGATATCTATTTCAAATGTAATTTATTTTGAAAGGACATGTATTTAGAATTAGTGAAGAATATAATTTGTCTCTTATCTTAATGCTGCGTGAGCAGGAATGGTTTATGAAAGTAGCAATATCTTAGTTATGGTGGCTTGTAAATAGATTTATCCTCCTGTTGCCAAAGGACCATTGTGTTTTGCTGCTCCATTTAAGTATCCTAATCCTTGGTCTGTTTCTGTTTTACCAGCAAGTTGTGAATTTGTGGATTTTTGTGACCTTTTCCAATTGGGGACCAAACAGTTTGTGTTTCATTTAAATGAGTTTGACGACAAATCTGCCAAAGGCTTGCTGCCATGTGTTAGTGTGCGAGTGCCAGCAGTTAAAGCTAACAGAAGTATTAGCACCCCTGCATGTAGCACTCTGTCTGCTCCCCTGCTGCTGCCCTGCGGTCCCATCTGCTTCACCAGCTAACTTAATTGGTTCCTTTTGTTTTACATTTTTGTTGAGGAATACAAATCCTTCCCTATCATTAACCCCTTTGAGAACTGCTGTAACACTTCTTTTCTCTAAAGATATAAAATGCATGCAGTTATTGTCAGGAAAGTAAACACTGAACCACAGGAGAGTTTCAATTGTGAAGCAAGCCCTTGTTGTCTTTGAAAAGAAAGATCAGTTTGATTAATTTGGAAAACTTTGTGAACAGTATCTTTTACTTCCTGTATTTTATTTCCTATCATTTTATTCAAAACTTGTGATGGTGAGATTTGCTTCATTATACATGAAGATTTTAAGGCCAATGCCTCAAAGCTGTGTCTCTTGGTTGAACTTGTTTCATAGTACATACATTTATATGCATCTTATCACATTTGAATATCTTGACGCTTTTCATGCAATGCAGCACTTTGTTAACTGCAGTGACTTGCATAAATGTCAATAGAGCTTGTAAAATGTGATGTGCTTCTTCCTTTTAATCTCAGGGCTGCTACACTACACTACAGGGCTTGGTCTTTATCTGAAGTCCCCTGAAATTTAAAAATCAACGTTGAACTTTCTTACCTTTTCTTGGCTTACTAAATGTTTGTCTGGAAAGCTGTATGACCTTTGATATTTCAAATAAATGTATTGTATCACAGGAGTTGTTGGTGCCAAAAGACCTAAGTTAGGGAGAGAGCCATCCCTGGGCCAATTCCAAGGCATGTGCAGTCTTGCCTCTATAAATGGGTGGGTGAATTCTTCCTAAATGCCTGTTGCTAGTTTGCCAAATACTTTTTTTATCTTTTGTATCTATACCTTTGTCAAAATGTTTCCTGATTCCTTACATAAGACAAATTGTGCACTCAGCGTATGCTATTAGAATTTTATACTTGCATGTAACTTTAGCAGAGAGAAGCAGCACTTTTGCCTGGAAATCATTTAAGGATCCATTTGGAAGAAGGGGAGGAAGCAATTTGAGCTTGTGCTCCAAAACTATTGATCTTGGCCCTGTAATAGTAATGTCAAATGAGATGTTAGTCTGCAGGTTGAAAACCTAGATGAAAGAACCAACTCCATAATGCAGGAGTTTTAAAAAAAAAAATTGGAAAAGCTGGAAGCCAAAGCAAAGCAAGTGCAGTAATTGAGTGCGACAGAATTTGCATAATGAAAGGAGGGGAATGAGAATCTGTCTAATTACTAACCTCTGGTATTAGAACACAATTTTGATCACTCCAATGAAGTTATATCCTTTTAGAACCTTGGTCTGAGTAGTTTTTTTTTACTGATTTGGTGCTTTTAATTTATAGGCATGGTTTGCTCTAGCCATGGATATGAAAACAAAGCAAAACTGTGTCCTCAGCTGGTATCTGACTTTATATTTATCCAAGGAGGTGTTGCAGTCTCAATTTTATTTCCCCACCAACTTTTGGAAATTTTGTTCCAGACTACAGTTAGGATAGGACAAATTGGCTTCTATTTCTAAATGCTACTAAATGACGCATGTGTGTAGAGGTGTTAGTTTGGCTTGGTTCAATGGAGGAGGGGGTTTGTAACGATGGGGAAAATCCACTGGAAAATCAGTCTTGAGGTCTTCTATTTGACCAGTGGTTTCAACTGATGATGGAGGCAAAAGGCAGTATAATAAAGCAGAGTAAGCTCCTATGATAATCCAGGATCATCCAAGCAATTCTACTGAGTACTCTCTCTTCCTGGTGAAAAATAATTATTTTGTTTGCAATGCTACCTTCATGTTGTACATGCTTGATGCAACTGCATTATGCGAACCTCTGTGCACAGCTGCAATTTATTGTTCCTGAAGGCGGCGCGGGGGCGGGCTGTTCCTGAAGGCTGGAGCATTTACAAAGTATGATTAGATTGTCAGGTCCTGCCTGGAAGACAGATAAACACTTCCCCCAGAACATGCAATTTCTTAACGTCAGCAGAATAAATTAATCCTTTAACATTGGGCGGCATGGTGGCTCAGTGGTTAGCACAGCTGCCTCACAGCTCCAGGGTCCCAGGTTCAATTCCAGCCTCTGGTGACCTTGTGGATTTTGCCTGTTCTCCCTGTGTCTGCATGGGTTTCCTGCTGAAGGGCCTGTTTCCACACTGTAGGGAATCTAATCTAATCTATCTCAATGTGAGTTTTTTCTTTTTTCTTTTTTTCTTCTTGCGCTCTCGCTCTCGCTTGCTCTCTCTCTCACACGCGCTCTAATGGTTTTTTGGAAGGCTTATTTGTGCAGTACAATATCTTTCCATTGGCATTCTGCTCTTAGATACGGAAGCTAAAGTTTTTCTCAGTATTTATGTGGCACCTACCAATTTCCTATGTGTAATCATTCTTTGTCTTGCAGATTTGATCTTTGCACCATTAAGATAAGAAAAGAAAAACTTGTATTTTTAAGGATCTTTCACAACTTCTGAATGTCCCAAAGCACTATTACTATCACGAAAGAAAAGGTGTTAGGGAAGCCAATGGGGCTGATAATTGCCCTTGACCTGGTGGAATACGTCCCTAAGATATTAAGGGAAGTGGCCATAGAGTTTGTGGATGCACTGATAGCAATCTTAGGAGAATCCTTTAGATTCTGAAAAAGTCCCAGGGGTTTAGAAAACCTCTTTTATTTAAAAAGGGATAGAAACCAAAAACAGTTAACTATTTTTAACCTGTTATTGGAGGGAAGGTCTTATGAGGAAAGGCTGAGAGACTTGGGTCTGTTTTCGTTGGAAAGAAGGTGGCTGAGAGGGGATTTGATAGAGACATAAAAGGTGATCAGAGGATTAGTAGGGGAGACAGTGAGAGTCTTTTTCTAGGATGATGACATCAGCTTGTACAAAGGGCATAACCACAAATTGAGGGGTGATAGATTTAAGACAGATGTCAGAGGCAGATGCTTTACTCAGAGTGGTAAGGGTGTGGAATGCCCTACCTGCCAATGTAATCAACTCAGCCACATTAGGGAGGTTTTAAACCATTCTTGGATAAGCACATGGATGATGATGGGATAGTGTAGGGGGACGAGCTGAGAATAGTTCACCGGTCAGCACAACATTGAAGGTCGAAGGGCCTCTAATGCGCTATGTTCTATCCCTCTAAACCCTTCCTTTTCATATACCCATCCAGATGCCTTTTAAATCTTGTAATTGTACCAGCCTCCACCACTTCCTCTGGTAGCTCATTCCATACATGCACCACCCTCTGCAGGGAAAAGGTTGTCCCTTACGTCCTGTTTATATCTTTCCTCTCTCAACTTTGCCCTCTAGTTCTGGACTCCCCTATCCCAGGGAAAAGACCTCTTTATTTTATCTATGCCCCTTGTGATTTTTAAATCCTCTGTAAGGTCACCCCTTAGCCTCCACTCCAGGGACAATAGCCCCAGCCTGTTCAGCCTCTCCCTATAGCTCAAACCCTCCAATCCTGGCAACGTTCTAGTAAATCATTTCCTAACCCTTTCAAGTTTCGCAACATCCTTCCAACAGAATTGCACTCAATATTCCAAAAGTGGTCTAACCAATATCCTGTACAGTCACTATATAACCTTGTATGTTAATGTCTTCGACAAGGTTGTTATGCTTGACACAAAAATAGGAGAGAAGGCAAATGTTGATGGTGATAGAAAGAGTCTGCAAAGGGATAGAGACAGGCTGAGCCTCTGGTCATTAATGTGGCAGGTAGAATATGATATGGGAAAGAATAGAGGACTTGAATATTATTTAACTGGAGAAGGATTGCCAAAAGCAACAGAACAGAGGGATAAGGGAGACCTCCTCCATGAATTGCAAAAAAAAATGCTAGCATCCAAGTTCAGTGGATAAGACTCTTTGACTTTTATACTCCATTTCTGTTATTTCAAAGGGACTGGAGAATAAAAGTAGGCAGAGTTTGCTAAAACTCAACAAGGCACCAGTTGGGACACCGTTGAGACACAGCTTTGGCCTCTTATCTAAAAGATGTTTAAACGTTGGAGACAACTTAAAAAATGGTTCACTGGGCTGATACCACATATGAAAGGGCTTACTTTTGAGGAGAGGTTTAGTAGGTTGGCCCTGTATTGATTGGAACCTTCTTGAAACATGATTTATCTTTGTCAGAGGGAATTTGTGCTTAACAAATCTGGTTAAGGTGTCAGTGTTGACCAAGCGTGTAGGTGAGGGTAGTGCATTTGATGTAATTTATGTGGATTTCAGGATGGCCTTTGACACAGTCCCACATGAAAGACTAAAAATGAAGGTAAAAGCACAAGGTAACATGGCATCTTGGATCCAAAATTACCTTAATGGAAGGAGACCAATATGGTAAAAGCTGTGTGAGTGGCTTAAGACTGGTATCTAGTGGCGTACCTTAAGAATTGCTGTTGGGTCCCTTTATTTTTAATGATATATAAAGGATGCCTATGAGAATTGGGTGAGGTTTGGTGATAAGTTTGTGGATGACATGAAGATTGGATAGGTGTTAGAGTGGGGAAGGCAGGTCACAGGAACATTAACTGGATTGGTCAGATGGACAGATAAGTGGCAGTTGAAATTTAACCCTGATAAATGTTACGTGATGCATTTTAGTAACGAGACGAGAGTACTCCATGAACAGTTGCATATTAGGAAGCTCCAAGAAACAGAGGGACCTGTGTTTTTAAAAAAAAATCTCCATCCAAAGGATGGAATCTCCAGCAGTCACACATTTCCTTGGTTCTGTTTTGCATTGGTGTGACAGCCTTGATTTTTTTGTGTTCAAATCCCATTGTAGGGTTTGAACTCACTATCTTCTGGCTTGGAAGTGAGAATGCTTCTAACTGATTTACGGATTACCCAGTGAGATAGCTCTCCCATTATACTCCTCCTCTTCCTGTGTCATTGGTTTGTATTTGTGTGTGAAATTCTCACATTAACACTTACTTGAACAAAGTGCAAATGTGGCCTCTGCTACCCTAATGACTGTGGACACCATAAATTGATGCTTTTAGGAATGGAGGAACTGTTGATGGAATCATCAAACAATTACAGTACAGAATGGGACCATTTGACCTATCATGTCTATGCTGACTCTCTACAAGAGCGACTAACCCATGTCGGTTCCCCCACCTTTTCCCCAAGAGCCCTGCAAGTTTTCCCAGTTGATATTGGTCTTGGAGTACGTGACTTTGGAGCTTAACGAAGACCTAAAGGAGCAAGCATTTCTATTAAATTGACCTTTTACAAATCGTCAGGAGCAAAGAGACTTCCTTATCCGAGGGCAAAGTATAGAATATTTCAAGTGAATTTGAGAGTCTGGTAACTGTGCTTTCTCCAACACTACTATTGTGCTGACACAATATATTCTTGATAAACAGCCAGGTCTGTTATAATCTCAACCTTGCTTCTCGGACTTGTGTACATTTTGCTTCCTGCCATCACCAACCACGTGCTCAGCCCATTCCATGGATGTAGAATCTAATTGTAATAACTCCATGGAATGCTAACTGTGTAACTGATAATTGAACTTGAGACCTTGCTGGTCTCTTATCTCAGTTTCCTGAAACTGGGAAGAATCTATTTAGATGTTCATCTTACACTTTCTGGAACAAAGTGAATAAATGGAGCTTGATGGGAAGGATGCTTTTATCTGAGAAACCTCATAAAAGCAAGTTAAATACAGGATTCATTAATCCGCGAGAAAAATTAAGAACATACACAATTACAGTATTGGATAGTAAGTCAAACCAAATCAGTCTTCCCTATACCTGGCCTTGCAGCATGGTAAAATTAAAACACTGAATGACTATCAAAATCGCTCAGTTTTTCTAAACCATACTTTAAGAATAATTAATATCAGACCAAAGTTATGGCTTAAATTGAAATTAACAATTTATTAATATAACTTTTAGCAGAACTTGGAAAAACAACAAGGCAATTTACTTAATATCTGTGATTGAAGTGTAATCTTAAACCAGAAACCCCACTCTCTGACTGATTAGACAGATGGAAACAGTGGAGGGACACATTAAAAGCAGAAAAAGAATTGCACCTTGTCAGGTCAACAATTCAGTCTTGCTTGAATTCCAAAGTCACCAATTCATGCAAACAGGTCTAGTAACCTTCCAGGATTATTCATCCACTTCTTACAGTGGAGTATTTTCTCACCTGAGCAACCAACAGCCTGCAGCTACACTGAAAACCAAACAGAGAGAGAAAAGCACATATGGCTTCAAAACCTCAGTGAGAATGTGTTTTGTTTTCTTTTTTTAACCAACATTCTTCTGATTGGCTGGTCAGCACTGGTCTGCCCTGGAATTATCAATTCAGCATCCAACCAACTGCCAGTCCTGATGCTAGAACACCATGGTCCCAAAATGTCTGTAGTTTTCTTAGGACAGTAATGAATGTACAACTGTTTCCCGTTTTCATAAGCAAACACCAATTTGTTTGCTGTCTCATTCTTTCCAAAGGAAGCTGCAACTCAAAGTTAAAAGTTTGATTCTCAACCTCTACTCGTAGTTCCAAATTAAAAATGACAAAAACAAAGAGTGTACTCAACAATAACAATGTAATGAAGATATGATTCTTCTGTATTTTTCTTAATCATTGTGTGATTACAAGCAAAACTATAAACAAGTCATAAGGGATTTGCAGAGAATAGGTATGGTGACACTGGGGATTTTATCATCGTGTGATGTTCTTTGACATTCATGTTTTGCTGGAACAGAGACTGCCTTTCTGCACAGGGAACCCGACTGTAGCCAGTTGATTGGAGGAAGTTGTGGGGTAGGGGGAGTTTGGGGGCAGAGCTGATGCAGTTTCATTATAAAACGAGTTGGGGGAAAAAAATGAGAAGGTATCTATCACTACTATCTAGTGACTCGTGAGGAATGTCGAGTTTTGTACTTAGTTCCTCTCTTTGGTGTTGATCTTTAAATCTTGTGTGAGCAGTTCACATTTTGAAGTTAAAATACAGGTACACAATTCTTTATCCAAAATCTTTGGGGCCAGTTTTTTCGAATTCAGAATTTTTCAGATTTTGGAATAATGACATTTTCACAGTGAAATAAAGAAGTTACCTAACAGACGCAAATGTGAATAGTATGAGTGCTGAGACGCAATTGATGCCTGCCAGTGCTGGGCCATGTACCATGTCATATCTGAGTGACATGGTTCGAGTGGGTGTGGAGTTGGGTCACCTGGTTGCACGCCAAAATGACACCCCACACTCCACGGGAAGAAATTTCAGATTTTGGAGCTTTTTTGATTTCAGAATTTCGGATAAAGGATTGTGTACCTGTAGAATCTTTTAAATTGATGAGTGTGATGTTATGATTGGGAAACCCAGTTCATTGTCAGTTGTTTATTTAGAATTTTACCATGACAAAAATGATGCAGAACCATTCATGTTTATATTTTGCTATATACAAATCTTCACCCTTCTGATAATTACTTAGGCAGCTACATTGCTGATGCATAATCTGCACATTATCCACCTCTGATAAGAACTAGAGCTCTCGCTCCTGGAGAACAAGCACAGCAGTCACTTGACACTATAGAAAAGGATTGAGTCTTTTACAAGTAACTTAGAAATAACTAAAGCTGCCATCGCCATCCTTGGATATGCCCTATCCCACTGGTAGGATAGACCCTGCAGGAGTGACAATACAGTGGTATGCAGCTGGAAGTCCTAAACATTAACTCTGTATCCCAAGAAGTCTCATGGCTTCAGGTTAAATATTGGCAAGGAAAGCGCTTGCTGTTTACTGTGTACCATCCTCCCTTAGCTAATGAGTTAGAGCTCTTCCATATTGAAAATTTGGCAGAAGCACTGAGGGTGGCATGGGTGCAAAATGTACTCTAGGGGATTTCAATGTCCACCAACAAGAGTGGCTAAGCAGCAGCACTACTGATCAAACTGCTTAGGTCCTAGAAGATGTAGATGCGAGACCAAGTTGGTGGTAGGTGGTAAGGGAAAAATATAGTTTAGCTCATCCTTGCCAGTCTGCTGGCTGCAGATGCACCTGTTGATGACATTATTTTTAGAGTGACTACTGCACAGTCCTTGTGGAAATGAAGTCCTGCCTTCCTGTTTTGTGGCACTATCGCTGTGCAAAATGTGACAGGTTAAGAACAGGTCTGGCAACTCAATAGTGGGAATCCATGAGGCACTGAGCCAACCACATTAGAATTCAACTCCACAATCAACAATCTGTGGCCTGGCATATTCCCCCAGTCGGCCATCATTGTCAAGCCAGGGGATCAGCCTTGGTTCAATGGAGAGTGCAGGAAGGCATGTCAGGAACAGCACCATGCACACACACCAATGAGGTGCCAACCTGGTTAAGCTACCAAATAGGACTCCTTGCATGCCAAACAACATAAGTAACAAGTGATCAAGCTAAGCAATCCCATAACCAATGGATCAGATCTAAGCTTTGCAGTCTTGTTACATCTAATTGTGAGTGATAGTGGACAACTAAATCCACTGGTGGAGGAAACTCCACAAATATCCCATCCTCAATATGATTGAAGAGCCCAACACACCAGTGCAAAAGATAAGGCTGAAATATTTGCAACAATCTCCAACTAAAATCTTGACCAACTCTGGCTCCTCCAGTGGTCCCCCGACATCATATATTTACCAGTTTTCAGCCAATTCAATTCACTCCATATATCAAAAACCAGTTGGAGGTACTGGATACTGCAAACACTTATGGGCTTTGACAATATTCCAGCAATAGCACTGAAGGCTTGCACTCCAGAATTTGTTGATCCCCTAGCCAAGCTGTTCCAGAACAGTTACAACATTGGAATCTACCTAACAATGTGGCAAATTAACCAGTTATGTCCTATAAGGGTTAATCCAATCAGGACAGTTAACACCCTGTCTGTCTATTCTCGATCAGTGAACTGGCAAGTGTCATCAACAGTGCAATCAAGCAAAACCTACTCAGCAATAACCTGCTCAGTGATGCCCAGCTTGGGTTCTGTCAGAGCCACTCAGCTCCTGACCTCATTACAGCCTTGGTTCATACATGGATAGAAGAGCTGAATTCCAGAGGTGAGGTGAGAGGGACAACCCTTGACATCAAGACTAAATTTGACCAAGTATGGCATTGAGGAATCCTAACAAAACAGGAATCAATGAGTATCTAGAGGGGCAAACTCTCGACTGGTAGGAGTCATACATACCTGGCACATAGGAAGATGGTTTTTGGTGATCAGAAATCTCAGGTCCAGGACATGTCTGCACAGCTGCTTCAGGGGAATGTCAGAAACCCAGCTATCTTCAATTGCTTCATCAATGACCTTCCCTCCATCATAAGGTTAGAAGTAGGGATGTTCACCAGTGATTGTGCAATGTTCAGTTCCATTCGCAACTCTTCAGATACAGAAGCTGTCCATGTTTAAACGCAACAAGATCTATACAATGTTCACCCTTTGACAAGTAAAATTATACCACACAAATGACAGGTAGTGGTCATCTCCAGTTTTTAAAAAAAAAGTCTAACCTTGCCCTTGACATTCAGTGCTGTTGCCATCACTGAATGTCCCACGTCAGTATCCTTGGGGTTACAGTTGACCAGACACTCATCTGGACTTGCCACATAAACCCAGTAGCTAAAGAGCTGGTCAGAGGCTAGGAATACTACGGCAGCTAAACCACTTCTTGAATTCCCAAAGCTTATCCCTCATCTAAAAGGCCCAAGTCAGGAGTATGAAGGAATACTGCAGCATCTACATCAATCAAGGAGCTTGACACCATCCAGGAGAAAGTCGCTTACTTGATTGGCACTATGTGGACAAGCATCCACACACTCTCCTCCACCAATGCTCAGTAGCAGCAGAGTCTACTATCTACACGATATTCACCAAATATCCTTAGACAGTAACTTCAAAACCCATCACCACTTCTATCTTGAAGAATAAGGGAAGCAGATATATGGGAACACCACTACCTTCAGGTTCCCCTCCAACCATCTTACCATCTTGACTTAGAAATATATTGCAGTTCGTCCAGTGTCATTGGATCAATATCCTGGAATTCCCTCTAACAGCATTGTGGGTCAACCTACATGGACTGCAGTCGTTCAAGAAGACAGCACCTTTTTAATGGCAGTCAGGGACAGGCAATAAATGCTGTCCAGTCAGCAAATTCTTTAAACAAAACTCCTCTCTTAGGTCAGTGACATTTGCTCATTGTAAAATTATAGTGCTCTGGTTGATGGATGCAGCCAAGTGGTGGTTGTTCATGTACAGGCCTTGGTATGGTAGTTAATGACAGAATTGCTTCCTTGACAGCCAAATCAGTCTCTTTGTGCTCCCCATGCAGAGTTCCAATAGGTGTCGCAAGATAAAAGCAGGCAGGGTAAATCTGGAATGTTTTCTTCTTACCAACCTTGATCTTTTAAAAAAAATTTTAAATCAAAATATTCATCAAAAGTATCTTTCTATATTGTCACAAATGCAGTTCGGTTCTGTAAAGTAAGGTATCAAAGAAACAAAAACATTGGCATTTGACTTGATCCAACAAACCAAAGACATCTCTTACCTCAAATACACAAAAATATAGTCTGTGTATCAGGAGGGTCTGATGAGTTTATCCAATTTGGCACTAGACAAGAAATTTAAACTACTTTTTAAAAGGTACGGGTGGTCTCTTGTTGACAAACTCAGTTGAGTCCCTATGACTGAGCTGTTTTGCAAAATTGCCAGTTTGTTTTGATTAACACGTTTCTTTATGTAGAAAAGCACAAGTGTTTGGCAGCATTATCAGAAAAGCTGTGCAGTAATTATTTTTGCCACTTAGACACATGTTTGTATTTGTTACTTTGCACTAAAAATGTGTCACATAAATATTGCTTTCCCATAAAACTGCTGAGCCAATTAATCTCCGCATTGAGAGGTGACACAGATACCTCCAATACTGACGTTGCCATTTTACAATCCTCCTTTTTCCTCCCCTTCTGAAGGTGCTGATTCATATTGAGGGAGCAATTTTGCAACACCAACAGCCAGATATCCTGCCTAAGTGACGGCTGTTCCTACATAAGCCTAGACAGCCAAGTACTGGCATGTGGTTCTAATGTTTGACAACACGGCAGATGAGCCAGATCTAGGCCAGATGTAGTCACAATCTGTATAGAATGGTCCCAACGTTGCTGTCCTGAATATGTGCACACTTCAGTAGTCAAATTGATTTTTATCTCTTTCCCCTACTCAATCTCTCTTTTCCCCCCCACCTGCCCGCAGTCTTACAATGCTAGTTTTGAGAGGGTGGGGTTGGAGGGTGCTGGCAGGTGGGAGAGTTGGCTGCCTTTATCCAATGGCAAGGCATAAAACTTCCACTTCTTGAAGACTAAAATCCAATTTTGAGCAAATTAACGTGAAATAATAAAGAATGAATAATGATTATGACAAAAAGTCCAGCCACTGCTGGTAACTGACACTTTTTTTTAATGGTACCAGTACGACCAAGGCTGCAAAATTAGAATACAAGATATAATTGTTCCAAAAAAAAAACTCATGGGTACTATTTTTGCATGAAGATGAAGCTGAATTTCATTTTCAATTATGCATATTGAGTTATAGTATTCTTAACTGTCTAAAATAATTCCTCATTCTAACTTGCCTTGTGTTTTGAAGCTTTCCATGGTTAATTATTAATGCACATTTTTATCCTTTTCTCCCTTCCCTCCATTTTTTTTACAGGTAGTAATTCAGTAGATGAAGCTGGAAACAAGGTAAGAAATCTTTGATTTTGCTTGCTAGCAGTGAGTGTTTGTTAACGGAGTGCAGTACTTGTAGTCATCCAAACATTTAGAAGAATTTTATGGCAGAACAGCTGAGAACTTAGAACAGCAAGAGAAAGGCGTTTTCACTTCTCAGGAGTCAGGCTGCAATCGCCAGGATATTATGAGAAGTAGTTACGTTTTTTTTTTCTTCAGTCTTTTCTTTAACCTCTCCTTCAGGCTTTTTCTTTCGTGGAATCTCTCATC
Organism: Chiloscyllium punctatum; assembly: GCF_047496795.1. Taxonomy (NCBI): domain Eukaryota; kingdom Metazoa; phylum Chordata; class Chondrichthyes; order Orectolobiformes; family Hemiscylliidae; genus Chiloscyllium; species Chiloscyllium punctatum. The sequence continues at coordinate 61,745,203 of NC_092767.1, read as the reverse complement.
TTAGTTGGTGCTTGGACAAACGGACACTCTTCTAACTCCAGTCTTCTCTGTGCTCAGCTGACAGCTGTAGGCTGGATTGATTTTCTTCCTGATCTAAAGCCTCTGATTTGCAAAGTAAATGTTTCTTTCTCAACTGAGTTGTCATTCTTCCCTTTTAGGATGAAGCTTTTGGTATTCCGACCTAAGTGTTGATTTATCGTAATGGCTGTGAAGAAAGTGTGAGAAATAGACCTATATTTCCTCGGTCTATGTACTATTCCCGATGCTTAGCAATGAGATTTCTATTAAAAAATCTAGAGGGCTTCCTATTCAGATGCTGATGAACTCTGGTTGCAGAATCCACAACTAGGAGGCATGGTCTTAGGATTTCCCATTTAGAGCTACGGTGAGGAGAAATTCTTTCTTCAGACTGACCGACATTAAATAAATGCGTGCTTAGTCATAGAATATAGCACAGTACAGGCCCTTTGGCCCTACTCTAAGAGCAAACTAATGTATGTACCCTACACCGCCTTCCTAACCTGCAATCTTCTTCCTGACCTCTCCGCCCCCACCCCACTCCAGCCTATCACCCTCACCTTGACCTCCCTCCACCTATCGCATTCCCAACGTCCCTCCCCCAAGTCCCTCCTCCCTACCTTTTATCTTAGCCTGCTGGACACAATTTCCTCATTCCTGAAGAAGGGCTTATGCCCGAAACGTCGATTCTCCTGTTCCTTGGATGCTGCCTGACCTGCTGCGCTTTTTCAGCAACACATTTTCAGCTCTGATCTCCAGCATCTGCAGTCCTCACTTTCTCCCTAAACTTTATCAGCCATGTGCCTATCCAAGAGTCACTTACATGTCCTTATGTATTTTGACTCTACTACCACTGCTGGCAGCGTATTCCATGCACCCACCATTTTCTGTGTAACAAACCTACCTCTGACACGTCCCCTAAACGTTCTTCCCCCTAGTGATAGCCATTTCCGCCCTGGGAAAAAATGTCGTCATCTTGTACATGTCTATCGAGTCACCTCTCCCCGTCCTTCGCTTCATTGAGAAAAGCCCTCGTTCCCTCAACCTTTCTTTGTAAGATATGTCCTCTAGTCATCCTTGTAAATCTTCTCTTTACCCTCTAATGCTTCCACATCCTTCCTATAATGAGGCAACCAGAACTGAACACAGTATTCTAAGTGTGCTATAACCAGGGCTTTATAGAGCTGTAGCATAACCTTGTGACTGTTAAACTCAATCCCTCTGTTAATGAAAGCCCACATACCATACGCCGCCTTAACGATTATTTGAACTTATTCAGAATTGAGAATAATGTATTTTTGGAATAGAGATATAGAAAGAAAGTTCAGATAAAAGATTAACCATGCTCCCACTGTTGGATTGAGCAGGCTCAAAGATTGGATTTCCAAGTCCTTTCTTTTATTCTTCATTCCGAGGCTATTACTGTCTCCTGATATTGGTTTTGAATTACTCATTGGGAGAGTTTAGTCTACTACTTTAATGAAAAATGAAAGAAATGAACTGAAACTTATTTTTCATGTATATTAGAGAAGCTTTACAAAGATTTGAGGGCTTGAGAGCAAGATTTTGAACGAGGGAAATTCTCAGTCTCAGCATATGAGAAATATCATTTAAGACTGAGGTGAGAAGGAAGTCTTCCTTGACACCATCCAGGGCACAGCAGCTAACTTGATTGGCTGTGGAAGGAGTAAATGTTTATGCAGTAGTAGCAGTGTATGGAATGCACTGCAGATTATAGAATTGCCACTGTGTGGAAGCAGGCTATTACACACCAACCCTCCAAAGAGCATCCCACCCAGATCCACCCTACTCTATCCCCATAATCCTGCATTTCCCATGGCTAACCCATTTTAGCCTACACATCTTTGGGCTGTGGGAGGAAACTGTTGTGGAGCAGGCCAGACCCCCTCCAAGTATTTCAAAAATAGCCCGGACCCTAACTTTCTAGTTGTTTTAAGCAGGTTTAAGTAGATATTAATTTTAAGCAAAATAGAATTTATTTGCAAGATTACGGAATGAAACACAAACCAAAGAGAACAAAATATAGAATAACTTAACCTATCCGAAAACCCAGCTGATTATCCCAACTCCTGCAGCAATTCTCATCAACATCCTTGGTAAATATCAAACATAGAGTCTTACAAGAGAGCTGACTGAGATTCAGAAGGGAACACCTTCCATGTAACGGTTTCTTTGGCTAGCAGCCTCAAAACGATTGCTTTCTCTGAAAGCCAGTGTGCTAAAAACTAAACCAAACCAGAGAAAGCTGAGCTGGGAGAACTGGCCGCTTCCCTTTCATTGTACAAGTGTTTTTGTAATAAACCTTGAAAGTCTTTTGCCTGAGGCACTATCTGTTACCTATATTGAATTGACCCTAAAGCCCATCGAAGCCCAGTCTTTTGGAGCATGAGTCTTTACGACCTCCTGGAGAAAAAAAATCAAGGACAACCTGACCTTGTTAAAGGCGCAACATCATCACAGAAACCATAGCACCAGGAGGAAACCCATGCAGATGCAAGAAGAATGTGCAAACTCCACCCACAGTCACCTGAGCCCCTTGCTGCCCCGATCTGCTTTCTAAGAATCCGTGGACCATGTCCTGAATTGCCATTTGCTAACTGATTTGCAGTTAAATGAACCTTCACAGCGTTCTGTCCCCTTCTCCTGAGCAAAGTTGCCTCAAAAAGAGTTAACAACTCTGTCAAACGGCTGTCGGTGGTGAGACAGCACAGGGGGTGTGAGAGAGCCCAGTGCAGAAAGCAGATTGAGGTCACATGGGGAAAGCCCAGCATGGAGCGACTGCAGGCCCAGGGCTAGAGAATGACTGTAATGTTGAACTTTTAGCTGCTTTTACTTTGTGTCTAAGGTTTTGTATCTTTGTATCCGAGATGGACAATCGCCAAGTCTCCCTAGACAGCAGCTTCTAAACATATAACCACTTCCATCTTAAAGGCCAAAGGTAGCAGATATATGGTAACACCACCATCCACAAGTCTCCCTCCAAGCCAACACCATTATGATTTGGAAATATATTGCTGTTCCTTCAGTATTCCTGTGTCAAAACCCTGGAATTCTCTCCCTTTAGTATGGTATTGTAGATGTACCTACATCACAAGAAGGCAGATCACTACCACCTTCTCAAGGGCATAGAGCCCTAGAGATGTACAACATGGAAACAAACCCTTCAGTCCAACTCCTTAATGCTGACCAGATAGCCTGAATTAATTTAGTCCCATTTGCCAGTGTTTGGCCCAGATCCCTCTCACTCTTCCTATTCATATGTCCATCCAGAAGCCTTTTGAATGTTGTAACTGTACCAACCTCCACCACTTCCTCTGGCAGCTCATTCCATAACCACTTTACCCTCTGCATGAGAAAGTTGCCCCTTAGTTCCTTTTAAATCTTTCCCTGTCTCCTTTAAACCTATGCCCTCTAGTTTTGAAGTCCCCCACCCTGGGGAAAAGACCTTGCCTATTTAGCCTATCCTTGCCCCTCATCATTTTACATATCTCTCAGGTCACTCCACAGCCTCCGCTCCAGGGAAAATAGCCCCAACCTATTCAGCCTCTCCCTATGGCTCAAATTCGCCAACTTGGCAACATATTGGTCAATCTTTTCTGAATGTTTTTTTCATGTTTCCCAACATCTTTCGTATATCAGGGAGAGCAGAATTGCAAGCAGTATTCCAAAAGTGGCAGAACCAATGTCCTGTTGAGCTGAAACATAACCTCCCAACTCCTACACTCAGTGCACCAACCAATAAAGGCAAGCATACCAAATGCTGCTTTCACTATCCTGTCTACTTGCAAATCTATTTTAAAGGAACTGAATCCAAGGTCTTTATGTTCAGTAACATTTGCCAGAACCTTGCCATTGAGTGCATAGGTCCTGCCCTGATTTGCTTTCCAAAATGTAGCACCTCACATTTATCTAAATTAAACTCTAGCTATCACTCCTGAACCCATCTGATCAAGGTCCCGTTGTACTCTGAGGTAACCTTCTTTGCTGTCCATGACACCAATTTTGGTGTCATCTGTAACCTTAACTAACCATACCTCCTGTGACCACATCCAAATTATTTATAAATGACAAAGCAGTGGACCCAGTACTGATCCTTGTGGCACACTACTGGTCACAGTCCTCCAGTCTGAAACGCAATCCTCCACCACTACTTTCTGTCTCCCACCTTCGAGCCAGTTTTGTATCCAAATGGCTAGTTATCCCTGTATTCCTCGTGATCTAACCTTATTAAGCAGTCTACCATGTGGAACCTTGTCGAACACTTTACTGAAGTCCAGACAGATCATGTCCACTGCCATGCCCTCATCAATCCTATTTGTTACTACTTCAAAAAACTCAATCAAGTTAGTGAGACATGATTTCCCATGCGCACAGCCATTTGACTATCCCTAACTGTCCTTCCCTTTCCAAATGCATGTAAATCCTGTCTCTCAGGGATCCCTCCAACAACTTGGCAGAGTAATTTGGCTGTAGTCCCCTGGCTTTTCCTTACCACCACCTTAAATAGTGGCACCATGTTTGCTAAACTGCAATGTTCTGGCACTTCACCTGTGGCTGTCAATGATATACAAATATCTCAGCATCCAGGGTTTGGCAATAAATGCAGGCCCAGTCAGTGAAGCCCACATTCCATGAATAAATTTTGAATAACTGAAGATAGTGATTCTTTGGAATTCTTTATCCCAGAAGGTTGTGAAGGTTCAGTCATTGAACATATTCAAGATCTGCAAATTAGAAGCATTAAAAGATATCCAGGGACATGGAAATGATGTGTGAAAATGGTGAAGAAGTTGAGAGTCAGCCATGATCAAACTGAATAGCAGAGCAAACTTGAGCCAAAAGGCTTACTCCTTCTATTTCTTATGTTCCCATTCTTTCTTATTTCTTTGTGCCCTATGCATCCATCTCCTACCTTTTTGAGGCTATTATTAAAAAAACGTTAATGCTCATTTTGGAATATAATGCTCATTTTGTCCCACTACTTTGAAGGAGTTGGCACCAGCTTCTTTTTGACGAAGGAAAAACCGAATTATAGTCTGAACTGAAACATTGCCAATATAAAGGAAACTTGAACAGCCTTTGTAGGTCGTGATTTTACTATTCTGTAATTTAGCAAATTTATGATGGGTGCTTCATTTCAATGTTGTGGTTAACATTGTGGAGTGGAATTGTTTTCTTTATTGGCAATAAACAACAGGGAAGAGTTCTTCCTTGGAATATTTCTGATGTGTATGCCAAAAGTATATTTTGGCATTGAGTTTAAGAAGAAACAAAATTGCAACAGACTTCATTGTTTAAAGGAAAACATTGAAATATGTCATAAATACTCCTACTCCTTCTCTGCTGCTACCTGTAGCTATTCCTGCTAAAAGATTTGCTGTCATAGTATGCTACAAACATCTGTCTTGCACTGTGCTCACACGTTAACTATAGTTTTTCTGCAATCACTTTGTGACATCCACTATTTAACTCTACCTGGATCCATCCATCTTTCTGCTAACCTTCACTTTGCCCCCAAGAAGAGGTCCCTGGAGCTTTTCAGTTATGGTCAAGTTGATTGAAGTACTACCTTTTCTTTTCTGTCACCTTTTGGGGTTGTTTTTGCTCTTCGTATTATAAATAAGTCTACATTTGTCTTATGGTTTGAACATGAAATTTCTAGCAAATGTTCCCCACCATGTGCTGAAGATCAAAAAGAATCCTAAGATACTTGTTGGGTTTAATTTTTCTTTCTTAGCTGCTTGATGGTGATATTTCTGGTTTTTATGCTGCTCTCCTCAGTTAATGGTGACGATCATGTGTTTTGTGGATTTATTTCCAAGGCAGTTGGCGCTAATCGTAATTTCACATTTATTGCCTATTCATTGTAAACCTGAGATGATAGTGATGAACTGATTTTGCAGCACCCAGCCATGCAGTGACATGATCATTGCCCACTGAAATAGACCGAGTCATCCATGCATTGCATGGAACTTGACTCGTGTATGTCAAACCAAGTGGAAATGTTGGATTCCCTGCCTTAAAAGATTTTGAAGCAGCTGGGTATAAGAGGACTATTTGACAGCTTTCATGGTTCCTGTTTTCTGGTACTAATAAATAGTTCATTTGATCGACATTCAGATCAATCTTCACAGTTGTACTCACAATATCACAATTTATATCTATATATTGCATTTAAAAGTTGAATCCTGCAACCGCGAACATGAATCAGATGAAACTAGAATTACTCTTAATACTGTGCAACCTGGCCTCAAACTGTTTATTCCTAATTTTAAATTGAATTTCTGAGAGCAACTTTTTTTTTCCCTGGGAAAAACAGAATTCTCAAACATTTTCCCACTTTACAGGTCTTTTGAAGGGCCAGGATAATAGTGCACTGTGGGAACAGAGTCTGTCAAACAAAATTACCAAGTTGCTCTGAAGTACATTCGCAGATTGTTGTTACATTGTTCAAAAGCATGGCATTATTGCACCTTGAGGCCAGGCGTTGCAATGTCTTGACATTTTACAACTCATAAGTATCGTTAACAGTCAGACGAGATGTGATGCATACTGAGAAAAGTATGGCTCTTGGCACACTCCTTGCACTATGAAAAACTGCTTTTTCCCTTTTGAGTTTGAAGTAATTAGCAGCAGTTTGAGAGTTGCTGCTCGGCAGACATGGGAAGCACTTTGATTCCCTCTCTTATCTCATAGTTCACGTGGACTCTGAGCACACTGCCCAGTTCACTGCGTTCACTGCTGACAGTCTTAAATAAATATATGGCTGAACTTCAGTAGTTCTTTCACCTTAAATTTGCCTCTTGTCAAATCCCATTTCATAAATAGGTTTTGGTGAGTTTTCTGTGCCTCAAACCTACAAAGAGCTGATTGTTACCTGCCTATCATAACCTGATACTGCACCGCAGCAGGGCATTTGGCCCATTATGTCTTCAGCAGCCCTTTTGTGAGAACTACCAATTAGTCCCTGCTCTCCTGCTGTTTTCCCCCACTTATGCAGATTTTGGGCTTTTGTGAAAACTGCAAACTTTTCACTAATCAGCACCAGTGAGACTAGGAATGTGCTAGTCAGTCAAATATTCCAGTAGATCAAGCAGTCCACACAATCAATATAAAAACTCACTAAGTAATAGCAATGTAATGCAGAGGAGATAAGCATCACTGTTATACTTGACTTATAGCATAGATCACTTAAATAATAATGAAACTTTGCCTTAAATAAAACTTGCTGTCAGAGAGCCTTCTCATTCGTACCCTCAGCTGTGGTAATGCAGTAAATTTCTGATGTTTCAAGAATATAATTTTTGCTGGTTTATCGAGGGTGCCAGTTTAAACTAAATTTGTTACATCTCCAATTCTCAATTAAAAGTTACTTTTGAATTATCATCTCCTTTAGGAAGTTTATTGATTTAGTGCATACACCGTTTGAATCAAGCAGTAGCCTTGTCAGTGCTGACATTGGGCTCTTTAAGATTAGAGTGGTGCTGGAAATGCACAGCAGATCAGGCAGCATCCAAGGAGCAGAAAAATTGACAGGCAGGAGCTCTTCATCCTGATGACCTGCTGTACGTTTCTAGCACCGCTGTAATCTTGACTCTAATCTCCATCAGCTGCAGTCCTCACTTTCGCCTATGGCATTCTTTAAACCCATCTTCCAGTGTAGTCAACAGACTATCCTTAGTAATGAGAGTTATTATTTGGATTGCATCATAGTTGAAGGCTGGATGATCTTGGTGAATCCACTGCTGTTGGGTGGCTAGACAAAAGGCTTTGATCAGTCCAGAAATAGTTTAATAGAGTCCACTGTGGCTGTTGAAGGCTTAAAGCCAGGTGAACAAGTGGTAGTGAATGATATCTGGAAGATTTTTTTTCTCTATGGCTGTCCTTCTGCCATGGGTCTTCAGCTGTCACTCCGACATGTTGGGTTTAACCACATAGGTGGAGAGAGGAAACTGTACTCTGTTTGTTTGTTGAATAAGTCACTGAATAAGGACAGGCTTTGGTAGGGGTAGATCTTTCTCCTCCAGCTTACCTGTAACTCTTACCAACCTGATGGGGGTTTGGGGATGTTATCACTGTCGCTTATGCTGAGTGCCAGGGCGGTGATTTGGTTGAAGAGGTACTCCTTTTGTATTGGTTGTGAATTGCTGTGTTTGAGCAGATTGCTGCTACACGGAGATGCAGTATACTGTTTTGACTGCATTTTGCCAAGAGCAGAGGTCCTTAGGCTCTTGACCGGTGATCCACATGAGGTACTGGCCAGTTTACTGAGGATCTTGTGAGTTTTAATTTTTTTAAAACTATCTTGTGGTGCTGCCGTAAGTGAAATTCAGTAAAAAGTGATGCCTAGCTTAAACTGGCTGGAATCTTGTTTCCACCTCTGGCCATCTAGAATGATTGGTTTCCTTTTGTCACTGGTATTGTGAAGGTAGGAAGAGCAGGAAACTGTTTTATTGGTGCCTGATTTGGGCACCATTTCTTGCAGTACTTGGCCAGCTTTGTCTCATTATTATTTAATATATCCTTCAACTCTAGAGTCTGCGTCTACATGCCACAGCAAATGTCACCTGCATCGATACACGTCTGGGACGGGATTGAGGGTAGATCATTTTTGTACATGTTGAACAGAATTACGGCTAAAGCAAGACCTCTGGCTAGGCCTTTCATCTGTTTTGTTTTACTCGGCAGTAGACTTTTAACCCATGTGAACCCTAAATCATCTGTCCTCAAGTCAAAGTTCAGTGGCATCAATAACCCAAGGAGAGAGAAGTCCTGGTATTTTGTCGAGGGGACCAATGCACCATACTGAATTAAAGGACAATGTGGCTGTTTTTGGATCTCTTTAAAATAAGTGGTTAATGTGAGGATCTGGAATTGATTTACAAACATTGCTGAAATTTTTCTTAGGAAAGGTATTTATAATTTGTCAATGGGTACCGCTCCCAGTGTTACATTTTCTATTCTGGTTATATGCATTCTCCTGGAGTGAGACAGTTGCACGTCTCTACCAAGCCAAGTTGAAATTGGCTTTCTTACCATGATGCGGGAATCATAAACAAAAATGGAGGTTACCATTTCTGTTGTTAGCTAAATTCACTTCCTTTAACCAGTGCAAGCATGCAGGGATTCTGCATCATACATATAGTACTCATTTACTAGGATACTTCAGACATCTCAGATTGTTAGCTTATTCTCAGATAGTGACAACTTGTTCCACTTGATCATTTCTAGTTTTTTTTTCCCAAATTTACAAATACTGGCTGTCAAACATATCTTCCAATTTAACATATTAAAAAATTATGTTTGTAGTATTTGCTGTCAATTACATGCCTGATGTGGCCATTCCATTGCAAGATTTGGTCCCAGCCCTATGAAAGAAAATTGTCATTTAAGGCTTTTTTTAGGTCTTTCCTCAACAGATTTGTGATTTATTAATGCATTGACTGGCAATTGTGCAGAATTCCAGATGTCGGCTTTAATGTTAGATGTTTACCCCCAATCCCCTAGAGTCTTTGTGTTGATTTTTCTGTCATGCAACATCACTGAACCTATAAAAGATTAGCTTTGGGCAGTCCTTGCAGTCACTACACTTCCCTCTGCTTGAGTGAATGTGCCTCTGGCACTGAGCTTTCCATACAGCAGCAGTTATGTAACCAAAACACGGCTTGAATTTGATGCCATGCTAATGTCCCACTGTGATCTTAATTTTCCAGGGTTTCCTTCCTGCCATCACATTTGGTACAGCAAAGTACTGATCAGCTTTCACTGTCACCTCTGATTTAATCTCAGCATTTGAAATTTGTTAGTCCTGGTAACAAAGGCCATGGCAATCTTTGAAGATTTTTTCAAGGTGGTTGCAATTAACTCTTCAAACTCACTAGTCTCTGAAGTACTGTTTCACACTCAGGATGCTCAAAACAGTTTAAGGGTTAGTGAGTGCAGGTTTGAAACATCAAACCCATCTATAAAGTCAAGACTGATACAAAACATTCCAAAGCTAATATGATATTGTGATATCTTCAAGTTGTAAGACTTATCTTAAAGTTGAAACTGATTCATTCAGGAGTGACACCGAAAAGTCAAGCCCCCAAGAAAATGCCTGGGGTTCAGTTGGAGCTTTCAAGATCTGAGATTTTTGGTGCTTAAGGATACCAGGCATACCATATAAAGGTGAGACGATCATGTTGAAGTGCCGATCAGCTGTGATCTGACTGAATGGTGCAGCAAATCAGAGGGCAACCTGCTTATGAGCCTATGGAAGGTCATCTCTTAAGCATTATCCCTAAACCAACTTAGCTGCTTGAAGTGATTTAATGTCACAGTTTATTTCAATGTCCATATCAAATGTCAGTATTTCCAGCTCCTGAACCACCTCAGGCGGAAGGCATTTGCATTTCTAAAAAGCATCTCCCAAACATCTATGTACTGAAAGAGGAGATAGGTGATTTTTTTGAAATATCAAGGAGTTGAGTGCTATGATGAGTTGATAGGAAACAGGAGTTGAAACCTGGGGAAAATCAGTAATGATGTTGTAGAGTGGTGTGGCATGCTTGAAGAGCTGAATGCTCCAATTCCTTAAGTCTACAGCAGGTTTGATGTTTTGCCGCAGTATAAAAGAAGCTTCATTAATAGAAGATGTTTTTCCATCGTGGTTTTTGGAGCAATTGTTCCAAACTCCATGCAGCTCTCCGACATTAATATTGTTAGAAGCTGACACAGCAGCTGTGAACTCAGTTCTTGTCTAGGCATTTTTAGGAGTGGGAAAAGCATTGTTTTATCTTGGAATTGTCCATCTAAATTGATATAATTAGCCTGGAACTTGAAGCCAGGCTGCTCATCTGCATCAGTTCATTCATTCTTATAGTGCTGTTGTACCACAATGCAACAAAAGACCTTGCAGAATTAGTGCTCTGTGTTTGTTGAGGAGCTCATTGTTGGTGTAATGATTGGTGGATTGTAAGAAAGTGCATCTTGGGGGTTATCCGCTAAATTGTCATCTGTCTATTTACACCAAGGAGAGCTGTTGACTCAAGCAATCCACATTGACAATCAGCAGCATTTGCACTGAACCTGAAGCCTATGCCATTTCAATAGTTACTAGTAAACTAATTAAGAAGTTTGTTTATGGTGGCACAGTCCAAAAACACAAATTTGAAGATTGTCCATATTCCCAGCTTGTACTCCAATGTGTCATGCTCAAGGAATAACTCAATAAAGAAGTACTGCTTTCACAGTCAACTGAAAGTTGTTTGAAAATTGAAGGTTCTCACTGGTTCACCTGTGGCTAGTGTTTCACACATGCCTGAGGTGACAGTGCTAACACCTAATTCACAGTGCTACTTTATACTCAGCACATGCCAGCACACTTCATTAGGTGAGTCCGTGAGCCTTGGCACTAACTCAGCTATTGAAATTGTGCTATTACGCAGTTAACAAAGCCCTTTGATATACAGTCACTTTGAAATCGTGACCAGTCATCAAAGGAAAAGCTTTGATTCTCACTGACACTACGAGTTTCTCAAGAGTACTTTCTTTGTAAAAAGATACATTGCTTCTGTGGGAGCATGGAATTTAGCATCACTTCAGGCTACTGTAAAGCATCATGATAGATTTACTCGTCTTGTGTAATGCCGTAGCTCCTACACTGGTAGGAGTAGTAACATTACCTTTACAGTGGGACAGAGAATAAATTGGTGACATGTAACAAAGGCTGTATGTTCATTATGGATGACTTTAATCTCCATGTAAATTGGGATGGCCAGATTGGCAGAGGTGGCTATGAGAAACAATTCATAGTACATATTCAGGATAGTTTCTGAGAACAGTGTTATTGATCCAACTCTGGGTAAGGCAATTTTTGAACTAATAATGTATAATGAGGCAGGTTTAGTAAAAGATCCCCTAGGAAACAGTGACCATAACATGGTTGAATTTAGTATTCAGTTTGACAAGAAGGAACCTATGTTTAGTACAGCTGTTTTCTACTTAAGTAAATTACAAAAGATATGAGGGCGAAGCCAACTAGAGCATATTGGGAAATGAGTCAAGAAAATAGACTGTTGAAGGACAATTGAAAACTTAAGAAAATACTTGTTGGTTTACAGCAAAGAAGGATTCGAAGAAGGGGATATGACCAAGGTTAGTGGTGAGCCAGAGGACTTAGAAACTTGTAAAAACTAACAAAAGACTACCATAAAAATAACAAATAGGGACAAAATAAACTTTGAGGATGAGCTTGTAAGTATTATGAAGGTGGGCAGCAAGAGCTTCTTTAAATACATAAAAGGGAAGAGAAACCAAAGTGAGCGTAGGCCATTTAGAGAGCCCAAACACTGGGGAAACCAGGAAACAGCAGAGGAGTTGTCACTGTAGACGGCACTAATAACATTCCAAAATTACTAAATCAAAGAACAAAAAGAGGAGAGGAAATGAAATAATGTAGTAACTGTCAGTCGAGGAAAGTACTAGAGAACTTAATGGGGTGAAAGACCAATATGACCCCTAGACCTGATGGGATGCATCGCAGGATATTAAAGGAAGTAGCTACAGAGATCTGCAAAAGTCCATAAAATTGGAAACCTGCCAATGTAACGCCTTCTATTTAAAAACAGAAGGAGACAAAAGTCAGTTCATATTAGCCAGTTAGCTTAATGTTTGTTATTGGGAAAATATTAGTAGGATGTAATTGCAGATAATTTAGAAATACATATAATCGAACAGTGTCAACATGGCTTCAAGAAGGGGAAATCATACCTGGAAAAACTTGCTAGAATCCTTTTGAGGTAATCAGGAGGATAGACGGAAGGGATACAATGTATGTAATATATTTGGATTTTCCGATGATGTGTGACAAGGTACCACTTATTAGTCTACTTAAGTTAAGAGCTAATGATGATATAGAAAGTATAGAGGATTGGCTAGCTAATAGAGGATAAACAGTTGGGTTAAGGGAGCCATTTTTAACCTGTAACTAATGGAGTGCCAAAGGGATTGAAGAACATAGAAAATTAAAGCACAGGGACAGGCCCTTTGGCCCTGTAAATCTGCACCAATACCGATTCTCTTTCTAAACCTGTCGTCTATTTTCTAAGGATCTGTGTCGCCCCTACTCCCTGCCCATTCATGTATCTTAGATTAGATTAGATTAGATTACTTACAGTGTGGAAACAGGCTCTTCGGCCCAACAAGTCCACACCGACCTGCCGAAGCGCAACCCACCCAAACCCATTCCCCTACATTTATGCCTTCACCTAACACTACGGGCAATTTAACATGGCCAATTGACCTAACCTGCGCATCTTTGGACTGTGGGAGGAAACCGGAGCACCCGGAGGAAACCCATGCAGACACGGGGAGAATGTGCAAACTCCACACAGACAGTCACCTAAGGCAGGAACTGAACCCGGGTCTCTGGCGCTGTGAGGCAGCAGTGCTAACCACTGTGCCACCGTGCTGCCCCCCTGTCTAGATACATCTTAAATGTCACTATTGTGCCCGCCTCTACCACCTCTGTTGGCAACGTGTTCCAGGCACCTACCATTGGCTTCGTCTGGAGGCTCACTGACTGTTACCTAGTATGGTGACAAAATGTCTAAAAACGAACCTTCCAGCTCAGCAAGCAAATCTGCATCCTGAACCTCAACCTGAGCTACAAATTTCTCAAAACTCGCTCACAGGAGGTTCAGCTGAGCATAACTCAGATCAGATAAAACTTGCAGTTAACAATGGGGTGCTGGAGGCAAGGGTAATGGATTAACAAGGTGGAAAAGCATTCATTTATGTAGAACCATTTAACAATATTAGAAGCATTCAGTATGTGAGGCCAGTTTAACAATGTGAAAAGTATCCATTATGTGAAGCCAATTGACAAGTTGAGAACATTCCTTGTATAACTGCACAATGCTTAATATCTATTATTGACACTCGCTGATTTTAATGGTCACCCAATTAATATGTATGTTGTCTTGATGCTCCTTCCTATAAAATGACTATCTTTCATTAAGAAACTGCTGTTCGAGAGAAGTCCAAGAACTTGTGTGTCTGTGCACATGGGCAATCATTCTGTCTCCCCTCTCCCCTCTCCCCTCCTCTTCCCTTCCCCCCCCACCCCACTCCCAAGGACCAGGAATAAAGATGAAGGAGGTAAAACTACACTGTCACTGAGTGTTTTGCTTCGACTAAGGAGGGAATGGGGTGACATCTCAAACTCTTAAAAGCATCCACATCCTGTTGGTAATGTGGCAACCAGAACTGTACGCAGTATCCCAAATGTGGCTGAACCAAAGTCTTATACAACTGTAACATGACCTGCCAATTCTTGTGCTCAATACCCCATCTGATGAAGAAAACCCTGCTGTATGCCGCCTTGACCACACTATTGACCTGCATTTGCCAACTTTAGGGTACAATGGACCTGAACACCCACATCTCTCTGTACATCAATTTTCCCTGAGACTTTTCCATTTTCTGCATTGTTCGCTCTGAAATTGGACCTTCCAAAATGCATCACCTCACATTTGCTCAGATTGAACTCCATCTACCATTTCTCTGCCCAACCCTCTAATCTATCTATATTCTCTGACAGTTCTCTTCACTATCTGCTACTCCACCAATCTTAGTGTCACCTTCAAACTTGCTAATCAGACCACCTCTACCTTCCTCCAGATAATTTATGTATATCACAAACAACAGTGGTTCTCAGCACAGATCCCTGTGAAACACCACTGGTCACAGTTCTTCATTTTGAGAAACTTCCGTCCACTACTACTGTCTCCTGCTGCTCAGCCAGTTCTTTATCCATCTAGCTAGTACACCCTGGACCCCATGCGACTTCACTTTTGCCATCAGCCAACCATGGGAACTTATGAAATGCCATGCTGAAATCCATGTATATAACATCTACATTCCTTCCCTCCTCAATCAACTTTGTCACTTGCTCAAAGAATTCTATTAAGTTGGTAAGACATGACCTTCCCTGCACAAAGCCATATTGCCCATCACTGATCAGTCCATTTTCTTCCAAATGGGAATAGATCCTATTCCCTCAGCATTTTCTCCAGCAGCTTTCCTGCCACTGACAGCAGGCGCACTGGTCTATAATTACTTGAAATATCCGCGCTCTCTCGCGCGCGCTCTCTCTCCCTCTCTCGCTCGGTTTTGCCAACCTGTGGAACCACTATTCCATTTTCATCCATATGTTTAGCCTATGACCATTGAAATGCCCTTCAACATGATGAGTGTACTACTGTGGAAAAAGTGAGGACTGCAGATGTTTGATATCAGAGTCAACAGTGGAGTGCTGGAAAAGTACAGCAGGTCCGGCAACATCCGAGGAGCAGGAGAATTGACGTTTCAGGCAGGAGCCCTTCATCCGAAATCATACGTCAGTCAGCCCCTGCCCAAATATATTGGTTCACTCATCTTACCACAGCGCAATTCAACCTCTCCCACTCAGCTTCCCTCTCACCGCTGCTACAAATGAAGGCTGCTAACGCTAGAGGTACGCCCTTTTTAACAGGGAAATTAGCCCTCCCGGTAGCCCATGGCCCTTGCTCTTACTGCTGCTGAAAATGAAGGTCAATGCTACTGCCACAATTACCAATGATCTATATTGACTTGGATGAGGAATGTGAATGCCACAAAAATAGATCGGAAAGCAAATGGTCAGGAAGATTCAGTTGTCTGCAGAGGGAAATAAACCGGTTAAGTGAATGAACACAAACTTAACAGTTGGAATATGTGGAAAAATGTGAGGGTATGTACTTTGCAAGAACGTTAGAAGAGCTGAATATTATTTAAATGGCAGAAGCTACAGAACAGAGCGATTTGGGAGTCATTGTCCATGATTCATAAAACGTTGGCATCCAGGTTCAGTGGCTAATAGGGAAGGCAAATGGAATGCTCGTCTTTATTTTGAAGGGTATGGCACATAAAAGTAAGGAGAGCTTGCCAAAACTACACACAACTCTAGTCAGAAAGCAATGGGATAATGTGAAATGTTTTGGGCCCCTTAGCTAAGGATAGACCGGTTAGCCTTTGAGGCAGTCCAGAGAAGATTCACAAGGCGCATGGTGGAGGGTCTGTCTTAAGAGAGGTTCAGTAGGTTTGTCCTGTCTTCAATGGATTTTAAAAGAATGAAAGTAACCTTATTGTAACTTACAATATTCTTAGCTGATTTGACAGCATATATATGGAAAGGTTGTTCCCCCTTGTGGGAGAGCCTAGGATGAGAGGATATATTATCAGAATAGTGAGTTGCACATTTTAAGATAAATGAGGAATTCTTTCTAGGGACAGTGAATCTGTGGAATTCTTTACAACAGAGGGCTAATTTTGCTCGTGGGTCTTTTGGTCTGGTCTTTAAACTAAATTTCTTTCCCGAATGCACTGAATTCCACAGGACTAAGTGTCCAGAGAAACTGAACTCTCACTAGGCTGTGTTCCATAAGCACTGACCAACTGTCTGGGCTGTGGGCCCATAGACACTGACTTTCACACAGTATTATGACACATCCAATGAGAGTCAAAAGCATTCATTCTCATTGGGGTGTAGATTTCACTGGCATTGGTTCCATTTGGACTCCATATCTGTAGCGGCCTTCTCTCATTGGGTACAGCTTCCACAGACACTGGCTGTGAGCCAACTGACTCTCGTCTGATACTGTGCCCAAATCCAAAAGGCCATTTTTGAACCAATGCTTGTGGTTGTTTTACCGCATTGTGTCACAATTGAGCTCAGTTCTATTCTTACCTGCTCTATAACTGAGGATGCTTTTGGAAAGGATGGTGGGCATTGCCTATTGTTAATGTTTTCTATCAATGTTGATTCGTTGCCCAAAAGAGGGTGAATGCAAATTGATGTATTCCAAGGTGTCTACCAATACTACTTGCTCAAAGATTTAATTACTTTTGTTTTTCACCTCCCCTTAGCAACAGGATTGAGGTTGAAGCTGCAGGATATCAGGAAATTGCTAGTTTCAATGTGCATCAACACCATACCTGAAATAGGTTTGAGTTGCCTCATTTCATTTGAGGGTTTGCCCACTAAGCATGAGCACTATGCTGATGGTAAACTGTCGGCGCAGAGCTAATATTGTTATGTTCTTCTGATTTTTTTTTTAAAAGTAGGATTCAAAATTTGTTTCCACAAGACTGAAGTAAAACTTGATAGATTCTCATTACCTCATCAAGCAGATGAGAACAGCAAGAAGGTCATTCAGAAGAAATCTTGCATTGAAGTGGCACCCTTCACATGTTTTGGATATTCCAATGAATGTTTACAGCCCCTTGGGTACATTTAAAATGTTCTGTGCAAACTACAAGTTCCCAAAATGGCAATGAGATAAATAACAGGATAATCTGTTTCTCATTTTGGATGAGATGCCAGCCAGAACAAACCTACCCTCCTTCAGTTAGTTCCATGGGATTTTTCTCAACCATCTAAGGAAATGGGTGGGCTTTTGTTTAACATCTCATTCAAAAACTGGCATCTCCCAATAGTGCAGCACACTCTAGCAATACTCAGGAGTCTCACACTTACTATCCTAAATATGTCTTGAGTAGCACTTGAATTTAGGTACATCTAGTCTGAGGTGAGTGCTACAACTGAGTCACAAGATAACATTGAATGGGTATTGAAATCTTTGTGGTACTTCAGAAGTCATTTTATCCAGTATTTATTTTTATCACAGTATGTATGGAGGGGGTTAGTTATCCTTTTTGGATCTGTCATCTATCTTTTCTGTTTATGGCAAAATTGATTTTTCTTTAACTTGCTGGTACAGCCACTTTGGGCTAGTTGACCTCCTTTGTGTGCTTAACTTTCTTATGGCTTTTTTTTTAATGTACATGGGTATAACGTGAATCACTTGGTATTACATTGAGGATAGCCAGCACCTATTGCATTTAGGAAATGAAAAACCGATTGGAAAGGAGAAATGGAAGATCCTTGGTAGCTCTTCAAATAAGAACATGGAAGTTGTTCTGGTGAACTGTTTATCTCTCTGTCAACAAGGCTATTAACTGGTCACTTATCTTGTTGCTGTATGTCTCCAAAATATAGGCATACAAGTGGGAGCACGGGTTAGCCATTTATTTGGCTTCTCGAATCTGTACTAGTAGTACAATCATTACCTTATTTAATCTCAATTCCATATTCCTATCTACCCTGTTCCTTAGCAAAAATCTAACGATATTCAAAGACTATAACTCCACAACTTTTTGAGAAAGCAAATTCCAAGGACATGACCCTTGGAGAAGAAAGTCTTATTTCTGTCTTAAATGAGTGACCCCTCTTTTATTTTTAAAACTGAACCCGAGATCTAGATTCTTCAAAAAGAGGAAATACCCTGTCCGTGCCTTCTCAAGATAAATTTGCATCTATCTTAACTGCAGCCTGTTCCATCCCCTCTTCTTAAATCTGTCTATTTCCAAGTACAGGTAGTCCCCAACTTACAAACTTTCACCTTTAAAAGTTAGGTCCCTTATTGGGGCATGTTAATATTAATGTTCAATATCTGACATATTTACATTCACTCATACAGCTATTTTATATTGTATTATGTTCCAACTAGTGTACAAATTAACTTATTAATAGAACCCATTTGTAAACCAGGGGCTGCCTGTAAACCTTAATCCAGTAAACCTTTTCTGAACTGATTCTCTCTCATTTTCATGCTCCGTTAAGTGAGCTACTGTGTTTGCTTGTATAACAATGATCATAGTTTGAAAGTAATTTATTAATAAAAACTCCCTTTTAGATGTCACATGGGCATGAAGGGAATTGCAAATATATGTTCTTTCTCGAGAAATAAACGAGAACGACAAAGAGACCTAAAACAGAAATTGCGGTAAAAACTCAGCAGGTCTGGCAGTACCTTTTGGAGAGAAAGCAGAGTTGATGTTTCAGGTCCAGTGACCCTTCTTCAGAACTGCTGTCCACTTTTGAGAAGGGTCACCTGGACCTGAAATGTTAACTCTGCTTTCTCTGAACAAGTGCTGTCAGACCCACTGGGTTTTTCCAGCAATTTCTGTTTTTGTTTCTGATTTCAGCATCTGTGGTTTTTTGTTAGAGAAAGGAAACTTTGACAAATCAGGTGTTTGCTTGGGAATTTGAAAATCTCACACATCAGTTTGTGATTCTCCTCTGACTTGGTTCTCATGTTCACACATCCACTTTAGCTAGGGTTTAAGAATCCACTTCTTTTCGTGTGTGACTGCAGCACACTACTTGTGTTCAGCTGTAAAAGTGACCCATCCTTTGAATCTTTGTCTTCTAAACAGTTATTTACAACCAATGTGCTTCTTGCATCAGCTCTCAACACAAGTTAAATCCCTGAAAACGAATAGATATTTAACCATGAGAGAGCTTGTTGAAGTTGCAGATCTGCATGAGATTGTTGAAACTCTGAGAAGGTGGCATTGTTCAAAGAACTTGCTCACAATTTATGAATGTTGTAAGTTGTGCTACATTTACACCAGAATGGAGATTGAGAGGAGTCTCGTGAGCTTTGGAAAAGATTTAGTTGGAGGCCCATCTGATTACAGGTTTATTATCCTGTTATCTGGGTACTTAGTATGTTGATGTAAAATGATTTAAGTTTATGATACCCTGGCTTTTCTACTAACTTTCCTATGTTTAACCCTTTACTGCGGTAAGCAAGCAAGTTTGATTATATTTTTGCATTTTGCCAAATGCAGCAGTTTTCCTGGAAAGAAACGTTTTTTTTGTTAGTCTGCAGCATCAAGAACTGTCAGCTATTGGTTGTGCTATTGAATATTTTTTAAACCGGTATTTTAACAAAGGAGGTGTTTACTGCTGCATTATGATCCATTTTTACGCCTAGAAAAGCTGGACCTTTATCCCATTTGTCACTTTCTTGTGCAAACGTTGATATTTTGGGACTTATCCACAATGGTGTGTTCAAAGCAAAGCCACCTTTTGACCTCTGTATTTTCATATAATTGTGGGATCCCCACATGTGGAAGAAGGCCATTCATCCCGTCAATCCACACTGACCCTCTGAAGAGCATCCCACCCAGACCTTATCTCCTTACCCCATATTTCACTGACCTGTAGGAGCAAACAGGAGGACCCAAAGGAAATCCATGGGTAACTGGGAGAACTTAACACAGTTACCCAAATCTGGGATTGAGCTAGATCCCTGGCATTGTGAGGCAACAGTGCTAACCACTGAGCCACCATTTACTTTCACCTTTTCATTTTCATAGAATCCCTAGAGTGTGGAAACAGGTCCTTCTGCCCAATAAATCCACACGACCCTCAAAAGAGTAACCCACCCAGACCCATCCCCCTACCCTATTATTCTATATTTACTCCTGACTAATGCACCTATCCTACATGGGTAATTTCGTATGGCCAGTTCACCTAACCTGCACATCTTTGGATTGTGGGAGGAAACCAGAGCACCCGGAGGAAACCCACGCAGACACTGGGAGAATGTCCAAACCCCATACAGCCGCCCGAGGCAGTGAGGTAGCAGTGCTAAACACTAAGCCACCATGCCACCCTGTATTTTCTCTCTCATGAATATTTTCAGCTTCTATCACTGGTGATCAGTAATTGGGACCTTTTTTGCAGTTCCTCCTTCTTCTGAGGTGCTAATTAACTTGAGACAATAAATCTTAATTTTCCATTTTCTTAGGACCATAATTGGGTGCTCCCAGGTACATCTGCAATTGACTATTGTGGTTCTCGGCTTAAATGCCAAGTAAGGTTTGTATCATGGCTGTGAAATTTATTCATCTCCAACAGTGCACATTTCAGTAAGTCCCTAGTATGAACCTTGTTGATTTCTAAACCCCTTCCATCTCAGTTCTGTCCATTTGCAACTTGGGTTAAGATGAGGTGGCAAGAGGTACAGCTGGTTTTGAAACTGGGATCACCAGGCCTGTGGTAATGTTCTGTGCCTCACTGGATACTGTATTTTGCTAATGGAGTGGAAGTTAGCTCTTTGTATTCAGTAGTAGAGTTCCGAATGGAAGTCTGGTCTATAAATTAGACTTTTTGCAGTTTTGCTTCACTGAATAATTCAGAAACAAAATCTTAGTAACAAATGTTCTTTTCTCTAATTTCATAACGTACACGATATCCTCTCCTTACCGAATGTTCAGAATGTAGTTTCTTGTTGAAAGTGAAGTAAGAGAAAACAAAACTCTCTTCTCACTTTGAAGCATTGTTTTTGGAGCACAAGATAGAAATATTCAGTGGATTAAAACAAGTATATTCCTCTTTCAGTTTTTGCTGTCACCTTCTTTAAGTAATTCCTTGCTGAATTCAACAGAGGTTGAGTGCTCATGAGTATCTAAGAAGCAAAATCAATTGGACAACTATGTTTTAAAGCTTTTTAACTGTTAAATTAGGTTTTAGTTTGATTTTATAGACATAGATTACATTTGAATGGAGAGTAAAATAAATTAGAAGAATTTTCACAACAAAGTCCCCCCGCACAGAGTATAACCAGTCAGTCTATTGTGCTACTGATCACAAGCCTTGATCATTTTCACACAATGTCACAGTCTGCCAAGACACATCATGCATTGTTTAGGTAGTGTTTGGTCATGCAGTATTCTCTATTACAACAAACTAAAAGTGAGTAACAGAAAACAGTGAAGATTTTAATTAATTGAAAGTAGTCTGTTTATGTATGTCTTTAATAGTGAGCATTTAGCATTGACCCTGGCATAACTATTGAGCTTGATTCGGTCTCAGTGCATACTTGCCAACCAGGTTTGCCAAGGAGTTTTTGAGAACAGGAACATCGACTAATTACTGCATTGAACCAAGGTTAGTTGTGGCCAATCTTAATGCCCTGGGTGCAAGAACACTTCTTGGCTTAATGTAGTGTTGAAGGGCTTAATACAATGAATGTTTAGCATGAGTGGAAAGGGGGATTTAAAAAAAGAGTAAGTGTAGGGGTTGACCTGAAGTCATAAGACAAACACTGGGAACTGGCCAAGATGTTCCAGAGTGCAAGTGTGTAGTGGCTGAATGAACAGTCATCGCTGGTGAGGGGTGAACATGTGGAAAAGAATGATATTTAAGACACAATCAATTTGTCGGGCCTGTTACAAAGCCAGTTGCTGCAGTCTTTCTAGCTTTTTAATACCATCTTAGTAATCCAAAAGTGCAACCTGCTGCCATTCTTCACTTCTGATTAAGCAGTGTCGAGTGTGGAACTCTGATTCAGAGAGTTGGATTTCCTGCTCAGGAAACGGTGCAGTCCTTAACGTAAAATAGCTTGTCTCCATGTCAGTGGTTAGATCAGTGGTGATGATAAAGGTGATAATGTGACAAAATTAAGGAATTGAATAGGTTATTGTACTTTGAGCTCATGTTCACTTGTTAAATTTTAAGCAAGAGCATTTCATTGAAGAGGACATTGTTTTGGCAAATATGAATTCTTGTGAAATTTTAGCATTTTCTATTCTTCGCTCCCAATTACCCTCACAAGGCTAAACCTAAATTACTTTTTTTTCCCCCCCTATAAAGTATATTTCAGTCCAGTTTATTGTTTTTGAGTGAAGTGTTATCCTTGGTCATTATAGAACAGAAGTGTAAAACTATCTAGCTTCCTTGTTAATTAGATGTGGCTCTAACAGAAAACCGAAGATGTTGTAAATAAAGGATGCCATTAATATTGTAATATATGGCTGTCTACCTTTTTTGGAAAAAGAGAAATGTTAAAACAAGACTTCTGACTATGGACATTTGAGCTGCTATCTCTTAAAATGAATTGTCACTGGAACCAGCTTTAGTATTAATGGATCAACATTCTGGAATTTCCTCCCTGATGGCATTGTGACTGAACTGACAGTGCATGGACTGCAGTGGTTCAAGAAGATAACTCCTGCTACCACCTCGAGATCAGCTAAGGGTGAGCTATCCCAGCCAGTGACTCCTATGAATGAAGAAAAAAGAAATGCTGCTTTGGTGTTTGATCTTAGTGTTGCTGGTTCCTAGTGTCTCAGCTCATGCAGTCAGTAGCAGCAACATAGTTCATTTAGTGAAACCGGGCAGCAACCCCCTTACAAAAATAAAGAATTTTCCTTGCTAGAGCCATTATTGACGAGTGCAAAAGCTGAACTAATCTGAAACTAGGTAGAAGTAGTTTCTCTATGGAGTGTAGAGAAATTAAAAATTTACCATTCAGTTGCCAGCTTGTCCATGTTGTTTTTCCATTTAACTATGTGTTATGAAGTTGAAGGTGTGTACTTTATCTTTGCGAGAGTGAATGCTGTTTTGCACTGAGCTTACAAGCACCTGTCATATGACTAACTAGCAGTCTCAGTTCTGGAAAATTCAGAATTTGTAACATTTGGCTGTAAAATAGATACCCAAGTTGGTTGCTGTTTTGATGACAATTCAAATTTAGCCAGTTTAAACTACGATACTAAAACACAAACGAGTTTGAATTTATTGTTTTACAAACATCGAACCAATGAGGCGATCTGATGTTGGGGGATAAAAAGGACACGCATTTTGAAAGTGAGACAGAGTAACTACCATTGACAGAATAACTGCCATCGAAACACACTCTATCAAATATATCTTTTCATAGAATGCTTGCATTAAAAGAAAGCCGACGACCCAGGGAGATCTTCAACTGGAAGAAGACACTGACAAGGACAGCCGCTGTGTGGTTTTGAAATTAAATTGATGTAATTTTAAGAAGTGGTTTTTCTTGTAACAGTATATTGTTAGAGTTGGAGGCAGATAACAAGCACTTAAGAGAAAGGGGGACATGGAGTTGTGAACGTTTGTTTAATGTTCACTTTTAGAGTTGAATAAATTGATATTATTTTCTTTAAATAGTGGAATTTGGGAGTTCCATGTCATTCTTATTTTAACAGATTACAAGGCAAGGTGAGCTTTTCTGAGTGTTTGGTTTAATTAACAGAAGGGTTCACTGCCAAGTCGTAACATCATATCTCTGGGTTGGTGCTCACTTGGGGCTGTTAATGTATTGATTTTACTTCTGTATGCCCTAAAAATGGGTTTGTTGGGTGTGGGCTGTCACTCAGTTGTGGTCCATGGGCACTGAAGCCCTTGGATATTGTGACATTGGTCACTGTAAAATATGCAAACTCAAGCTATAGAGCGTCGACAGACAAATGATCTTAATCATAATCACTGGTAACCCTGATAATTGCATAAATGTACTTTCCACCAAGACTCCGTCAGAAACAATTGGAAGACCAGGCTTGGTTGATGGACTTTTTTTTGTTTTGCTAGCTCATGGCAAACAGACCAATTCAAGCATCACTATTGTTTAGCCAGCTGACAAAAAAGGCTGGATAATTGAATAGACGTGTACTGTCTGTAGGCTAACGCGTTTTGCATTTATCTGCATTGGGGAAAATGGCAAGCTGTTTTATCACTCCCATTTTCTAGTTTTGCCTCTCAGTCGGTGACCTTGTGGGTGTTAATAAGGAAATTCCATGCAGATTGAGTGTGACGACATGCTGGTTGAGCAATTTAATAATTACAATTTAAATTACATCTGGTTTTCATGAAGCAAGTATGTGGTTTGCCACTATTAACTAAATTTATGTCAGGAACTAATCTTGGATATTTAGACCTGGCTTATGGATGATCTCAGCAAATCCTTGAGAATTGGCAGCTGTTACTAGTCTAATTACCATTATAATCCTGAGTGCTTGAGAGAATTCAGATTGTTTTAAAATATTCCACAAGGTTTATGAACTTGCACAGCTCTGATCACTTTCAATTAAATTTCTTTTTAGCTACAGTGTTAGAATCTATGCATTGACCAAGTATACCACAAATTTCAAACAGCAAAGAATCCCCTGAGTAAGTGGTATATATGGGGAGGTGTCCTCAGCACACTTCTGGAATGCACGGTCTGTAATCAGCAGACTAATGTGACAAGCTCTTTTTAACATTTGTTTGAAATGAGGGATCTTTCTTCATGTACAGGTAAATCACTGAGATTTTATAGCAACTTCCTGATCATTTCGCTTGTATCCTCCATGTGCTTCATGCTGAGCAAGGAGACCTTAAAGCAGATGCAGCACACTCTCACATTTGGGTGTGAAGGCTGTTCTTTTGATCTTGTACTTGCGCTATCTGTGTTTTGCAAGTAGGCATGCTGCCTTTAACATGTGGCACACTTCTTTTCATGTGCTGTGTGGCACATTAGGTGAAGAGATTGATCTTATAGTCGTCTTCACACTCCCCTGCCCGTCTGCTGCCAACTTAATTGCTAATATGTCCAGCTAAGGCTAATGGCCCAATTATTTCGCTCCCTCTGGCAGCCCCTGAAGACAAGGCATTACTGAAGAAGATGAAATTGGTTGCACAGATACTTGTATAGGCGTTGGTCATGTTTTACAGCCCTGTTGGCTGAGTGACTGAAGTGATTTCAACAAAGAAAGTTCACTTGTAGTCTCTGAACTTCTCCAGGACAGGGAGGATCAGAGTGCACCATGGCCAAATAAAATCATAAACCACAACTTTAAGAATGTTTTGATAGTACTGAAATGTTACTCCCTGGCAATGTGGGTTTTTGTGTTGTTTGTCTCCCCTAAATGTTCTCACCCCATTGATTGTGTCACTTCTTGCATAATAGTGTAAAGTGACAACATGATTTACACGTATGGACACTCTTGGGATGTACCACATCTGATTCTCTGGCCTCTATGCTGCATGAAGTTGCTGAATGCTGCACTACTTTAGAATAGAAGCTCTTCCTCTGTGCTAAATCTCTTGGGGGAAAAAAAGCATCTGAAACCATGTTTGCTTGTGTGATAGACATTTAAAGTTGTTTAAATGTGGATTCAGGATCAACAGCCAAAACTTTATGATCATAGGCAACGATGTATTTACATAGTGATCATCATTTGCAGGAAATCTTGGCAGGAAATGGTTCCATTGAAAACAGTTCCATAGAAAACAGGCAGCAATTACTTCGGTGCTCTATGTGCATGTTTGTTCAAATGAGCATAATGCAAATTTCATTTCCTCTTGATTATAAAAGCAATCTAACTTGATTCAGGCAAGGGTGTATGATTCCTCAAGTGAGGGAGTATTTGAAATGCTCAGTTTTGGGCCACTTTCATTACTTCCAGCTTCCAACAATGACTTCAATTTTGACCTCAGACCAATATTTCAGAGGTAATTGTTGAATTTGTCATGGTGGTGAGCTGCTTGGTGTCTATTTGATAGGATTCATCCTCATCATCTCTGTATCCACGTGTGTTTAGATTGCCCAAGCATAGAAAAATAATGTCCCTTATCTGTCTTTATCTATGGCCAGTTCTGCTAACATGAACCACCAAATTTGTTTTTTTTTAGAAGAGAGCTTTCCTCTAACATTGAACGAATCTTTCACTTTCACAAGAATATGCAAGACTTATACATGGCCCTTTTGACATTGCTCACCTATTCACTATAATACCACATAAAGAAACCATTGACATTTGCACAAGATTACTATAACACGGCAGGTGCGATTTGCAACCAATGTCTAAATCTGTTTTCAGCAAAGTTATGAACTTGGCAACTCATTGGGTTGAATTCAGTTTCAATTATGCCATGTAGATGATGTTGATATGAGAACCTTCTCGGCCCAGTTGTCACTAACCTCTTAGTTGGCTTCCATGAGAAGCATGTCTACTCCTTCCATATGTGTGATACACAGCTGACAAGTTTGCTGCATTTGAATCTGTAGCTATATCTAATAATTTCCTAACAAATTTCAATAAACCCCATCCTGTATGCAAGTTCACCTTTTAAAATTGAGCAGCCAAAGCAGTACCCTCTCTTCAAATGCAAATTGGAAAATCTTTTGATGTGGCTTTACTATCTACTGTAAGACTCTGTTTACTAGTCCATATATACTTATGATTCCAAAAGCCACAGATCAGCCTTATCAGCAAACTCTTAAGTAGGGTCCTAGACATTTGCTAATCACACAAGTTTGTCAAGATAGAGCACATTAAAACTATCATCTGGGATAATGGCTACCCTGATCATATTATTGATCACTGTATATCCCACCAACTCATAAATGGGGCCCAAACCTGCCACAATTGGTCATGATAGCCAGTATAATTCTGATTAATGCTGGAAAGGACAAGTGTGTCTCAAAATTTGAGCAACAGGTGAAGTTAACCAATCAGACTCAGTTATATAGCACGGAAATAAACTTTTTTGTCAAACCTATCCATGCCGACCAGATTTCTTAAACTGATCTCATCCCATCTGACAGGATTTGGCCTGTACCCCTCTAAACCCTTCCTGTTCATGTACCCATCCAAATGCCTTTAAAATGTTGTAATTGTACCAGACACCTCCACTTCCTCTTGTGGCTCATTCTATATAAACATCACCATCTGCATTTCCCCTGAGGTCCCTTTTAAATCTTTTCCTTCTCACCTTAAACCTATGCCGTCTCATTTTGGATTCCCATATCCTGGAAGAAAACCTTGGCTGTTCACCCTATCCACCCCCCTCATGATTTTATAAATCTCGATAAGGTTAGCCCTCAGTCTCCAATGCTCCAGCCTATTCAGTCTCTCCCTGTAGCTCAAAACCTCCAATCCCGGCATATCCTTCAATCTTTTCTGAACCCATTCAAGTTTCACAACATCTTTCTTATAGCAAGGAAATCAGAATCTCATGCTGCTACTTTGAAGTAAATGCAAGTGGTATTCCCCAGTAATAGAATGCTGCCACTGTGTCAGAAAGCCATTTTGCCTACCACACAATTGAGTTAATATATTACAAGTTGTAATATATTACAAGTTATAACATTGGTGTGATCCCAAGTAAAGAGACTGTACCTCTCAATGACTAGTGGGTCACATTCAGTTGACTTTTGTGCACCTAAGTCCCACAAACACTGAAATACATAATCGATTTATTTTTGGTGATGTGGTTACTGTGGGATTTGTTTTGTACCCACTTGAGGCAGATGGGGACTTGGTTTGTCTTAGCCCAACATGGCATCTCTGATAGTGTCGCACTCCATTATTATTGTACTGATGTGTTAGTGTAGTGTCAGCTCTCCAGTTATGATTTGAAGCCTTGAATTTATCCTTGGCATCTCTAATCTTGGCCCCAATTTCATACATAAGACTCTAGTGCTGTAGTGCCTCCAGAAACATGGCACCAAATCTGAGAAAAGAGAGCTTATGTAAAGTTTTCATTTTCTAACTAGGATTACTTGCTGAACATTTTATGTAAAGGGAATACATGTTAAAATGTAAATTGAATAAACGAGTACATTGTTCCATTGTTTCAATGTGCCATTAAAGTGTGCACATTTTTGTATAGTGACTGCATCTAAAAATTAATTGTATATAAAAAAAATACTTTGAAACATCCTGAGGGCTTGAATTGTAATGTAGAAGCTCCTCCTTTCTAAAGTAAATTGATTGAGCAAATGATGAATATTTACTTTTGGACGATGCACCAATCCACTCAGCGTGGTTAATGCTTCGTTCTTGTTCTTTGGATGTAAGAGATTCTGAATCAACCACATGTTATGTATTTAAAAATGGGACTTAGTGAAGTAGGCGATTCGGAACAGGGTTGACTTCCTTCCTTTCTTTTGTCGGCTTGCTGCTCTTCTATTTCCCATTCTTCTACTCCCTTTTGTACTTAAGCCTGACCAAAGACGCCTAACATTAATGTGTGAAGGTGCTTTTCTTAATGACCTGCATAAGTTCCTTTCTCCACAGCGCATTTTGTAGGTTAGGTGCAATGCTAGTCACTGTGAGAATCTTCACCTTTTCAGACTCTCTTGGGAAACTTATTTCTGTAGTCTCATCCTAATGAATGGAAAATGAGTAAAATTGAAGAGCCAAGTCTGTTTGTTGAAGCACACTCCTTACGAGGAGACATGAATACAATCCCCTACTTTGAACCTGCATTTGTTCAGCAAATGATGTTCTGCCTTTAATATGTAGCACAAGCTGTGCATCAAAGCTTCAGGTAGATGATATAATGAAAATAAATGCCTTTTGAGAACCATTTGTTGGCTTTAAAATTTTTAAATCACTGAAGTCAGGCTGGTGTTTCGGACATCTCATTTTTTTTTCCTCTCATGTCGGCTGACTCTTGCTCAGCATGGTTCCTCTATTGCTTTGGGTACGTGCATGTTTCATGTGAGCCTAAATGGTGAGCATTGGCAAGAAGATTTTCACAGGGAGCATCATAACCAACCCTGCTCTGACCTGCATAAAGATGTTTTTAGTAGTGCTATCACAAGATAAAGATAAAGGAAGACACTCTTGTTCACTTGCTTCTCCTCATCCTGCCTCCTTCTTCCTAGGCCTTGCCTTTCACCCTTAGTTAGGGTCTATTGTAGATGTAAGTATTTCCCTGTGATTGGCAAGTAGCCCCAGTGGAAAACATGTGCAACTTGAACAAAAAGCTGAGCACAAGAAGTTTCATTCTCCATTATTTTATTCTTATTTCCACTTTTCCCACAATGCTGGTTGATCATCCTTCCCTATCTTCCCCCTGTCAGTCTCCAGTCCTTTCAAATCCACATCTGAAGTCTTTTGCCACCATATCCTTCCATCTGCTCTTGGAATTTCCTTTTGTCCTTTTTGACATATTTTTATGATCATTGCTCACCTCATAACATGGTTCTGTCCCTCCCTCAGCAACAGATGACTACACCATTTCAATCTTGTCTTGGCTGTCTCGGAATCTAGAATCATGCTGTTCATAGTTCAAAGCATACTTTCCTTGTTTACTGTCTGATCCCTCTCAGCTCATGCTTGTGTTCCCTTGGCATTGGTCACTATTCAGTAACTAGCCTGATGGGCTACCTTTTGTATGTGAGTGGCTAATCAAGCTATTCTTTTTGACTATCCAGTGGGCTGCTCATTTTAGTTATCAGAACATTGACAAGCATCCTCGGTTCTCTAGTATGAAATCAGTATTTTGTGGATCAGTGCCTTCAAGTGAAGAGTAGAGGAAATATGCTGAAGGCATGTGTTTTAATCTGCAGGTAATGTCATGTGCAAGAGGGATTATGGCACTTCTGTTTGCAGAGTACAAGGACATTTGGACAATCTTGTACTACACGTTTGATCGTGAATAATTCCATATAAATCTCAAGTCAGTGATTTGTGTTCGACATTGGTTAGCATCAAGCAAAGTTTAACAAATAATTGCATATGTGTACAAGTGTTTTAATGGATCAATCAGTAAATCATTTCCAACAAAGTTGTTGGAGAGAATGCTAATGGACAGGATTTACGTGTATTTGGAAAGGCATGGACTGATTAGGGATAGTCAACATGGCTTTGTGTTTGGGAACTTGGGTCTCACTAACTTGATTGAGTTTTTTTTGAAGTAACGAAGAGGATTGATGAGGCCAGAACAGTGGACATGATCTATATAGAGAAACAAATTACTGCAGATGCTGGAATCGGCTGAAAACAACAAATGTTGGAACACTCAGCTGGTTAGGTAGAATCCATGGCAAGAGAGCAAGCTAACGCTCAGAGTCTAGATGACTCTTCAAAGCTGAAGTAGAGGGGACAGCATTTATGCTGTAGTTTAGAGGGGAATGGGGGTGGTGTGGGATAGTGGGTGTAGGGCCCTGATGGAGAAAAGATGCTGATAGTTCAGATTAAGTGATCACCCCCACGCCCTAAATTATAGTATTAATGCTGTCCCCTCTACGCTTCTCTTCAGCTCCTGAAGATTCATCTAGACTCAAAATGTTAGCTTGCTCTCCATCGATGCTGTCTGACCTGCTATGATCATCAGTATTTCTGATCTGTATGGACTGAGTAAGGTGTTTAACAAGGTTCCGCATGGTAGACTGGTTGGCAAGGGTAAATCACATAGAATACAGGAAGAACTAGCCATTTGAATACAGAACTGGCTTGAAGGTAGAAGTGGTAGTGGAGGGTTGATTTTCAGACTAGAGGCCTATGACCAGTGGTGCACCACAAGGATCGGTGCTGGGTCCACTGCTTTTCGTAATTATATAAATAATTTGGATGTGGACGTAGGAGGTATGGTTAATACGTTTGCAGTTGACACCAAGATTGGAGATGTAGCGAAGAAGTTTACCTCCTGAGTACAATAGGATCTTGATCAGATGGGCCAGTGGGCAGAACAGTAGCAGATGGAGTTTAATTTTAAATGTGAGGTACTGCATTTTGGAAAGGCAAATCTCAGCAGGGCTTATACACTTAATTGTAAGGTCCTAGGGAGTGTTGCTGAACAAAGAGTATGGTGTGTAGGTTCATAGTTCCTTGA
This sequence comes from Chiloscyllium punctatum, assembly GCF_047496795.1. NCBI lineage: Eukaryota > Metazoa > Chordata > Chondrichthyes > Orectolobiformes > Hemiscylliidae > Chiloscyllium > Chiloscyllium punctatum. The sequence continues at coordinate 61,713,894 of NC_092767.1, read as the reverse complement.
AAGTGGAGTTGCAAGTAGATTGGTTAGTGAAGATCGCAGATGGTATGCTTGTCTTTATTGGTCAGAGTGTTGAGTATAGGAGTTGAGGTCATGTTGCAGCTATACGTGACATTGGCTAGGCCACTTTTGGAATATTGTGTGCAATTTTGGAGTCCTTGTTATAGGAAGGAAACTTAGTGTCATAGAGATTAGATTAGATTCCCTACAGTGTGGAAACAAACAGGCCCTTTTGGCCCAACAAGTCCACACCGACCCTCCGAAGGGCAACCTGCCCAGACCCATTCCCCTACATTTACCCCTGCACCTAACACTACGGGCAATTTAGCATGGCCAATTCACCTAACTGGCACATCTTTGGATTGTGGGAGGAAACTGGAGCACCCGGAGGAAACCCACGCAGACACTGGGAGAATGTGCAATCTCCACGCGCACACACTCAGTTGCCCGAGGTGGGAATTGAACCCGGGTCCCTGGCGCTGTGAGGCAGCAGTGCTAACCACTGAGCCACTTGCTTGTACAGCATGGAAACAGACTCTTCTCTCCAACTCATCCATGCTGACCAGATGTCCTAAACAGATCTAGTCCCATTTGTCAGCATTTAGCCCATATCCCTCTAAATCTTTCCTATTCATATACCCATCCAGATGTCTTTTAAATGTTGTAATTGTACCAGCCTCCATCACTTCCTCTGGAAGCTCATTTCATTCACACACCACCCTCCGCGAGAAAATGTTGTCCCTTTTCCAATCTTTCCCCTCTCACCTTAAAGCTCTGCCCTCTAGTTTTGGACTCCCTCATCATGGGGAAAAGACCTTGCCTAATTACCCTATCCATGTTCCTCATGATTTTATAAATCTCTACTTCTCAGCCTCTGACACTCCAAAGAAAATAGCCCCAGCCTTTTCAGCCTCCCTATAGCTCAAATCCTCCAACTCTGGCAACATCTTTGTAAGTCTGAACCCTTTCAAGTTTCACATCTTTATAATAGCAGGGAGACCAGAATTGAACACAGTATTCCAAAAGTGGCCTAACCAATGTCCTGTACAGCTGCAACATGACCTCCCAACTCCTGTACTCAATGCTCTGACTAATAAAGGCAAGCATACCAAACGCTGCTGCCTTGAAAGGTTTCAGAAAAGATTTAAAAGGATGGAGCCAGAGTTGGAGGGTTTGAGTGACAGGGAGAGGCTGAACAGGCTAGGGCTATTTTCCCTGGAATGTCTGAGGCTGAGAAATGACCTTAGAGGTTTATAAAATCTAGAGAGACATTTTTGCGGGGATGGGGAAGTCCAAAACTAGAGGGCTGAGGTTTAAGGTGAGAGATTAAAAATTTAAAAGGGACCTCAGTGGCTACTTTTTCACGCACACAATGGTGCATGTATGAAATGAGTTGCCAGAGAAATTGGAGGAGGCTGATACAATAACAACATTTAAAAGGCATCCGGAATGGGTATATGAATAAAGGTTTAAGGGGATATGGGCTAAATGCTGGTAAACAGGCCTAGATTTTATTTAGATAGCATGGACAAGTCGGACCGAAATGTCTGTTTCTGTTTTGTACATCTGTGACCATATCATGTAATTTTTATTAGTTACACAATGTCTGTTTGGTGTTAATATATTTAAAATAGCAGTATTATTTTCATTTGAAGGCTTTCAGTATACCAACTTGTCTGGAAATGTAAAATAGCTGCAACTGGTACCGTTTTTACACATGGGAGAGAATGTTTTCATAACATTGACCGCCTGTTTGTAGAAAACATTTAGCAGTATGAACTGCCAAACCCTTGTACCTGTTGCTATCTTAAAATACTCGTTTCACTATCTTGAGGCTGAGAACTTGATACTTCGTTTATATATAAAAAAAACAATTCACTCCCAGACCTTTTGGTAAACCTGCAATGGCATGTGCTTAGCAATTGCCTAACTTAGCAATTCCCTTTGTTTTTGTGAGCAATATTATTGTGCTGAATTAAAGCTTATGCCTTAAATTAATGTTCACACACCTTTTTTTAAAAATTGGATATTCAAAGTTGGTTGTTTGGTTTAAGTGCTTTTAAACTTGGACCCCTCCTGTAGATTTTTGTCAAGTCATAATTTCATTTAGCAGCTTTTTCCACAATACATCTTTGACCAGCCATGATAAATGTCATACTGTTTAAATACAGTGTACAATTAAAGTATTGCTGCATATTTGTTTCTAAGAAATGGACTTGATAGTGTTTTTTTTTAATAGTCACCTGTCACTCTTATGCTTTTGTGGTGTATCAATTGGAATTATGACAGAGGTGACAAATCTTACAGCTTTGTTGTGGCTGTAATTTGGATGCAGAAATTCTCACATTTTTAACTTTTAAACAATTAAATTATTTTGACAGCATTTGCTGTGCAAATTAGTGTTATTTTTATTTTTGGTACATGTGCTGAGTTGCAGTGAAAAGTTTTGTTTTGTGTGCTATACAAAGTGCATCAAGGTAGCAGAATGGAGTGTAGAAGACAAGTGTTACAGACAAACAAGATGCAGAATGAGGGAGATTTTGACAAGAAGATTAAAACTTTACGCTAAAGCTGGCTGTTATTATTAACCGGCTCCTCCAATTTGGTTGTGGTTGAGAGCTATTAGCTTGATACAGTAGAAATAAATCTTGGAGCTCCTCAGTTGGCTAGGGCTAACTGTAACTCGTGCAAAGCCAGGAATCCTCTGACTCAATCCCAACTCATTTCTGAGTGTCCTATCTCAGCGGGGGTCCAATAATTCAGCATTTCTAGGTTGGGGGAATGACCTCTGCTTCCAGTTCCTGAATAGCGAGTTCTATGTGTGAATATTAAATGAAGGTACGACTGGCCTCCATTTGAATATCATTATTATAACTTAGCTCATACAAGAAGAACACTTACTCGCAAAAAGTGACAACATGGCATTTGTGGACTGGTGTCCCAGCAAGGAATCTACTGCTCAAGAATAAAAGGGAGAAAAAAATTGTTTTGAATTGTTTGATCACGCAATACATCAGGTTCCTCGCTTAAAGCTCCACACTTTAGGATTTCAAAAGGTATCCAATTCTCCCTCTTCCATTGAATTGGTGCCAGTTCTGTCATCCTCCCTTTGTCTCTTTCAATTGATTACCATTTCCTGAAGGTAAGATTGCTTACCACCCCTGTGCTCAGTGACCTGCACTGGCCCTCAGTCAAGCAATACCTTAATTTCAATGTTTCATGTTTTTAAGTCCTCCATGTCCTCCATCCCATCTGACTCCTATTATGTCCCAAAGAATGGTACCTGTTGTGATTGAACTCTGGCCTTTTGAGCAGCCTCAATATTTCTCGTGCTCCATTAATGAGCATGTGCTCATGAGCTCTGGAATTATCTTCCTAAAACACTCTGTCCCGCTGCCTTGCCTTTCTTCATTAAGATTCTCCTTAATCTTCTGTCAACCTTTTGGCCATTTGTCCTAGAAATATAAAGATCATTTACTTTTTGTCAAGGTAATGGTCATAGTTGGAGAATTAAATTCCCACAATGCCAGCAAAGTTTCCACAATTTATGAAAAATGGGACGATTGATTATTTTTAAGGCAGAGGTAGATAGATTCTTAGTAGGCATGGGAATCAAAGGTATAGGAGTGCACGGAACATGATCAACTGTGATCGTATTGGAGGCTGAGCAGGGTTGATAAGCAGAATACTTCTGCTCCAAACTTGAGGGATAGAACTGGGTTATTCAGTCTGGATTAGTGGTGCTGGAAGAGCACAGCAGTTCAGGCAGCATCCAAAGAGCAGCGAAATCGACGTTTCGGGCAAAAGCCCTTCATTCCTGATGAAGGGCTTTTGCCCGAAACGTCGATTTCGCTGCTCTTTGGATGCTGCCTGAACTGCTGTGCTCTTCCAGCACCACTAATCCAGTATTTGGTTTTCAGCATCTGCAGTCATTGTTTTTACCCTGGGTTATTCAGTCACCAAGTTTATGGTTCTCACTCTTATAGTGCATAACACTGCTCACTTTAGAGAGCAACATATCTACTAATTTGCTGCATACAACTGCAATTGCAGATTGCTAATTTTCAGTGGAAGATAATTTTCATAGAATCCTACAGTGTGGATGGAGGCTATTTAGCCCATTTGAGTCTCATGCTGATCCTTCGAAGTGCATCTCACCCAGACCTACCCCACTACCCTATCCCTCCAACCCTGCATTTCTCATGGCTAATTCACCCAACCTCCACACTATGGGCAATTTAGCATGAGTAATTGACCCAACCTGCACATTTGGACTTTGGAAGAAAACCACGCAGATGGGGAGAATGTGCAAATTGCACATAGTCACTCAAGAGTGGAATCGAACCGGAGTCACTCGTGCTGTGAGGCAGCAATGCGAACTACTAAATCATTGTGTCGCCTATGAACCAACTTCATGTCTTTAAAACACATTGTACATTTTTAAAACAAAATGTACATTTTTATATTCCACATTGGATATTAACAGACGAGAAGCAAGTTTGGAAACCATTAACTTAAATACTGTCATTATATGTGAAATATTTGAGAGTTAAAGGTTGCCCAGAGGTGAACTGGCTTTTTATCAAGGAATCAATACTTCACTTCAAATGAATTTTGAGTAAGCTTCTTCCTTCTCCTCCATTTCAATTAAATTTCACTATTCAAATGTAACATCGTGATGGGCATATCTACCTTTTTGGTGAGACAAATAATAAATAAACTGTGAAGAACAGTATCCCACCCCCATCCCCACCCGCACTCACTCCATGTCTTTACACTTATGCTCCTCTTGGATTATTAACTGCTTTCACCTAAAACCAAGTGATAATTCACTATTCCTGGTTGTAGGATATTCTGGTGCACTTTAACTACTCAGTTATCTCCTAACTACTCATTTGGATCAAAAATAATCCCTTCTGTGCACATTAGAAAGGCAAGAAAGATTAGTTATTTAATTATCCTTTGCAGTTTGTTCCAGGTCAGACAAATGGAGGTCAGGAACAAGCATTTGGGCAAGTTGAAGTAGGCCAGGAAGAGATAGGAAGTTGCAAAATGGGACAGTCCAGCAAAGAGGTGAAATAAAACCAGTGAGAAGGTGAAAGGTGTCCAGGAGATTGACTAAAATGGTAATAAAAAATAGCATTTGTGACTTTTTTTAGTAATTGAAGCTCTTTCCCTATAAGGGTATAAATTAGTTCTTTGATTTTAAATTATTTTTTGAACACCTTTCATTGCTACTTGTTGTACCCTTTAACAGATTTTGAAAGTTTATTGTGGATGATCTGGCCTGTAGGATTGAAGTCAGCCTTTCATAAAGTCTAGAATCTTAGCTAATGGTTTCAAGTTTCAGGCTTTCAAATATTATGTTAAAGTCAATCAAATTATCATCACTATTGAATAATGCTTGTGTATTGTTAAGCTGTTAATTAGATATGACTCATTAAGTCCAATATGATGTGTCTCTTGTGGTTCTGGGACAAAACTACCTTAGATACACAAGAAATTCACCCTTTCTGATACCTGCAAGTGTATTAATGCAGGTCAGTGTGAAATCAATATCTCCCAATAAAATTGCACTCCTTTTTGCAACATGCTTGTTTAGTTCCTCCTCACTACATATGTACCATTTCATAGCTCCTCCCTGGAGAATGTCATCACGCCCAGTATAGTGTTGAAACCCTTTCCTATTTCTCAAATTAAAACAATTTCATATTATGTTGTTAAATTTATTGCTCTCCATCCACCATTTTGTATTTCTAATAACCTGGTATGTTTAGCTGGTATGTTTGGAGTTGTAACTCAATAATGGCTATAATGTCACAGGACCTGCCCATTCAACACCCCCGCCCCCAAGTTGAATTTGAGTCTGCATTTCATTCAATCTGTTCCATATACCCCACACATTTTGTATTAACTCCCTTGAAGCTCAAAACAGAAACTCATCTGGGCTACCACATAAAGACTGTCTACAACAGCATGTCAGAGGCTAGGAATACATTGGTGAGTAATTTGCCTCCTGACTGCCCACAACCTGTCCGTCATCTAGAAGGCAGAAGTCAGGGGTGTAATGGAATATCCTCCTTTTGCCTGGATGGGTACAGCTCCAACAACACTAGAGAAGTTTGACGCTATCCAGGACAAAGCAACCTGCTGGATTGGCACCACATGCACATCCCTTACTCCACCGGCGCTCAGTAGCAGCAGTGTGAACTATCTACAAGATGCACTGCGGAAATTCACCCAAGATCCTCAGACAGAACCTTCCAAACCCACAACCACTTCCATTTAGAAGGACAAGAGCAGCTAATACACTGCAAGACCACCACCTCTAAGTCACTCACCACCCTGACTTGGGACTATGTCACTGTTCCTTCACTGTCACTGGAATTCCCTCCCTCATGGCATTGTGAGACAACCCATAGCAGTTGTACTGCAGCAGTTCAGGAATGCAGCTCACCACGTTCTCAAGGGCAACTAGGGATGGGCAATAAATGCTGGCCAACCAGCAATGCCCACGTCTCATAAATGATTTTTTAAAAATGCTTATTTGAGTCTCAACCCTTTGATCTATTGTTTTACTCTTTTTTTTAATGTGGTTGAGTACTGTATATCTTTTAATTCCTCATTGCCTGTAGAGCCAAAAGCGCAATATCTAAGTTATTGTGCTTGCTTGCAATTTCTGTTTTTGTACTATTGTCATACTACCTTTCCACCTGATCCATTCCCTTTGTATCTGGAATAGAACTAGTAAGTCAGTGTTAAAATGCATTCTTTGTCCATGTGTTATAGAGTCGTGGAAGTGTCACTCATATTTGTAACAAGTGTTCAAAGCTGTAGCTGTCTCTCTACTTGGACAAAAAAACTGCAGATGCTGAAATCCAAGGTAGACCAACAAGAGGCTGAACGAACACAGCAAGCCAGCAGCATCAAGAGGTGAAGAAGTCAACACTTCAAATTCTTCAGGATTGGGGACGAGTGTCTGGGGAGCTGCAGATGTTGGGTTTGGTGAGGTAGGGATAGGTGAGCATAGGTAGAGGGTATGACCTGGTTGGCTGATGGGAGAAATGAAATCTGCAGCTCCCCCTACAGCCATCCCCAGTCCTGAAGAAGGCTTACACCTGAAACATTGACTCCTCCTGATGCTGCCTGGCTTGCTGTGTTCTTCTATCCTCTTGCTTTTCTCGCTACTCAGAGTCAAAGAGATGGACAGCACGGAAACAGACCCTTCAGTCCAACTTGTCCATGCTGACCAGATATCCTAAACTAATAGGTCAGGCAGCATCCAAGGAGCAGGAGAATCGACATTTCGGGCATGAGCCCTTCTTCAGGGCTCTGTGATTCCTGAAGAAAGGGCTCATGCCCGAAACGTCGATTCTCCTGTTCCTTGGATGCTGCCTGACCTGCTACGCTTTTCCAGCAACACATTTTCAGCTCTGATCTCCAGCATCTGCAGTCCTCACTTTATCCTAAACTGATATACTCCCATTTGCCAGCATTTGGCCCATATCCCTCTAAACCCTTCCTATTCATGTAACCATCCAGTACCTCTTAAATATTGTAATTGTACCCATCTCTACCGTTTCCTCTGGCAGCTCATTCCATACATGAACCACCCTCTGTGTGAAAAAGTTGCCCCTCTGATCCCTTTTTAATTCTTTTCCTTCTCAGCTTAGACCTCTGCTCTCTAGTTTTGGACTCTGCTACCTTGGGAAAAAGACCATGGCTGTTCACCCAATTCATGCCCCTCATGGTTTTATAAATCTCTATATTATCACCCCTCAGACTTTGATACTCTTGTGGGAGAAAAGCCCCAGCCTACTCAGCCTCTCCATGTAGTTCATACTGTCTAATCCCAGCAGCACTCTTGTAAATTTTTTCTGAACCCTTTCAAGTTTAGCAAAATCTTCCCTCCGGAAGGGAGAAAAGAGCTGAGCACAGTATTCTAAAAGTGGTCGAACCATGTTCTGTAGAACTGCACCATGATATTCCAACTCCTGTACTCCCATGCACTGACCAATGAAGGCAAACGTGCCAAATGCTGCCAGCACTACCTTGTCTACCAGCAATTCAACTTTCAAGGAAGAATGCACCTGTACCCTGAGGTCAGCTTTTTCAGCAACACTCCCTAGGACTTTGCCATTAAGTGTATAAATCCTGCCCTGATTTGCCTTTCCAAAATGCAGCACCTTACATTTATCCAAGTTAAACTCCACCTGCTACTCTTCGGCCCATTGATCCATCTGATCAAGGACCTCGCTGTACTGTCCACTGCACTGCCAATTCTGGTATCATCTGCAAACTTACTAACCATACCTCCTATATTCACATCCAAATTACAGATTGTGGTTGAAATATATTTTTGTTCCTGCTGATGGCCCATGGTGCCCTGTGAATACGAATGAACTTAATAACTAAGTAACCATGGAGAGTTTTTTTGGAGTTGGGAATTGCAGAGATTCATAATCCTCTGACCAGCTAAATTTTTATACCCATCTTCGTCCTAAATGGACAATCCTTGTTGATCCAGTCAGTGGAAACAGCTGCTCACTCTTTGTCCTGTCAAATCCTCCCTATAATTTTATATTTCAATCAGATTACCTTTCATTATTTTCCAGACAATGGAAGAAAGGTCAGTTTTGCTCCATTTCTCCTCCAAAAGGCAACCTCTGGGGAACCAATCTAATGAACATTTGATGAACCCCTCCAAGAGAAATGAGACCTTTTTAGGAGGGTCCAATGTTATGTGTACAGCTCCTTGTAACAAAACTTAATTAGTTTTGTTCTTGAACCTATTTGTGATGACAGTTTGTTAAAGACGTTGGAAGTGAAATTATTTCAGATAGTTCTGCTGTGCTTTTAATTTTAATATTAACCAGCATCTACAACTGCACTGCATAACTTCTTTTATATTGTTCTGCAGCTTTTCATGCTCAAGTCTCTCTCAGCTGCACATTTTAGTGTCTTGATATCTTTTACACCCATCTGAGAAGACAAATGGAGGTTTGTGCTCCAAGATCTCTCTGAAAGACAGCACCCAACAGTGTAGCACTTAGTGCTATACTGGACTGCCATTCTAGATTTTGTGCCGCTTTGGAATGGTTCTTTCCCTAGATTCCGACAAGAGTTAGCAAGTTTGGAGAAGATTTGTAGCTCAGGTTGAGGTTCTAAATGTAAGTTTGATCGCTGAGCTGGAAGGTAAGTTTTCAGACATTTCATCACCATACTAGGTAACATCAGTGAGGAGAAAGTGAGGACTGCAGATGCTGGAGATCAGAGTCGAGTGTGTGGTGCTGGAAAAGCAGAGCAGGTCAGGCAGCATCCGAGGAGCAGGAGAATTGTTTTAGGCAAATGCCCTTCATCAGGAATTATCATCCGTTGAAGCATGGGTGTTAGGACCCATTTTCTATTATGTATTGAGGTTTCCTATTGTTGGTGATGTCATTTCCTGCTCTTTTTCTCAGAGTGGTGAATGTGGTCCAAGTTGATGAGTTTGCTGATAGAGTTCCAGTTGAATTGAACTTAAAAGACCCTATACAGGCAACAAGCAAAATTAATTATTTACAAAATACCGTGCAAGGACTGTAACAGACACTACATTGGACAAACAGGTAGAAAACTTGCCACCAGGATACATGAGCATCAACTAGCCACAAAAAAACATGACCCACTCTCACTATCCTTGCATACAGACGAAGAAGGACAGCACACCCATTCAAGGACAAGCCAAACAGACACACACATGAGAATCCCTAAAAGTGTGGCCTTCCAATCAGAATTCTATCAACAAACTCATCGACTTGGACCCCATTTACCAACCTCTGAGAAAAGGAAGGAAATGACATCACCAACCCAAGGAAACCTAAACACACAGAAAGTGGGTCATAACACCAGTGCTTTACAAGAGGCTCACTGATGATGTCATCTAGTATAGTGATGAAATGTCTGAAAATGAAGCTTCCATTCAGGCAAAACTGTTAAATTTGAATCGTGGATGACAGCTGAGAAACAGCAATCATCATCGCATTTAAGCTTAAGCTGTAAAATTTGGAGGATCTGATATCTTAAAAAGTGAGGAATCAAATGTAGTTGCTCAGTTTTGTACAGACTGAACAGCTAACTTACTAGACACCACACTGCGAAATTGCAGTTTCAGGTTTCCCACTGAGTCTTTGTGATACAGCTTGTTATGAAGTGCTGAGCGATTATGTCCTAATTCCTAGAATATCTGTCACAGGGTGGTGTCAATCAAGGGGTTGCAGTTAACCAACAAATTATCTCCTTTTCCTTCAGTGAATGAAGAAGGCTTCCTATCCCTGATTCCCAACAAATGATCATTCAGACTGCCAGGTGTAGGTTGTTTTGAATTGTAATAGAACCTACAATTGAAGAGCCTGTGATGGTTAGTGTCCATATGTAGGTTGTAAACTCGCCCCTAGAAGGTAGTGCGACAAGGAAGAAAAATATTAAGGGTAATTGATGGGGATCTGGGAGATGATGTTGGGGTGAGATTGGGGACGGTGGTACCCAAGTTATTTTTAACTCTTTTTATTTCTTAGAAATTCAAGTGTACAGCTCCGGATGGTTTGGCAAAGCTGTGCAGACCAGAAGGTGCAGTGATTGCTAATTTCATCTGTAGCAGCAAATGGATATTAAAATTGGCTTCAGACTTGGGAGGGTGGGGGGAAAAAAACTCAGCCAAGGCTCCATATTGCAATGTGCTTTCCCGTTTTTGCCTACAGGTTACTTACAGGCATGACACAACCAAGGCTAATTCTTTTGGCCAATCATTTGGGCGCAAAGATTGGCCACTTAGATGTGTTGTTGCAAAGCCAACAAGAACCCCAAAGCCTTCAGGCCAGAAAAGGGTATATTATAAGGATGTGGATTGACTTCCACTGCATGCTACTAATGAAGTCCAGGGCCAGTAACAGACCTCATTCCAACTATAGTGAGGGTGTTGGCGGTTGTTTGGGAACCAGCTGCTTCCCCCATCCATTGACAGATGTATTTGAATATTCATATGTTTGGCGATTAATTTCTATCTTAATTGGGAGGATGGTGTTGTGCTATGAATGCTCCCAACCTGCTGGTAAATGGGCTGCAGAAACTGATCTTTTTTTTTTCTCTGTCTCCCTCTTTCCTCCACAGATTCCAGATGAATTCGATAATGGTGAGTTAAATCAATTTGGAATTGTTTGCACTGTTGGGTTCATCTCAGGGTTGGCATGTCAATGCAAGACTTTTCTGTGGCAAATGTCCTTTTTTTTAATTCTTTAATACATACTACAAATGTTGCTTCTACTCACAGATGGCCCCTGTGTTAAAGTGGGATTTAAATATAATAGAAATTGGCACTCCTTCTGTCTATATTTTGAACTATAAATTCTGCGAAATGAACAGAACTGGAGCATCACTCTGTAATATAAAGTAAATAGGATTTGCTATTTCTATGTCCCCCATTTAAGTTGTCAGTTGTCCTTGATTTGAGGATAATGTCTCTTAATGTATACAATACCCAGCATACCAGCCTGTTTTAACAAACATTGTTCTTAACTACAGGTTTTTTTTCTAGGACATGAGACACAAGTGTTTTGCTTTTTTAATTTCTGAGCTTCCTTGTATAATATTTTGGTATATGGTATTAAACGTCCAGTTGCAAACATGGCTTCAAGAGATGGTAATGGTGTTTTTTTTAAATTGCTTCTGAATCTGAGATTTCAAGTTTTGTATTTGTATCTATTTTTGAGAAAGCTAACTTTGATCTTTGAGTAGGTCTGGTGTCTGATTTCAACACAGAAGTACATAGCTGCTAATTTTAGGGACATTCCAACGAGCTTCCACTCTTGTGGACTAGAGAAGGGATGTTTTGTGTAATTTGACTATTCAGTGACCCTACTGTCAACCCCTAATCAGTACTGACTGAACTCAGTTGTGCTGACTCCTTCATCATAGTCAAATTCCTTGCAGTGTTCTAGTCTTTATAAACAATAACTATTTGGTTGAGATACTGACATGGATCTTATGTTACTGCCTCAGTACCAACATTTCTCCTTGCTGCCATGGAATCTAAAGACAAAGGAATACAAGTTTGACTGCAGGAGGCTTCATGTGATACTACTATGCTGAGTCAGAATATTTCTTCTTTTCCTTGTACATGTGTGTGGTTGTCATTTTTGAGTAGGCATTGTTGCTCCTTGTAAATGGAAGCAGTTTTGCATTAGTGGGATTTTTGATTTATCAGGTTTTCAAGACTTGATCAGCCACTTAAATGTTTGCAGATCTAGTTATTTGCTCATCAGTATTTGTTTGAAATTTAAAATATCACTCTGAACAATTACTGCAGAAGCATGCTCCTTTGTTATTGGCCCCATAACATTGGACTGTGTGTATTATGAAGCCTTTGTTGTGAGAGAAACAAAATATGTAAATGTGGACTCTTGTCTGGATTCTAACAGGGAATTGAGGACAATGCATCCGTCCAGTGAATCCTTCTTTCAGTCTATTATCCATAGTTCCCAAGTAAAAGTACAGTAGCCTATTAACACAATTCAATTACTTTTAGCTGGATTGAGCTGCTTCATTTCCCTGATCTTCTGCAGCTTTCGAATGTTGTTGCCTAGGGCTCCGGCACTAGTGGGAAATACTTAATTGCTATTGAAATGTTGAAGTGGTGATTGATTCACCCCATCACAACACAATATAGCATCTTATGAGGGTTTCTCTTAATCATGATCAATTATACTCTATAGTCAGGCACCTACAATAGTAGATATTTAAAAGCACTGATAATAAAGTATTTTTCATGTCTTTCTCAGTTTCAAAATAGTTTTAAACTGCTTCATGTAAGATTCAGCACTTTGTGATTATATGTTTGTTTAGTTATTTGCTTGTATGATTTTATGGACCAGACCAAACCCCCTTCAAATATATCAACAGATAGCCTTGACCTTAACTTTCCTCTTACTTAGAGACCAGCATTAACTGCTGTGTTCCAGATGTGATTCAATTGGCAATGCTATACGGCTTTAAGCAAAACTCACTTTATTCTTATCCTACAGTTAGAATACAAACAAAAGAAAGAAGAATTGGCATAACTTTAACTTTATTGGAAAGCTTAACAGAATGATAGATTATTTAACTGCCAAACAGCAACTGTTCTAATATAGTAACATCCCCATAAATACACTCTTGACAAAAGCAAATTCATTGAAATAGATTGTCTCATATGTGATGTTTCTCCAGTCTGGGAGAAAAGAACAGCAAGAGAAACCTCTGGTAGACAGAGGGGTATAGCAACTCCCACAACCAACTTCAAAATCCCAACAACTGCTAAAAGCTAACCTATAACCCTGATTCTATAAGAGCTTGACTCCACCAGTTCATGCTGCTTCTATTGTTCCAACTTTTATATTAAAAACACTAAGACCTCTCAAGCTGTATACTTTATTGCCTTGAAAGAAACAGCTTACCACCAATGGCTCAAAACCCCTCTTCAAAAAAAAGACAAAATACACTTCTTAAAGCCATAGCGTTGTCACAGTAGGAACAGGTTTTCTTCAAAGTTTCTTTTAATGTATCGTGCTGGTTATTGATAGAGCATTGGGATGCCGGGGAGGGTACACATGGTGGTGTGGGCAGGGTGATGATTTGTAGTTTGCATGTGCACAGTGAATGGCAGATTGTGTTCTGCAATGAGACATTGATTTTGTAGTACTACACTCCATTGTTTTACACTTTTGTCAGGTGCTTGATAAAAGTACAAACGCTGAATCCAGTCGCCACCCCTAACAATCACAAAGTGGATCTCTGTTGTCAGTAAATGGAAATTAATTTTCTAATTGGCTACTAGTCAGAACTGTTAATAATCAGAAGTGTGCATATTAGTAACTGACCCTCAATATAAACTGAAAATTAATTGAGTAATAATAACTCTGTAATCATCCACAAATATCTGAAACTAAATAACTTCATTGTAATTATTTTTTGATAAACTAGCCATCACAACTTACAATAGAGGAGTTTTAAATTTTTTTTCCTGTGGGAGTACATTAAAACCCCATTAGATCTATTTTATTGCGCATCACATCTATGCTCATGTTAGTGCACTTCAACATTTAAGTTGTCCTTGTCTGTACCTTTGTGAGGCCAATGGCTCTCCCACAAGGAAAAAAGAAAATACAGGTAGGAATAGTCACCCCAGCTCATGTTCCCAAGAATCCTAGTAGCTGATTACGGTTTGTTTCTTGAGCCTTAGTAATGCTGCAAGTATATTTCAAAAATATAATTAGAATCATAGAAATTTACAGCACAGAAGATGACCAGTTTGTGTCGTAATGTCTGTCTGTCTCTTGGAAAGAGTCATCCAATAGTCCCACTCCCCAATTGGGCCTCCAATTTTTTTTCCCCTTTCCAAGTACTTATCCAGTTTCCTTTTGAAAGCTACTGTTGAATACCTTTACCTCACCCATTCAGTAGTTCCTGACCGCAATGATTTTGTTGTGTTTGGGGAAATAAAAATGCTTTGTCTTCCTGTTTCTTTCACCAATTACCTTTTAATCTGTCTCATTTAGTTACCTATCCTGCTGCTGTTGAGGAAATTAAATCTTATTTTCTAATTTTCTTGATAATTTTTGCTCAGGTTGATGTACACTTGGTGAGTAATTTTATGTATTTATAAAGTGAGTGCACATTTCCATCTCCAAGGCATATCAGTAAGGTGAGGTTTATGTAAATGCATGTCCATTTACACATTCTACCAACTGGTTTTGATTTTCATTTTCTCCTGTATGACTAAGATCTTCCCAATATTGAGCCTTCGTGGAACCCAGAAGTTCAGAAATACATGTAAGCACTGCACTGACACTTTTTTAAAATTATTTTTGAATAGGTCAAAAGTTTGGCAGCAGGTCAGGGAATTCATAGATTTAATTTTTACAGTTCTGAAGAAACAATGGTTCTATTATTTTACAGAGCAAGATACTTCAGTTTCTACTTGGTGTTAGTGTTGTGATCATCCTGTCCTAATTGTCTTCTCTCTTCCTTGATAGCATTGGCTAGTTTTTGAACAGTGCAAACTTCTTGTCATCCAGCATCTACACTCATTCTTGCTAGCAGGAATCATTCGATGATAATTGAGAGATGGAACAATACATAATGTTCCTCTTGCTGAACATACAAATTATGAGCAGGAGTACACTATATTCACCCTTTGATAAGATCACAGGTGATTTGATTGATATGTCAGTTCCATGTGCCTGATCACCAATTAGCATTACTTCCCTTATTAGTCAAGAATCACTATACCTCTGTCTTAAAGATATTGAATGACCCTTCCTTGACTGATGTCTAAACAGAGGTCTGCAGACTTGCGACTGAGAGAAAGAAATTCTCCTCAGCTTCGTTTTAAATGGGAGATTTAAGATTTTGTCTCTTCTACATGGTGTGAAACAGCCTTTTGGTATCAAGTTCCTTCAGGATCTTGTGCTTCAATGAGATCACACCTCCTTCGTAACTACAATAGATAGAAACTTAACCTCTCCTACCTTTGTGAGATAACAGAGTTAAGCTTGTCAGATAACAGCTTCATCCTGAATCATTTCAACAAACTACTATGGACAGCAGACTGAAGGAAGGATTCACTAGACTAATGCATTGTCCTCAATTCCCTGTTAGAATCCAGATAGGAGTCCACTCTTACATATTTTATGCAATAACATTCCTTTTTAAATAGAGGCCAAAATTGTCGCACCAACATCCTGTACAACTGTAATTAAACTCGGCAGCTACTTTTATTCCAATCCACTTTTCAATAAATCAGTGTTCCTAATAATTTGCTGTACCTGCATGCTAACTTTGTGTGATTAGTGTACCAGGGCACCCAGTTCCTCTTTTACCTCAGTTCTGTAATCTCTCTCAATTTAAAATATTACTTCTCTATCATTGTTGCCACAGTGGACCATTTCACATTTTCCCAAATTATGCTCCCACCTACCAAATACTTTTGGGCATAGACATAACCAACCTGTATACCTTTGCAGATTCTGTATGTTTTCTTACCGACTTACTTTCCTATTCATCTTTGTGTTCTCAACATTTTTAGCAACCATTCGGTAGGCCGTACCTCCCAGCTGTAAATAGTCGGGTCCCAGCATCACCTTTGGTATTACCCTTATTAACTATATCTGCTCCCAGGAGGACCAGTTCCATCATAGAACATACTAGATGGCCTCCTCCTTTAAAGACCGTAATTTCCCCTCCCATATGGTTGAAGATCCCTTCCAACGCATCTCATCCACGTCCCGCACCTCCGCCCGCAAACCTCATCCCTCCAACCGCCCCATCCGCCGACATTTCCGCCACCTACAAACAGTCCCCATCACCAGGGATATATTTCCCTCCCCACCCCTTTCCGCCTTCTGCAAAGACTATTGCCTCTGTGTCTACCTGGTTAGATCCATGCCCACCAACAACCCACCCTCCCCTCCTGACACCTTCCTGTGCCACAGCAACAATTACAAAAGCTGCGCCCGAACCACCACCACCACCACCACCTCCTCCCCTTCCCCCACCTCCCATCCAAGGCCCCAAAGGAGCCTTCCACATCCATCAATGTTTCACCTGCATATCCACAAATGTATCCGCTGCTCCTGATTCTGCCCCCTTTACAATGGGGTAGACTGGACGCCTTCTCAGAGTGCTTCAGGGAACATTTCCGTGACACCCGCACCAATCAACTCCACTGCCCCGCGGCCGAACGTTTTGACTCCCTCTCCCACTCTGCCGAGAACATACAGGTCCTGGGCCGCCTCCACCGCCATTCCCCCACCACCCAACGCCTGGAGGAAGAACACCTCATCTTCCGCCTCAGAACACTTCAACCCCAAGGCATCAATATGGACTTCACCAGTTTCCTCATTTCTCTCTCTCTCTCTCTTCACCCCCCCCCCATTCCATTTTACCCCAGTTCCAACCTGCCAGCTCAGCACCATCCTCATGACCTGTCATACCTGCCGATCTTCCTTCCCACCTATCCAGTCCACCCTCCTGTCCGACCTAGCACCTTCATCCCCACCTCCATCCACTTATTGCACTCTTAGCTACCTTCTCCCCAGCCCCACCCCCCTCCCATTAATCTCTCCACTCCAGAGGCTCCCAGCCTCATTCCTGATGAAGGGCTTTTGCCTGAACTGTCAGGATGCTGCCTGACCTGTCCTTTTCCAGCACCATTCTAGTCTTGACTCAGATCTCCAGCATCTGCAGTCCTCATTTTCACCTTATTACATCTTGCCAACCCAAAAATGGCCCAAAAGACCTACTCTCCTGTTAGCTAACCAATCCCCTATCCATGCTGATATGTGACACTCTATATCATGAATTCTTAATTTTACGCTATACCTTTTGTGCACCTTCTTGCATGCCTTCTGGCAATCCGAGTATGCTATATGTATAGGCTTCCCTTTATTTTCATTGCTTATTACATCTTCAAAGAATTCTACTAAATTAATTGAGCATGATTTCCCTTTCTCAAAACCATGTTAACTCTCCCTGATTGCATAATAATTTTCTAAGTGTCCTTCCTCTAATCTCTTTCCTAATAGATTTCAAAAATTTCCCTCTGACAGATATTAAGCCATCTGGCATGTCGATTCTTGCTTTCTGTCTCCTTTCTTTTTTGAATTAGAGGAGTTAGATTTTCTATTATGCAATATGATGAATCCTTTCCAGAGTCGAAGGAATTTTGGAAAATTAAAACCAATGCAGTTACGATCCCAGCAACTTTTTTTTTAAGATCATAGAATGAAGTCCATTAATACCAGAGGACTTGTCAGCTTTTAGAATAATTTTCTTAGTCTGGTAATTGTAATAATTTTAATTTCTTCCCTCCCTTTCACCTTTGATATAGTTATTTCTAGAATGTTGTTTATTTCCTCTAGTGAAGGCCAATCACAAGATAACTGTTCAGTTCACCATCATTTCCTATTTTTCATTATTAATTCCTTCGATTCTGTCAAGGGAAATGCTCACTACTTTCTTCCTTTTTTAAAATATGTATGGAAATTCTTTCTCTGTTTTTGTATTTCTAGCTCTCTTTCTCTTGTACATTTTTGTTTGGTCACAAGTCATACAGCACAGAAACAGACCCTTTGGTCCAACTCTTGCATGCTGACCAGATATCCAAAACTGATCTTGTCCCATAATCAACTAAACCCCTCCTTGTCATGTACCCTTCCAGGCGTCTTTTAAATGCTGTCATTGTAAAAGCCTCCACCACTTATTCTGGCAGCTCATTCCATATACACGCCATGAAAAAGTTGCCCCTCGGGTCACTTTTGCATCTTTCCCCTCTCACCTCAAACCTATGCCCTCTAGTTGTGGATTCCGTTGTCCTGGGAAAAATACCATGGCTATTCACCCTATCCATGCCCCTCGTGATTCATTGTTTTCTTATTATGTTCTGTACAACCTTCTGAACTGCTGTTCCTCTTTGTGGAATGATATGCTTTTTCTTTACGTCTGATAGTATCTTTAACATTCTTAGTTGGCCATGGATAATTGTATTCTTTCCCTGAAATTTTTTTCTCCGAGATATATCTTTAAGTGATATGAAATATCATCTTAAACTTTTGCATATCTACTGACCTATCCCTTAACCTCATTTTCCTGGGTCACTTTAGCTAGCTTGGTCCTTCTACTCTTATTATTGCCCTTAAAGAAGACCCATTCTTCTCTTCTGGAATCTGAATGTGAAAATTCAATCGTGTTGTGATCACATCTATATAGCTGTGGCTTTATTATTGTGCTATTAGTTAATCTTATCTCATTGCTTACTACCACCACCTCTCTGGTTGGCTGTAGATTGTGCAGTTCTAAGAAATTTTCCCAAGCTCACCTATGTACTTTTTTTTTGCCAGGTTACCTTTCCCAGTTGATTTGTTCCATCTGCAATTAGGTTAAAATCACTCATGATTAATGCCAACGCCTTTCTCACAAGTTCCCATTATTCTTTTGCCCCCTGTAAACGGGCGACACTGTGGCTCAGTGGTTAGTACTGCTGCCTCACAGCATCAGGGACCTGGCCAATCCCAGCCTCTGGGGACTGTCTGTGTGGAGTTTGCACATTCATCTTGTGTCTACTTGGGTTTCCTCCAGGTGCACCGGTTTCTTCCCACAGTTCCAAAGATGTGCAGGTGAGGTGAGTTAGCCATGCAAAATTGCCCATAGTGGTCAGGAATGTGTAGGTTAGGTGCGTTAATCTGATAAATATAGGATAATAGTTTAGGGGAATGGGTCTGTGTAGGTTACCCTTCGGATGGTCAATGTGGATTTGTTGGGACGATGGGCCTATTTTCACACTGTAGGGATTCTAATTCTAAAAAACCCTGACCGACAATATTGTTATTGTAAGCTATGAATTCCACCACAATTCTTGCCTTGACGTTTTGTTATCTTAACACGAAATAAATCTATGTCTCGACATTCAGAGCAAAATCATCCCTCTCTGTATTGTCCTTATTCATTGTTAATTAACCCTCTGCTTTTCCCTAACCACCTGTTGTCTGAAATGTTATGTATCCTTAAATATTCAGGTCCCAGGACATTTCTCTGTGATGGGTATCAGATCATACATATTTATTTTTGTGAACTATTCGTTTAATTATGTTATGAATTCTGGACACGCTAACACGTTAAATTAAAGATTGTGAGTTCTGCATTTTTACTATTATTTCAATTTCCAGCTTCGTGCACTCTTGAGTTTCTGTACTCTGTCCTTTCCTGCCATATTGGTTATCATTTCCCTTGTAACTACCTTACTGTCTTGCCTCATACTCTCTCTAATATATCGCGTCTTCTCTCACTTGATCCTTGCCCCTGTTATTTAGTAGTCCTCATGTTCTCGGTTGTCCTCATTCTTGGGAACACTAGTTTCTGCACAATTCAGGTGAAAGTCATCTTAACGATCGAGCTTCCATTTTGACAGCAGTAGTAGTAATTCAAATCCATTTACCCACACCAATCTTTGAGCCACACAATCCTACTTACCCTCAGACAACTTACTTGTGTCTTGGGTAATAATCCAAAGGTTATTACCTTTTTGAGGATCTGCTTTTCGATTTAGTCCTTCGTGGCTTGTACTCCAAGCCAAATCTTTTTCTTAGTACTATGTCATTGATACCTATGTTGATCATGTTGTATCCTTGTCTTCCTGCTAACGGTTCTTCAGGTTAGATGAGAAGTCTCAAATGCTGACACTGGGCAGACAACACCAGTCTTTGGCATGTATTCTTTCGACTTTGAGGAACTGTCTCTTCCATTGACTATACTGACACCTACTATCACTACATTCCTATTGAATGGCCCTGCTTGAGTGGCCTCAAGTGCCATGGTCTGTTTGCTCATCCACCCTGCAACATTCATGATTGTCATTTCAACTGTAAGAGCCTCAAGACTGTTGAACAGTTGAAAAGGCTGAGGCTCCTCTTTTTCTATATTCTCAATCCACATTCCTGCCTCACTTGCTCGCTGGCAGCAACACCAAGGACACAACAGTGGCTCTGCCCTCAATGAATAACTGCAAGGAGAAACCCACAAGCAAAGAAGTGTCAAAGTGCCATGGAGATGAGGGTTCCCTAGCAATGCTGAGCACAGTGAGGGCCCTGGCAAAATTCCTTTTCATGTCACAGAGAGCCAAAATGCACCCACTGCATTCTACTTCCAAGCAACGAGGAGCCGTGACACATTGGACTAGGTTCAGGGCTGAACAATAGCACTATCTGTTTCAGAACCAGACAATGAACCTGATTGTCTTGACTGCACTTCTCCCCTGATAACATCCAGACAGGATACTACTCCAGAGAGGATCTGCCTCAGTCATGCAAGAGTGCAGCAGCTCATTCATACATTGGGGTGCAAGAGGTCACCCAGCAATTAGAAAATATTTAGATTTTTTTGAATTATTACACAGTGGGTGGTAATCTAAAAATCTAAATATGGGATTTAAAATTGCCAGTGTCGAAGTGTGCAATATTAAAGCCTGTCTGTCATGAGTTTCCACATTGGCTCACCTGTACTTAAGTGGTAGCCACAGAGGTTGGTTCTGGGGCCTATTACGACACTGGTGAACCCCTCTGTTAATTAAACCAAGCACCAGAAAAGCTCACCTTGCCTCGTAATCTGTTAAAATATGAGTGACAGAGAATTCCCAAATTCCACTACTTAAAAGAAAATATCAATTTATTCCTTGACTCTAAAAGTGAGCATTAAACAACAACTATTCATAACTCTAAGCCCCATTTCTCTTAACTTATTATCTGCCTCCAACTCTATAACAATATACTGTTCCAATAAAAATATTTATTAAAATTACATCAACTTAATTTAAAAACCACACAATGGCCGTTGTCATCGGTGTCTCTTCCGGCTGAGGATCTCCCTGGGTCGTTGTCTGTCTTCTGCTATGAATATTTTTATATGAAAAAGTACCTTTGATAGTGTTTCGATGGCAGTTATTCTGTCTGACTTTCAAAATGCCTGCCATTTTTATCGCCCTCAACATCAGATTGTCTCGTTGGTTTAATGTTGGCAAAGCAATAAACTCAAGCTTGAACTGACGGTCAGGGCAGGCAGGGACAAGGTAGGACCAATAAATTAAACTGCATTTATTTCAATGCAAGGGGCCTAACAGGGAAGGCAGGTGAACTCAGGGCATGGTTAGGAACATGGGACTGGGATATCATAGCAATTACATAAACATGGCTCAGGGATGGGCAGGACTGGCAGCTTTTAATGTTCCAGGATATAAATGCTACAGGAAGAATAGAAAGGGAGGCAAGAGAGATGGGGGAGTGGCATTTTTGATAAGAGATAGCATTAAAACTGTGCTGAGGGAGGATATTCCCAGAAATACATTCAGGGAAGTTATTTGGGTGGAACTGAGAAATAAAGAGATGATCACCTTACTGGGATTGTATTATAGACTCCCTGCTAATCAGAGGGAAATTGTAAGGAGATCTCAGCTATCTGTAAGAATAATGGGGTGGTTATGGTAGGGGATTTTAACTTTCTAAACATCAACTGTGACTGCCATAGTGTTAAAGGTTTAGATGGAGAGGAATTTCTTAAGTGCATACAAGACAATTTTCTGATTCCGTATGTGGATCTACCTACTAGAGAAGGTGCAAAACTTGACCTACTCTTAGGGAAATAGGGCAGGTGACTGAGGTGTCAGTGGGGAAGCACTTTAGGTCCAACGACCATAATTCTATTCGTTTTATAATAGTGATGGAAAAGGATAGACCAGATCTAAAAGTTGAAGTTCTAAATTGGAGAAAGGCCAATTTTGATGGTATTAGGCTGATTGGAGGCAGCTGTTCGCAGGTAAAGGGACAACTGGAAAATGGGAAGTCTTCAGAAATGAGATAACAAGTATCCAGAGAAAGTCAGGGTGAAAGGAAAGGCTGGTAGCTATAGGGAATGCTGGATGACGAAAGAAATTGAGGGTTTGGTTAAGAAAAAGAAGGAAGCATATGTCAGGTATAGACAGGATAGATCGAGTGAATCCTTAGAGTATAAAGAAAGTAGGAGTATACTTAAGAGGAGGGCAAAACGGGGACATGAGATAGCTTTGGCAAATAGAATTAAGGAGAATCCAAAGGGTTTTTACAAATATATTAAGGCCAAAAGGGTAACTAGGGAGAGAATATGGCCCCTCAAAGATCAGCAAGGCAGCCTTTGTGTGGAGGCACAGAAAATGGGGGAGATACTAAATGAATATTTTGCATCAGTATTTACTGTGGAAAAGGATATGGAAGATATAGGCTGTTGGGAAATAGATGGTGACATCTTGTAAAATGTCCAGATTACACAGGAGGAAGTGCTGGATGTCTTGAAACGGTTAAAGGTGGATAAATCCCCAGGACCTGATCAGGTGTACCCGAGAACTCTATGGGAAGCTAGAGAGGTGATTGCTGGGCCTCTTGCTGAGATATTTGTATCACCAATAGTCACAGGTGAGGTGCCAGATGACTGGAGGTTGGCAAACGTGGTGCCACTGTTTAAGAAGGCGGTAAAGACAAGCCAGGGAACTATCGACCGGTGAGCCTGACCTCAGTGGTGGGTAAGTTGTTGGAAGGAATTCTGAGGGACAGGATGTACATGTATTTGGAAAGACAGGGACAGATTTGGGATAGTTAGTGTGGCTTTGTGTGTGGGAAATCGTGTTTCACAAACTTGATTGAGTTTTTTGAAGAAGTAACAAAGAAGATTAATGAGGGCAGAGCAGTAGATGTGATCTATATGGACTTCAGTAAGGCATTTGACAGGTTCCCCATGGGAGACTGATTAGCAAGGTTAGATCTCATGGAATATAGGGAGAACTAGCCATTTGGAACTAGCCAACTGGCTCAAAGGTAGAAGACAGAGGGTGGTGGTGGAGGGTTGTTTTTCAGACTGGAGGCCTGTGACCAGTGGAGTACCACAAGGATCGGTGCTGGGCCTTCTACTTTTTGTCATTTACATAAATGATTTGGATGCGAGCATAAAAGTTACAGTTAGTAAGTTTGCAGATGACACCAAAATTGGAGGTGTAGCGGACAGCAAAGTGGGTTACCCCAGATTACAACAGGATCTGGACCTGATGGGCCAATGGGCTTAGGAGTGGCAGATGGAGTTTAATTCAGATAAATGCGAGGTGCTGCATTTTGAGAAAGCAAATCTTAGCAGACTTATACACTTAATAGTAAGGTCCTAGGGAGTGTTGCTGAACAGAGTGTCCTTGGAGTACAGGTTCATAGCTCCTTGAAAGTGGAGTCGCAGGTAGATAGGATAGTGAAGAAGGCGTTTGGTATGCTTTTCTTTATTGGTCAGAATATTGAGTACAGAAGTTGGGAGCTCATGTTGCAGCTGTACAGGACATTGGTTGGGCCACTGTTGGAATATTGCATGCAATTCTGGTCTCCTTCCTATCGGAAAGATGTTGTGAAACTCGAAAGGGTTCAGAAAAGATTTACAAGGATGTTGCCAGGGTTGGAGGATTTGAGCTATAGGGAGAGGCTGAACAGGCTGGGCTGTTCTCCCTGGAGTGTCAGAGGCTGAGAGGTGACCGTATAGAGATTTACAAAATTGAGGGGCATGGATAGGATAAATAGACAAAGTCTTTTTCCTGGGGTTGGGCAGTCCAGAGGGCATAGGTTTAGGGTGAGAGGGGCAAGATACAAAAGAGACCTAAGGAGCAACCTTTTCACGCAGAGGGTGGTACGGGTGTGGAATGAGCTGCCAGAGGCCGTGGTGGAGGCTGGTATAATTGCAACATTTGAGGCATCTGGATGGGTATATGAATAGGAAGGGTTTGGAGGGATATGGGCCGGGTGCTGGTAGGTGTGACTAGATTGAGTTGGGATATCTAGTCGGCATGGATGAGTTGGACCGAAGGGTCTGTTTCTATGCTGTACATCTCTATGACTGGGTTTTAGTATCCTGGGGCGCATTTTATACCGGTTAAATTCAATTGCTGTCAAAACAGCAACCAGTTCTGGTACCTTTCATAGCCAAATGTTATGTAACTTCAATACACTGAGTACACTCAGACTGCTAGTTAGTCATGTTTTAGGTGCATATAAGCTCTCAGTGCGTTTCCTCTCTCGCAAAGTTACAGTACACGCCTTCAACTTCATAACATCTCCCCCTTAAGAAGAAAAAAACCATCATAATGAAAAGATAGCTTCACTTTTTTTCTAATTCCTAATCCCATTACAATGAAATACATAGGACATTAATCTAAGTTCATATTCATTTCTATATAAAACATTGGTATCTATTCAATCTTATCTATACTTTATTCGTTTAATCCGTGATAACATTGGCTATCACATTTTTACAACCTGCAACATGTACAGTTTGTAAGTTAAAAGTGTGTAACATAAGACTCCAATGAAATAGTTTCATATTCTTGCCTTTAAGTAGTTCCAAGAATGTAAGAAAATTGTGATCTGTGTACGCAACTGTCTCTGACACATTGTTCGTCACATATAAAATGTTGTGAAACCATCACCAAACTCAATACTGTAATTCCTTTTCGATGGTAGAGTATTTTCTCCAGTCGATGTTGAGTTTCTTTGCCAAGTAACCAATTGGCCATTCAATTTCATCGTCATCATCATCCTGCAGCAGTGCAGCTTCAACTCCTATATCGTTAGCATTGATTACAACTTTGAAGGGTTTCAAAACATTTGATGCAGCTAAACTGGTGCAGTGGTTAATAGTGCTTTTAAATTGTCAAATGCCTCCTGGCATTATTCTGTCCACTGAAATTTTGTTGTTCTTCAGGAAATCTGTTAGCAGTGCCATGAGGCTGCTGAGGTTTGGAACCAGCCTCCGGCAGAATCTATCTAATCCCAAAAATCGATGCACCTCTTCGAGGTTGATCATGAAAATTCCTCTAAGGCCTTAGTCTTGGTGTTTTTTGGGGTCACCCTTCCATGACTGACGTTATGTCCCAAGAACATCACCTCTGCCTTCATGAATTCTGTTTTCTTTTAAGTTTATTACCAATTTTGAGTCCCGTAATCATTCCAAGAGCTCTGTCAGCTGTACCATGTGATCTTTCCATGGCTCATTAAAGATCACTACATCATCCAGATAAACTGCACAGTTTGTTAATCCGGCCACAACTCTGTTCATGAGTCCTTGGAATGTGGCTGGTGCATCAAAAGGCATCACTTTAAATTGATATCGTCTGTTTGGGGTTACAAATTCAGAGACATCGTTTCCTTTCTCTGATAAAGGTATCTGCCAATAACCACGCAGTTAGTCCAATTTTGTGATGTAATTGGCTTGTCCAGCTTTCTCCACACAGTCCTCCAATCTTGGTAATGGGTACGAGTCTGATTTTGTTACTGTGTCGAACTTCTAATAGTCCACACAAAAATCAGAGTCACATTAGGTTTGGGAACTGACACAATCAGCAAACTCAACTTGCTCTGACTCTGTTCGATGATATTTTTGTTGAGCATCCCATCCACTTCCTCCTTGGACCTGTGTGGCTTTGAAGGAATTAAGTCTCTAGGGATGTTGTTTTATCGGAACAGCATTTTCCTACTTCCATCTCCTGCACAATAGTATTAGTCCTCCACATCTTATTCCTGCATATGTCTTATACTGCTGCAACAAACCTGTCAGCTGGGTTCTTTGCTTCTGAGATAGAGAGTTCACTAACCTTTCCAATTCGTCAAGGACTTCTTCGTTGTTTAACATACTTTCAGGTACTTCACACACCACGACATCTGGATTTGATTCCTCACTCTGCAAGGCAGTAACTAACACCAGTTCCTGGATTCTACTATAATAAGGTTTCAGCATCTTCACATGACATACCTAAGTTTTTTTTTCTATCTGGCATCTTGACCAGGCAGTTTACCTGATTTAACTTTTTCTCAATTTGATAGGGACCAGAAAACCTGGCTTTGAAGGGATTTCCTACCATTGGTAACAATACTAATACGTCATTTCCCACGGGAAAACGTCTGTATTTTAGAGTTTTTATCTGCCACCTGCTTCATCCTGTGCTGTGTCCTCTTCAGGTGCTGTTTAGCTAACTCATCTACCCAATTTAATCACTTCCTCACCTCGGGCACATAATCCAAGTGTGAGATCTCAGACTTCGGTTCTGTCAATTTCTCTTTAATTAATTTCAAAGGCCCTCTCACTTCATGTCCGAATATTAACTCTAAGTAAATTGAGTAGATTCATTTGGGGCATCTCTAATGGCAAACAATGCGAATGGGATACCTTTATCCCAATCATTTGGGTAATCGTGACATTATGCTCTTAACATGGTCTTCAGGGTCTGATACCACCTTTTCAAACCTTCCTGGGATTCGGGATGGCACACACTTAAGTTAAAGTGCTGTATGTCTAAGCCATCCATGACTGACTTAAACAGCCTTGCAGTAAAATTAGACCCTTGATCTGACTGGGTAGCCCATAGGGTGAAGAAAACTACTAATTACTAACTAAGTTAGCACTGCTGTCTCACATCGCCAGAGACCCGGGTTCAATTCCCGCCTCAGGCGACTGACTGTGTTGAGTTTGCATGTTCTCCCCGTGTCTGCGTGGGTTTCCTCCGGGTGCTCTGGTTTCTTTTCACATTCCAAAGATGTGCAGGTCAGGTGAATTGGCCATGCTAAATTGCCCGTAGTGTTAGGTAAGGGGTAGATGTAGATTTAGGGGTATGGGTGGGTTACGCTTCGGCGGGGCGGTGTGGACTTGTTGGGCCGAAGGGCCTGTTTCCACATTGTAAGTAATCTAATCTAATCTAAACTCCTCTACCACCCTTTTTGCCTTAATACCCCATAATGGAATTGCCTCCAGAAATCTTGTAGACACGTCCATTATAGTTTAGCAAGTACTGGTTCCCACTCTGTGTCGGTCCCCTTTCTAAAACTATCAATCCTAATGAGTGTGAAAGGTTCTTTGAATGCAGGAATTGGCAACAGAGGTTCTGGTTTTATTACTGACTGTGGCTTACCTACCATTTGTCAGGAATGATGTGTACGGCAAAAGTTATCCACATCCTTGTGCATTCCAGGCCAATAGAAATGCTTTTGTACCTTAGCCTGAGTCTTCCTCACACTAAGATGACCTCCTACTGGTAATTCACGTGTTACCTGAACACTTTGTTTGTATGCTACTGGCAACACAATCTGTTGTATTTCTGCCCATTTCTTCTCTGCCCTAACCTGCCTTGGTCTACATTTCTGTCTTAGGATTCTAGCATTAAGATGATAACCCTCAGGAATACATTCTGATTCCTTTTCTGAGTATAAATTAATATATATATAATCTTTTATTGTCTTGTCTTTCTGTTGTAAGTCCTTTAGCTTTTCAGGACGAAACACTTCTGTCTATTCGGGTCTTTTCTGTACCATTACATCAAACAGGGTATCCGCTAACTGAACCTGAACTCCTTCATCTTTCTCTTTTTAGTTTTTGCTTTGTGCTGTGACTTATGATAGTGGGATCTTGTTACTACACAGTCTGGAAAACTTCCAGGGTATTTTTCTTTTAACTCCTCAATTCCCTTATCTTCCTTTGGCTTCTCCACAACAAGGGGTGTCACTCCCAAGTTGGATCCTGCTAAATTGTTCCTAAGAACAAACTGTATTCCTGGAACTAACACTCTGTCAATCACTCTCACTGTTACTTCCCGAGTCTTGATTTGGCATTCCATCCTGATTTTACATAAGGGAACGCTAAATTTCTGTCCTTCTGTCCCACAAATTACCACTCTCTCAGGTAACAGGTCAGAAAGAGTACAAATATGTTTATCTCTTAGTATTAGAGACTGATTAGATCTTTTCTTTTCCTTCTCCCTGTTCTTTCTGAGTAAACTTTACCCACCGTGGTGAATTCTTTATAGAGACCAGGCACTATCTCAGTACCCAGCTCCGGCTAGGCTGTGCACTCTCCTACAGCTCCACAACTTTTCTTGGGTTTTCCTTTTACTGCTTTCACTAACACCACTGGTTTAATTTGTTTTACCACATCTTTTCCCACAGCGCCTTTCTTTAACGACCAGCGCTGTGACTTTACGGGTCCCACCTTACCACAATGGTAACACCCAGAAACTTTCACTTCCCTTTCACCCTCTTGGGCTTCTTTTTTAACCTGTGGTAAACCAGTTACCAGTGTGCTGTACTCTTTGTTTTGTAGTTGAGGATCTCCTCTTCTCCCAATTTCTATTTTGTCTTATTTACCTGTGCATATTCATCTGCCATCTCTGCTGTTCTTCTCACTCCTTGAACTTTTTGTTCATCCGTATAATTCTTATCATCTCTGGGAGTGAGTTTTTAAACTCCTCCAGCAGAATATCCTCTCTGAGCTTTATCAGTCTTATCTATTTTTAAAGGCTGCACCCATCTATCAAAATTGCTATGTTTAATTCTTTCAAACTCAATGCAAGTTTGACTGAGGTCATCCTTTGTTTCTGAACCCCTGTCTATACGCTTCTGGTACCAATTCATAAGCACTCAAAATAGCCTGTTTGACATCTGCATAACCTCTTGACCCCTCATCTGACAGCGCTATAAATATCTCACTCGCTCTGCCTATCGTATTAAAGAACCGAAACCAGCAAACTCATTCTAAAAGCTGAAAGATTTAACAGTCTAGGTTTGTTCTTCTTTCATTTCAGCTGCATGACACTGTAATCTTTTGCTCTAAGTTCTGTCTCCTATGGTCCTGCTTCACAACCACCTGATGAAGCAGCAGCACTCCCAAAAGCTAGTGCTTCCAAATAAATCTGTTGGACTATAACCTGGCGTTGTGATTTTTAACTTTGTCTGCCAACCAGCTTAGTCTCAACTGGCATTACCCACAAGTTCTCTGACCAGTCCATTTGCCTAGCCAATTTTTCAAATGCAATGAAGAAGGCTTCGACACCTTTCCACATTTTGATGAGAAATGTTTGAACATATTTGTATACATTATTATCTTCTGCCTTCATCTCCATCCTGTTAACTTGACTTTCTTGACTAATTCGCAACTTCTGAAGTTCAAATTCTCTCTCCCTTTCTCTTTCTTCTCTCTTTTTGCACTCTCATGGTTCTTCTTTCCCTTTCTTTGTCTTATAATTCCATTTTCCTCAATTGTAATTTAAGTTTTTCTAACTACTGCACTTGCCTATTACTCTGCTTGAGTAACTCCTTTACAATTTCAGCTTTACTCTTGTGCCTGGTTAAACCCAATTTTAACCTATTTGTTAATTCTAAAAGTGTGGCTGCCTTCTGTCTTTCTAAACTTTTTTGGCAAATTTAGGAATCTTCTTCAAACCCCAGAACTTCATTAGCAATTTTAAGAGCCATTTTTCTAACTTCTAATTTAACCAATCACAAGTAACCAAAATTATATTGTCTCACCTACGTTTCATTTAAAGGTCTAGTACACTAATCGGCTAGTGTTTAAATATCTGCTGGGATCTTTCGTGCCCCAAATCTGTTCAAATCTATCCAAATCTCAGACTGGATCTGTCTAAACCTGTCCAAATCGCGGACCCAAGCCCCTAAGCTGTTACAACATGGTGGTGAGCCCCTCTACTAATTAAACCAAACGCCCAGAAAAGCTCACCTCGCCTCGTAATCTGTTAAAATAGGAGTGTCAGAGACCTCCCAAATTCCACTATTTAAAGAAAATAATATCAATTTATTCTCTAACTCTAAAAGTGAGCATTAAGCAACAAATATTCATAACTCTATGCCTCCCTCCCCCCCCCCCCTCCTTTTCTTAACTGCTTGTTACCTGCCTCCAGCTCTCTAACAATATACTGTTCCAAGAAAAACACTTATTAAAATTATAGCAACTTAATTTCAAAACCACACAGCTACCGTCATCATCAGTGTCTCTCTTCTTTGGGCTAAAGATCTCCCTGGGTCGTCATCTATCTTTTACTGCGAATATTTTTATATGAAACGGGACCCTTTGAAAGAGAGCATTTCGATGGCAGTTACTGCCTGCCTTTATTTTTATCCCCCCACATCGGGTTGTCTCATTGGCTCGATGTTGGCCAAACAATAAATTCAAATTCGATTGGGTTTTGGTAACCTGGAGCATATTTTAAACTGGTTAAATTCGAATTGTTGTCAAAACAGCAAAAGTTCTGCTATCCATTTCAGTCAAATGTTACATTTTAATTTTCCGGTACACTGAGACTGCTAGTTAGTCACATGACAGGTGCTTGTTAGGTCTCGGTGCAAAACAGCATTCACTCTCTCTTAAAGGTGCAGTGCACGTTTTCAATTTCATAACAGGTCTCAACTCTTTACAATTCATAGAAATTATTTGGATGAAGGGATCACTAGTATGTTAGCGAAATTTGCTCATGACACAGTTGGGTAGGAAAGTGAGTGAGTTGTGAAGAGGATATCAGGACCCTACAAAGACACAGGTTGCAAGTGTGTGAAAATATGAAGTGAAATGTGGAAAAGTGTGCATTTGTCAGTTTTGGCAGAAAATCATTTTAAAAAAAGCATAATCTAAGTGGTGAGAGGTAAGGTACCGTGAGATCTGGGTCCCATTTTGCATGAATCTCAGAAGGTTAGTATGCAGCGATTATGGTTTATTGTGAGGGGAGTTGAATGCAAAAGTAGAGAGGTTATGCTTCAGTTATACAGGACATTGCTGATGCTGTATCCTCAGTATTGTGTCTAGTACTAGTCACTGTACTTACAGATGGAAGTTAATATGTTGGAAGCAATTCAGAGAAGGTTTACTAGACCCACACCTGGAGTATGTTGCCGTTGGAATGAGGAAAGTCTAAGTCTGTATCCTGGAGTTTACAGAAGTCCGAGCTGATTTAATTGAAACGTATAAAGTCCTAACGGGATTTTACTGGGTGGATGTTGAAAGCATGTTTCGTCTCGTGAGAGAATCTAGAACCGGGGGACATAATCTTAAAACTAAGGAGGGACCCATTTAAAACAGATGAGGAAACATTTTTTCTCTTGAGGGGTCTGATCTTTGGAATCTCCTTCCTCGAAAGGCATTAGATTCAAAATCTTTAAATGTTTTTAAAGGCCGAGATAGATTCTTGATTGTCAGGGTTATGCAGGAATGTAGAGTTGAGGTTAAAATCAGATCAGTCATGATCATATTGAATGGCAAAACAGCCTTCAAGGGCTTGAGTGGCCTATTCTTCCTTTTGTTGTGCATTCATGTCCTCTGGTTGCTGACCCACTTCCCAGCAGAAGCTCTATCAAATCCTTCGTTGAATGCCTAATAAAATCACTTTTTAGACTTCTGTACTCCAAGCATGTGACCTTGGTTTCACAAAATTTAATGTCCTAATTCCTGGTAACCATCTTGTAAACTCCTGCACTTTCTCCATCCATCCTTAGTCTGACGCCCAGAATTCTTCATATTTCAACTGAGACCCAAGCTGTGAATTTTTTTTCTTAAAGGGGATAAGCATAACTCTTTTCGTATTCTATAGCTCCAATGAAACATTCTGCCTGTGTTTTTAAAAAAAGACTTTATAAATTAGTTCTGCCACCACTTATTCCACGTCACTCCCCTTTAAAATTATCAACTGCCTCTCCTCAATTTTCTTCCGAATACCAAGCTGTCTTTATCTTTTCTGTTTTATCTTATTATTATTCCAAAAGGCCACCAATATTGTCTCAGTTCAGTCAGTACATTTACTCAGAGTCATCAAGGATAACCTGATTTTTAGGGAGATTCAAAGAGGATCACTAAGGCAGCATAGTTCAGCAGCCATTCTTGGTAATCAAGACTATTGGTAGTTGTAATTTTATTGGCCGTTTAAACATAAATGAAAGATAATTTGAGTCAATAGCAGTACCTTATTAGGAAAT
Organism: Chiloscyllium punctatum; assembly: GCF_047496795.1. Taxonomy (NCBI): domain Eukaryota; kingdom Metazoa; phylum Chordata; class Chondrichthyes; order Orectolobiformes; family Hemiscylliidae; genus Chiloscyllium; species Chiloscyllium punctatum. The sequence goes on along the minus strand of NC_092767.1, from coordinate 61,681,537 downwards.
GTTGGTCGAAGATGTGTTTGCTGACTGATTACAATCTGTAATGCTGTAAATCCAGTACCTTGATTTACCGTGGCAGAGGTTATTGCGGAAATGATAAACCCGGTTTTTAGCTTCTGAGAAAATGAAACTTCTGCAGTCCTTGAGTTCCACCATTAGAGGCCAGTGCGGTGTTGACATATTCTGCTAACAGCATCTAATGCCAGGACCTGAGTAGCGGAAAAATTGCGACACTGGCCGAAACACACATTTTAGTTTAGATGTTTCAATATGTCGGGATGGGGAGCAGAAACCAAATCTTTAATCCAAAGAGCCTGACCATCAGGATTTGTACAGATTGGATGTCCAAAATCTGGTGGTCCAATAACAAAACATTTTCAAACATATCTCTCTTGATATTCAGTTAAATGAATTAAGATATGTTGTCCAAATTCTCAGCTGGACACTCTTCCTTCGTGACATGCCAGACTAGTTATCCACTTTGTTTACGCTGTCATATTGGTCTAAATCTCATGCTCCAAGTTGACTCGTCCAACTTGGCCAGAAGCACGTCACCTCTCCCCCTACACTGTTCATGTTGTTACAATGAAAGCAGAATATTGTGGATGTTGGAAATCTGAAATAAAAATAAAATGCTGGAGGAACTCCGATCTGGCAGCATCGGTGAAGAATGAAACAGAGTTAACCTTTTGAATCTGTGACTTTTGAGCGCACCAGATATGTTCCTTTTGGTGCTGTTGTTGCAGCTATTTCATTTAGATGCACTGAAATTCATTGTGATTTTTTTTGTGTTTTTTGCTAATACACTTATGATTGCAAAATTAGTCTCCAAAATGTTTCAAGGGAGTAAGAAGATTTCTAGTTTATTATGTAGACAAGGTAACAGGCAAATTTAATTGGACTGATTTGAGAAGCATTTTGTTCCTGAGGCTTTCATTTATTGTTTGTCAGCTAGGTCTGATGAAAAGTGTAAGTTATTGTTACAAACTTACGAATTAGGAACTGGATGGAGTAGGCCACTTGGCCTCAAGTCTGGTCAGTCATTAAGATTGTGGCTATTTGATCACCCCACATTCCCACTCATCTCCAATAACCTTTCACCTTTGTGTTGCTTGATAATCACTCAATATAACATGACCAACATCTGGTAGTGTCTTCATTCTGAGGGTGCCTAATCTTAAGTTTTCAACCTGTAGTATCTACTTGAGAGTGAATGAGAGCTCAAAGTTAACATGGAGTTAACCAGTGGTTTTTTAATATAACTTGTTACTTATTCAAATGTAAGCAGTGTGAGTTGGACCTCCACCTTTGACTCCAATGTTCTCCTTAGCCATTTTCCATTGCAACTTCTCCTGAAAACCCAGAAGCTTTACTATCAACACACATTTTCATTTTTCTGTGTATTAAATTGTTGAGAGAGGGCAAAGCTTAACAGACCACCTGACACCTATGTCTGGGTAGTTCTACTGCTCGTGTGTGCAGTGATAAGTAAGGGCTGTCAAAGGGAACGTCAAAAGGAACTAATGTGGCATATCACAATTTGACGTCTGACAATTAGATTAGAAGCAAAAGGGTTGTCATCAATAACTAGGTCTGCTCCTGTTCCAAAGTTTCATAAGCAAAGTAACGGTTATGATGTGTGGCACCCAGAGGTTATGTTTGCATTTAATTGCAGGAAGTTGTGAAATTGACTTCAGTAAATCTGGTAGTTGGAACCTCAACAGCAGGTCAAGATTTAAAAAATAACCATTTTGTTGCTTCACACCCTAATTGGTTTACTTCAGTGGAAGGCAGTGTCGTCTCCGTCTGACTTGGTTCCTTCACTTTGTTCTGATTTGAAATGCCACCTGAATTGGCTGAGCAAGCTGCTACGTAACCAGAGCAACATGTAGATGGGGTAATGACCTTGCAGTGGTGTCCATGATGTACTAGAGGAGCTTGTGGAGGCAGGAGTCTAGACCAGTGTTCACTATATAGTTGCTTCAGTGTGGTGATAGCTGGTTAAAGCCACCATCAGATTGTTAGCTTGCCTCAGTAAAGAACTGGAGGAGCAAACCCGTACTACTTCTGTGTCTGTTTGTTGGTGTGGAGACGGCATCTTTACTTGACACCTTTTTTGTTATAAGGTACAAATTGGTGAAATGGCTGAGCTAATAAGGAAGAAAAATCTGCTTCACATGAATCTCAGTAAAAACAGTGGATCTGGCAGCTTTAATCTTCAGAAAAGGACAAAATTGCCTGGAGTTATTTTTGTTTTTCTAAACAAATGCTGGTATTAATCATGGGTGCACACAGTCTGGCTACTTTTAACAACCTTGTTTTCTTTACTGTTACGCACTCATTTAGACAAAAAAATTCTCAAAGATGGACTGGGCACAGAACAAAATCTCCAACTAATTAATCACTACCTCATTGTTAATAAAATCCTTTCAATTTGCATATTAATTAGCTGCAGATTAATACCATGATTAAAACGAGATGAATTGGTTTTAATAGATTAACATGAAATGATCAAACTCTGATGTGTTTTTGCCTGCATGGCGCTCGTTCATTGTATTATAAATGTTGTCATGTGTGACTGGAGGGTCTGAGCCTAGCAGGCTTGTCTTTCTGATTGTTCTTTAGAATAGGCATTCAAGCTGTGAAATAGCTGCTGCAGGTTGGAGCTACGGTTAAATAAAAGGTTACTAAAGAAGAGGTGGTAATAGGGATACATTATGTTAACTTGAAAAAATGATGGCGTTATCCTGATAGTTTAGCTGTTTAAGATAGTTGCTTCATAATCCTGATATTGCCAGAAAGGAAGAATTGCATTGTTCGTTGTTGATTTACTGAATTTTGTAGCAGTTTGCCACATGGATTGAAGACACAGATGTCCAGTCTTACTTTGATGAATGTTTTAAATGACAAGATAACCATAACTAGCAAATCTGCAGTGTAAGTGACTAGTGCAATCAGGGCAACAGGTAAGAATAAAGTGGCCAAGTCACTTATATCGCCAAACCTGAGCTTGTAACCAGAATAATTTTTGTTCTATTCAGCTGTCCTCCAGCCAATCTTCAATGTTCACTATTCAGTTTCCGAGATCTACTGCAAGCGTTAGGATAGGTTTAAGAGCTATTGAAGTCACTTTGTATTTTACATGTGGTGTAGGCTGAACTCTGCCATAATGACAATAAAAAATAAAGGTTTACATGGATCTAATGCTTTTCACACACTTGGAACATTCCAGTGTTTTACAGCCAGTTAAATATGTTAGCAATATAATCGCTGTTTTAACATAGGAAATAACATATGTGGCTTTAATGCACTCGAGTTGCCATTTGTCCCTACTGCTATTAATCTTCTCACTCTCCAGTAGCTCAAGAAAGAATTTGCAAAATTAATGTAAACCCCTCTTGCACTGAAGACTCTTGTTATCTGATCCTGCTAAGTTAATTTGGAACTCTTGTTTGTTACAAAGTTACTTCTGCATGTCAGAACTCTATAACTTAATGTGTCAGGTGGATTGTTTAATACGTTCTACATCTTGCAGTCGTCAAGCTAGAATCTGACCCATATAATCTTGTGCTGTTAAATCTCTGATCAGGTAACTTGCCCCACCAAACATGTCAATTTATATTAGTCCTTCAAGTAGTCTTCAGCACACCTACTGAACTTCTGCCATCCATTTTTGTGTTCATTTACAATCTGTAGTTAGAATTTATGTGTCACTTAGTTTATTCATTCTGAGGCAGTGAGGGTCTGTTGTACTCAGTGATCACATAACTTTCTTTTACATCTGACAACTGAACGGGCCCCCATTTATCTTAGGCAGAAAGACCTCCATCAATGACCTTTCCCCACTGTGCCTTGGTGGCAGCTGCCCTAAGTTTTAGTGCATCCCTCAGCATATAGTCCTGGACCTTGGAACGTGGTAGCCTGCAAACTCAGTTGGGGTCAACTTGTTGTTTTGGAAGACCAACAAGTTTCTGGCTGACTGAAGAGCAACTTTCACCGAGTTGATGATCCTCCAGGTGCAGTTGATGTTTGTCTCAGGGTGTGCATGCTGGGGAACAGACCGTGGAGCATAGAGTTTGGGATGAATCTTGATAAAAACCACTACGCCTTTCTCCAGACTTGCTTTGCAAAGGCATATTCCAGAAGGAGATGTGTGACTGTCTCAACCTCCCAGCAGCTGCTTGAGGGCAGCGTGCGGTGGCACAGATGAACCCAGTATACAAGAAGTATCTCATAGGTAGTGCATTTCTCATCACCAGCCAAGTGATGTCTTGGTGCTTGTTGGGAAGTTCTGGTGAAGAGGCATTCTGCCAAATGACTACCCTCCTTTTTCAGCAGGATCTCAGATGCTACGTGCTGACCGCTTCCTGATGGACTTGTGGTCTAATAATGTGGTTCTGGAAAAACAGACAGTCAGGCAGCATCTGAGGAGCAGGAGAATCTAGCCTTCATCAGGGCTTATGCCCGAAACGTCGACTCTACTGCTCCTCAGATGCTGCCTGACTGGATGTGCTTTTCCAGCACCACAATCTTCAACCCTGATCTCCAGCATCTGTAGTGCTGACTTTCTCCTTGTGGTCAAAGGTGTTTTTCTTTGCAAATTTCTCATCAAAGGACAGGTGATAAGTAATGGTCCAACTACTTGGAGCATTCTGTGGCAAAGAGGCCAGTCCCATTCTTTGCAACACCAGGGACAGGTTGAACTTCAGTACACAGTGACACTTGGTGTTTATGTACCAAGGATCTATGCACAGTTTGCAGCTGCACATAAAGGGTTTTAGGTTCAGATCCTCACTGCAGACACTTGGCACACAATCCAAGCTGACCGTATTCATGGAACACTATTGTCAGAGTTACTGCCTTTCAGAAGAGATGTCTGCCGTCTTGTTTAGAATAAAGTATTTGTGAGCTCTCCCAACTGCTCTTGTCAATATTTTTCCCTGAATTAATAACACTAAAAAGAATTTTTCTGTTCATTTTCATATTGCTAGTTCTGGGATCTTGCTATGTGCAGATTGGCAGCTCCTTTCCTATAACTGTGACTGCAACACAAAAACACTTCATTTTCTGCAGAGGTTTTGGATCATGCTGAGGTTGTGAAAGGCGGTGTGTAGGTTGAAGTACTTTTCATTTTATGTTGAATCTAGCTGAGCTGAATACAGGGGTCAGGAGTGCTTGGTGGGGCTGATTGATTCACCCCAAATCTATCAGGATTCCGTGCCACTGATTGCATTTTGAAGTGATGCTTCAGGGAAATTGAATGGGGTTGGGATTGAGCTGAGCTTGTGTCTCATAGTGGAGTAGTTTGCTGACACACAGTCCAGACTCGTCTGAAAATAATGGCTTTAGACCAGGTGTCTGAAACTGCAGTCAGGTTGAGTTATTGGCTTCAGGACAGGAAGGGAGAAAATTGGGATGGTTTTGGGGTGGTGAAATCAGTCTGTTATGAGTATGTGCATTGTGTATGACAAAAAAATATTTCTACAGGCAAGCTGCCCCACAGAGGGTGTGCAATTTAACGGGGTCAGTTCTGCTCAATCTGTCTATGCAAATTTAATATACTGAGTCTGCAGTACACCTTCTGGTCTCGGTATAAGCATCCTATTATATTCCTTTATGAAATAGACAAAAACTCACTGCAGGGGCCCTTGGTTTGATTTATGGTATTTACACACGGAATGAAGCCAGTCTAATCCCTTTCTCAGCACAGCAACAGAATGCTTAACTCACTAGTCTCAATGTGAACTGTACAAGTAAAGGGCTGTGGTAAATGGCTTCAGGTAAGCAGTATTAATGTTGAGCCAGGTATGATTATATAAATTAAGTTCCATTGAGAAACATATTGAGTTTGAGTACCTAATTATCTGCAATATGGACTTGTGACCCTTTGGGAATCTAGTGTTAACAGGAATATTTTCGACTGTTCTACTTCCTTATGTTTTCAATATTTACAAATCTGAATTTTTAACAGAGATGCATTCAATTTGAAGATAATTCACAGTTTAATTTAAGCACACAGTGTAAATGCAAAATACCTAACGTGCTTAAATGAGCCTTCTGGTGTATGTGTTCAAGGGCTTTCTCATGGTAAGTACGTAAGACAAGAAAGCCAGAGCAAAGAAATGCACTTCACAATTCTAATAAGATTTACGAAACATTGGATAAAGGAGCTGTTTGCACTGCGCTGAGGGAACAGCTGTACTTTTGCATTAACAGCGCTTGACCCAGTGTAAGGACAGCAGGTCAGGGTGAGAGGAGAGGCCTACTGTGGCTCCACATTGCCCTTTAGGCATGGCTACAGGGAGCATGGTGGCAAATGGTGTAATGAAGCATAATGAGGACCTTTGGGGGCTGAAACAAAATGGCAGTCCCCAAGGATCCAGAGCTCAGGCCTCCCAGCTGCTTTGCTGTAACATATTGCACAGCAGAAACACAAATTTTGAAACATTCTCCCACAGGAGTCCACATGCTGTTTAGGACAAGGGTCTGAGGCTGCACTGAAGGCATTAGGGATGTAAAAGCAACTGGTTTAGCAGAGAGTGAAGTGATTTGATTTAAGACTGCTTTGTGAATGTTTAAAGTACGAAAGGGAGTTTTGCTTCACCTGCCAACTATGACCAGGTTATGCACATGTTGTACGGCGCGTAAGGTGTTAATGATTCAATAGATTGTTTTGCTTTGTCCATGCAAGTTTCCAGTCCTTTTAATGTTCTAAATGTCTTTTTGTAACATGCTGTTTGCAGTCTTTTGATTTTACAATCTGGTAAATATTAGGTGTTGAGGTCAAGAATCATAGAATTCATGATAGTACAGAAAGAGGCTACTCAGCCCACCAAGTCTGCACCGATCCTCCAAACCCAGACCCTTACCCTATCCCTGTAACCTCACATTTTACCATGACCATCCCACACAAGCTTGGACTCTACAGGGCAGTTTAGCATCAATCAGCCTAACTTACACATCTTTGAACTGTGGGAAGAAACTGGAAACCTACGCAGACATGAGGAGAACATGCGAACTTCACACAGATGGTCACAGAGGCTCAAATTGAACCTGGATCACTAGCGCTGTTAAACAGCAGTGGTAACCACTGAGCCACTGTGCTGCTGTTCTGGTCGCCATTATTGATACTCTCTTCCAATTGCTGATTTGTCTATTCCACCAGTTGCTGTGGGGAATTTTAATCCATATTCTCAAAGCATTAGTCTGAGACACTGCATTACTAGACAACTGACATTACCATTAATGCCACTGCCTTCCTTCGATGCTGTGTTTAATTTGGATTGAACCTGAGCCTGTATCATTTTCAAATGTTGAAGTAAATTCCATACAACTTCTTTACAGGCCTGTCTCTCTCCCCACCTCAAACATTTGTCATGCACGCTTCAAAATAAATGCAGTTTATCCAATTCTGTCATTTTAAAGTTTGTTACATTGCACTCATTTGTCCTGCAACAATTCTGAAGAAGTTTAATATTCATTGTAGTATTCAGAATTCTGTTTGAAAATTGTCATCCTGGCCACATGCTCTCATCAATGCTGTGCAAAGTTTTCAAAAGTGCATTGCTTACGATGTTTAGGTCAGTTGAGACCTCAGACAACCCTACATCCACCAACAAGGGTGGCCGTTTTTTTAGGTATTATAACAAAAGTCTGTTGTCCACTACAGTATGCCGTTGTCTGCAGTAATTTTTGTTTTCCACCCTTTGGTCCTGGTATCCCCATGGCCTGGTAACCTCTTCCCCTCCTGATCAGATCCATCTGAACGCATGTCTCTGGAGTGCAACACAGTAAAAGTGACAAGCATTGCACCTGATAGTAGAGAGTATCTGTCCTTCTTCAATGGTCATGCATGGACCTTGGTTTTTGCTTGGGGCCGAGCACAAGAGTGTCAGTAATCAAGGTGTATGAGGGGCTTTCTCTCTCTCTCTCTCTCTCTCTCTCTCTCTCTCTCTCTCTCTCTCTCTCTGTCTCTCTCTCTCTCTCTCTCTCTCTCTCTCTCTCTCTCTCTCTCTCTCTCTCTCTCTCTCTCTCTCTCTCTCTCTCTCCCCTCTGACTCCTTTCCTTTTGATTCCCTTCTCTTTTGTGCGTACACTCCATCTTTTTAAATCTCTTCTATGGTCATATATCCAACCCCCATCCCCCTTCATCCAATTCTTCTCTCACTCCACTTCTACCTCTCACTTTTTTTCCTCTGTTAACTATTTCCTTTCAGCACCAGTCACTCCGTAGCATAGTGAACACACTCCTGCCCTGCGTATCCTATCCCACTGTTCTTTGTCGCGCTTTATGCATTTCCCCCCTCTTCTCACGCTCTCATTCTTGCGCTCTTGTACGCATTGCTCCTCTCCAAACACAAGTTAACACCTGAAACTCTGTCCTGAATCATTAAGCAGTCATCTGGTTCAGCTGTTCCTCAGCATTAACATTAGAATAAAAAACAAATCAGGGATCATTCAGCAGGACTCCGAATGATTGATTAACACTTCTTTTTTTGTTTGAATAAGATCAGCCGCCAAAATGCTAATACTCACTCTCTGAGGAGCATTTAGTAATCATTGTGCAGTCAGTACTGCCAATCTGGCTCCTCCTCCTAGCCACACATGGAGGAAGAGAATGGCTCACAGAATCACCAGCTGTACCTAGATTAGCAGTATACTGCTCTCCATTGTCTGACGTGGACAATCGTATAAAACTCAGGCATTTCTGCTCAGATGGCTTAACCCTTTCACAGATGCCTTAAATTTATCAGCCATTTCCTTGTCCACTATGACTGAACCAGTTTGATTTTCCTAAGTAACAGGTTTCTTATCTGTCAAAGATTACTCTGGTTCTGGCACTCAAGGGTATTTAAGTAATTTTCAGAATTCATCATCGCTAGTGTCAGTGAGCTACTTGTGTGAAGGCATGACAGTTGACCGTGGTTCACAAACACGTATTGGCCAATGTGTCACTGTTCTCTTCAACACACATGATCAAGTTTCAATCTCATGACCTGTTTGCTATTGTAACCCCCAGTGTTTACTGCCAGTGCATAGCCAGTGTATCACCTTAATTTACCATTGGTACCAATGAAACTCTTGCTTGCACCTTCTGTACCCCAGTTGCTTCAAACTCTGCAGCTTGAATCCTCTGACATACAAAGACTGGCTCGCTTCTCATCAAGCTCCAATGATTCACATGCTGAAAGTAATTTTCTACAATACTGGTATCTACTTGGAAATGTAGAAAATTGCCGCACATGTCCACAAAAATCCGGACAAATCCAACATGGCCAGTTACTGCCAGTTGGTCTATTTTAGAATGATGGTAGGCGTTGTCACTGGTGCTATCAAGTAGATTTTGCTGAGCAATAACCTGTTCCACCAGAACTATTTGTGTTCTGATCTCATTATAGCCTTGATCCAAATATGTAGAAAAAAGCTGAAGTCCAGAGCTGAGGCAAGAGCAGTTCTCTAGACATCCAGGCAGTATTTGATGGAGTGTGGCATGAAGGAGCCCCAGAACAACTGGAGTCAATGGAATTTGAGGGGAATTTTCTCCACTTTCCGAATGAGTTTTGCAGTCCTGCTGAATGATCCCTGATTTGTTTTTTATTCTAATGTTAATGCTGAGAAGCAGCTGAACCAGATGACTGCTTAGTGGTTTGGTTGTTGGAGCTGAATATTTCAGTACCACAGAATTATTTGCAGAAGTTCTTCAGTGTAGTGACCTAAGCCCAACCATTTTCAGTTTCTTCAGCACTGACTTTCCCACCATCATTAAAGTCAGACGTGGAGGTGTTTGCTGAATGCACAATTTTTAGCAAGGAAGACCATGACCTAGTTGAATTATCGCTAGACTATTAATCCAGTGACCCAGATAATGTTGTGGGGACCCAGCTTTGAGTCCCACCACAGTAGATGGTGGAATTTTTAAATTCAATTTTTAAAAATCTGGAATTAAGAATCTCCTGATGACCATGAAACCATCGTCGATTGTTGGAAAAACCTATCTGGTTCACTGATGTCCTTGAGGGAAGGACATCTGCCATCCTCACCTGGTCTGGTCTACGTGTGACTCCAGACCCACAGCAACGTGGTTGACTCTCAATTGCCCTCTGAAATGGCCTTGCAAGCCATTCAGTTGTACCAGTTCCTACAAAGGCACTGAAATGAAACCAGATGGATCACTAGGCATTGATCTAGGCACCGGAAAAGACAACGGCAGAAACAGCTCTGTCAACTCTGCAAAGTCCTCCTTTCCAATACCTGGGGGCTAGTACCAAAATTGGGGAAGCTGTCTCTCAGACTAGTCAAGCAACACCTGACGTAGTTATATTCTCAGAATCATACCTTACAGACACTGTCACAGACGCCACCAGCAGGGCATCCAGCAGAGGCGGTGGCATATTAGTGTACAGTCAGGAGGGATTGCTCCCGGAGTCCTCAACATTGACTCCGGACCCCATGAAGTCTCATGGCTTCAGGTTAAACATGGGCAAGGAAACCCCTGCTGATTAACATGTTAATGTCCTCCCTCAGCTGCTGAATCAGTACTCTGCATGTTGAACAACACTGAGAGGAAGCACTGAGGATAGCAATGGCATAAAATGTACTCCGGGCAGAGGATTTCAATGTCCACCACCAAGTGGCTTGGCAGCAGTACTACTGATGGAGCTGGTCAGGTCCTAAAAGACATAGTTGCTAGACTGGGTAAGTGGCAGGTAGTGAGGGAACCAACAAGTGGAAAAAACATACTTGACCTCATCCTTACCAATCTGCCAGCTGCAAATGCATCTGTCCATGGCAGTATTGATAAGAGTGACCGTCACACACCCTGGTGGAGACGAAGTCCCACCTTCACATTGAGAATAACCTCCATTGTGTTGTGTGGCACTATCACTGTGCTAAATGGGACAAACCTCGAACAGATCTAGTCACTCAAGAACTGGGCATCCATGAGGCGCTGTGGGCTATTAGCAGCAGCAGAATTGTACTCCACAGTCTAACCTTACAGCTCGGCATATCCCCCACTCAACCATTACCATCAAGCCAGGGAATCAAACCTGGTTCAATGAAGTGTGCAGGAGAGCATGACAAGAACAGCACTAGGCATACCTGGTGATAAGGTGTCAACCTGCTGAAGCCATCAAACAGGACTACTTGCATGCCTAACAGCACAATCAGCCAGTGATAAACAGATTTAAGTGATCCCATGACCAACGGAACAGATCTAAGCTCTGCAGTCCTGCCATATCCAGTCGTGAATGGTGGGGGATGATTAAGTGATCCACCTCCACTGGAAGAGAAGGGTCCACAAATATCCCCATCCTCAATGATGGAAGAGCCCAGCAAGTCGGTGCAAAAGGTAAGGCTGAAGCTTTCGCAGCAATTTTCGGCCAGGACTGCGGAGGAGATGATCCATTTCTGCCTACCCAGTGGTACCCGGCAATGCTGATACCAGTTTTCAGCCAATTCAATTCACTCCACGTGATATCAAGAAACCGTTGCAGGCACTAAATACTTCAAAGGCTCCAGGCCCTGAAAACAGTCCAGCAATAGCAATGAAGACTTGTGCTCGAGAACTGGCCGCTCCCATTGCCAAGCTGTTCCAGTACAGTTAGAACAGAACACTGGCAACTACCCAACAGTAGGAAAAATTGCCCAAGCGTGTCCTCTACGTGAAAAGCAGGACAAATCCAACCCTGCCAATTGATCATCAGTAAGGTGATGGAAGATTTGATCGACAGTGTTATCAAACATCACCTGCTCAGCGATGCCCTGTTTGGGTTCTGCCAGGATCACTCCGCCCCTGATTTCAATATAGACTTGGTTCAAACAGGGACAAAAGAGATGAATTCCAGAGGTGAGTGTGACATCACGGAGCCCCAGCAAAACCGGAACTAATTGGGGATCTGTTGCGGTGGGGGGTGGAGAGAGCCGGTGAGCTATCCGGTGGCTAGTCATACTTGACACGTAAGATGGTCGTGGTTGTTTGAAGTCAGTTATCTCAGCTCCAGGACATCTCTGCTGGAGTTCCTCAGGGTAGTGTCCTAGGCCCAACTATCTTCATCTGCTTCATCAGTGACCCCTGTGATCAAACCTGTGGTCTCTACCACCTAGAAGGACAACTGCTATGAATGCATAGTAGGATCAGCTGCAAGTTCCCCTCCAAGCCCCTCTCCATACTGACATGAACTACATTGTAATTATTTCATTGTTGCTGAGTCAAAATCCTGGAACACTCTTCCTGACATCACTGTGAGTGTTCCTTCACCACATGGATTGCAGGTCACCAAGAACTTCTCAAAGACAATTAGGAATGGACAATAAATGCTGACTTAGCCAGCGATGCCCACATCTCATGAACGTATAAAAGTAATTTTCTTTATCCTCTGCTTGCCGTAGGCACTTCATAGATTTTATTGATATCAGTCTACGAAGCATCTATGAAAAAGATTTGCTGTACTCCAATTTCTGATGAGTTCCTCACCTCCACATTGGAGGCTGAACTTGGAGAATTCTTTCTCTGAGGCTAGTGATTCTTTGAAATTTTTTGCCTCCAAGAGTTGTGGAGATTGGGTTCATTAGGAACACTCAAGGCTGATACTGATTTTTTTTTAATCAAGAAGGATGTAGAGTGTTGTGGAGAAAAGGCAGGAAAATGGCATTGAGGATTATTAGGTTAGTTCTGATTTCATTGAGCGGCAGAGCAGATTCTTGAATTGAATGGTCCATATCTTATAAGGACATTAAATAGGAGCAGGAATAGATCAGTCATCCTCTCACTCCTGCCTGCCATTCTATACAATCATGCAAATGTGTCCAGGCCTCAACCTCTGTCATGGCAGCTTTTCATAGTCCTTAATTCCTCAATACACGTAGTTCCTCTATAACATGATGGTTACGTTTTTGTACTACCCCACATTATAGAAAAATCATGCTTTAGAAACAGTGAGTATTAGCAATGTAATCTTGTTACAGCCAGCACATATTTTAAAAGTTGAGCTTTAGAAAGTGTCCCCAATATGTCAATCGCAAATTCATGTAAACAAAACGCACATTATAGCAGAATGACGTGTATTTCAAAAATTTACCACCTCTTTAAATATCTTCTCAACCTATATCCTGTCAAGCACTCTAGATTGTATGCTTCAATGCGATTGAGTCCTTCATTCTTCGAAATGTTCTTGATTAAAGGTATAAACTGTTCTCAATATGTCAACCACTTCATTCCAGGAAGCAGCGCAGTCAATCATTTTGTTGAACTGCCTTCCGTATTGATATATTGTTCCTTAAATAAAGGTCCAAAACTATACACTATTATTTACATGTATTTGCACCAACACCATTTACAGTTATAACCAGACTTCCTTTTTTTTTTAAAACTCCAACCCCCTCTACTAATGACCAAAATTTCTGCATCTTTCTCCATTCTTGCTTTTCACATCTGTCTGATGTTTATTTATGTTGACTTTCTCTCATGCTTACTCTTCACTTCCTTTTTTTTTGCTTCTCACTTACCTTTGCATACCTTTTCACTCATCTCACATAATGAAATTTCCATTTAGTAGCAGTATGAGGAAGATGGGCCAGAGGTTGGACTCCTCAGTTCACAAGACATTCGAACAGAATTTCTGAAGAGAACAGCCTTTACATTCAGAATGGGGTTTCATTATCAGAGCTTTCAAATGAGTATGGGGCAATGGACTTGGGTATAGAGTGGGAGCAGGTACTTTAAAGAACACAAGTGCAGGAAACTGACTAGCTCCCTCCTGTTAGGGTGAAAGGGAAGGCTGGTAAGTATTGAGAAGTATTGATGACTAAAGAGATTGAGGGTTTGGTTAAGAAAAAACAAGGAAGCATATGTCATTTATAGACAGGATAGATCAAGTGAATTCTTATAGTATTAAGGATTGTACTGAAGAGGGAAATCGGGAGGACAAAAAGGGGACATGAGATGGCTTTGGCAAATAGAATTAAGGAGAATCCAAAGGATTTTTATAAATACATTAAGGGCAAAAGGGTAACTAGGGTGAGAATAGGTCCCCTCAAAGATCAGCAAGGAGCCACAGAAAATGGGGGAGATACTAAATGAATATTTTGCATCAGTATTTACTGTGGAAAAGGATATGAAAGATATAGACTGCAGGGAAATAGATGGTGACGTCTTGCAAAATGTCCAGATTATAGAGGAGGGAAGTGCTGGATGTCTTAACGGTTAAAGGTGGATAACTACCCAGGACCTGATCAGGTGTACCCAAGAACTCTGTGGAGAGCTAGAGAAGTGATTGCTGGGCCTCTCGCTGAGATATTTGTATCATCGATAGTCACAGGTGAGGTACCGGAAGACTGGAGGTTGGAGGTAAGGACATGCCAGGATTCTATAGGGCAGTGAGCCTGATGTTGGTGGTGGGCAAGTTGTTGGAGGGAATCCTGAGGGACAGGATGTACATGTATTTGGAAAGGCAAGGACTGATTAGGGGTAGTCAGCGTGGCTTTGTGCATGGGAAATCATGTCTCACAAACTTGATTGAGTTTTTTGAAGAAGTAACAAAGAAGATTAATGAGGGCAGAGCAGTAGATGTGATCTATAAGGACTTCAGTAAGGCATTTGACAAGGTTCCCCATGGGAGACTGGTTAGCAAGGTGAGATCTCATGGAATACAGGGAGAACTAGCCATTTGGATACAGAACCGGCTCAAAGGTAGAAGACAGAGGGTGGTAGTGGAGGGTTGTTTTTCAGATTTGAAGGCCTATGACCAGTGGAGTGCCACAAGGATCTGCGCTGGGTCCACTACTTTTCTTCATTTATATAAATGATTTGGATGTGAGCTTAAGAGGTGTAGTTGTAAGTTTGCAGATGGCACCAAAATTGGAGGTGTAGTGGACAGTGAAGATGGTTACCTTTGATTATAATGGGATCTTGATTAGATGGGCCACTGGGCTGAGGAGTGGCAGATCGAATTTAATTTAGATAAATGTGAGGTGTTGCATTTTGAGAAAGCAAATCTTAGCAAAAGTTATATATTTAATGGTAAGGTCCATGGGAGTATTGCTGAACAAAGAGACCTTGGAGTATGGCTTCATAGCTCCTTCAAAGTAGAGTCACAGGTTGATAGGATAGTGAAGACACTTGGTAAGCTTTCCTTTATTGGTCAGAGTATTGAGTACAGGAGTTGGGAGGTCATGTTGCGCTGTACAGGACATTGGTTCGGCCACTTTTGGAAAATTGCATGCAGTTCTGGTCTCCTTCCTAGTGGAAGGATGTTGTGAAACTTGAAAGGGTTCAGAAGAGATTTACGAGGATGTTACCAAGGTTGGAGGATTTGAGCTATAGGGAGAGGCTGAACAGGCTGGGGCTGTTTTCCCTGGAGTGTCGGAGGCTGCGGGATGATCTATTAGAGGTTTATAAAATAGTGAGGGGCATGGATAGGGTAAAGAGGCAAAATGTTTCCGAGAGGTGGAGGAATCCCGAACTCGAGGGCATAGGTTTAGGGTGAGAGGAGAAAGATATAAAAAGAGACCTACGGGACAACATTTTCACACAGAGGGTGGTATGTGTATGGAATGAGCTGCCAGAGGAAGTGGTGGAGGTTGGTACAATTGCAACATTTAAGAGGCATTTGGATGGGTATAGGAATAGGAAGGGTTTGGAGGGATATGGGTGTTGGCAGGTAGGACTAAATTGGGTTGGGATAACTGGTCGGCATGGACGAGTTGGACTGAAGGGTCTGTTTCCGTGCTGTACATCTCTATGACTTTGGGGCTCTGAGCGTTTCAAACTAAACAACGCTGTTAGTTGTTAAGTCGCTCATTCTGGAAAGTGCATGTTTAGTGGGGATGCAGAATTGTCATTGATCTTCAAATCCCCTTTTGTAATCATTGTCAACCCAAA
Organism: Chiloscyllium punctatum; assembly: GCF_047496795.1. NCBI lineage: Eukaryota > Metazoa > Chordata > Chondrichthyes > Orectolobiformes > Hemiscylliidae > Chiloscyllium > Chiloscyllium punctatum. The sequence goes on along the minus strand of NC_092767.1, from coordinate 61,665,661 downwards.
CCAAATGTCAAGAAGTCTTTTTAAAATAAATTTATAGGATGTGGGCGTCACTGGCTCGACCAATATTTATTGTCCATCCTAAATTAAGATCTGCTGAGACATTGGAAAGTGACTGCTCCCTTTGGATCACTGCTGAGAAGGAAAAATGAGAATAGAATGTGGTCAAAAGTATTTGGCATAGAATAACTTTGTTGAGGTTCAGCACACTTACATTTGTTTTTATAGGTTTATGGTATATTTAGTCACCTGTGCATTGACCTATTGTGATTATTATCAAGCTCTGTGTCAAGATAATGGATAACTAGAAGTGTGTCAGAAAAGTGGTGATTGTTTGGGAAGGTTATTTGAGATTATGATCTCAAAACTTGCTGCTGTACTTCTGTTCATTTTCAACATTCAAAAGTAAAACAATGCATGAAAGTCGAGGCAAAATTGGATGATTCACATGGGGGAGAAAATGAGTGCATATTTTGAAGCTCACCTTGAAGTTAAATTTTATTTAGTGTGAAATACCAAAATTTCAATTGGTGGCTGCATGGAGTTGTTTTAGATATTTTGTAAATTGTTCTAAATCTGATCATAGCACTTTTTTCCGACCAGAATTTCCTTTTGCTGCTTAAACTGAAAATACACCAATTATTTCTGACCTCCCATTTTCATTTGTGTTAGTTTCTCTCCAAAACCTAGCTGAAGTGGCTATTTATGATTTGCAGTCCTAGGTAATGCATACATCATACCCTTCAGTATCTTGCTGAAGTGGCTGTTGTTTGTGTTAGCTTTGGCCATGAGAGTCCAGTGTTATTGACCGCCAATGTGTGAAGCTATGCAGCCAGCCCAAAGTAAATTTACTAGTTTGCTAAGACCACCACCAAGAAGGTCTATTCTCGACACTAGGTGTACTCAGGCAGGTGGTTTTAATAAATCCAGTACATTTCTCTGGATTGGTAGCAGCTGTATGACTATCTTGAGTCATCAGCATGAAAGCCCAATGTAAAATCAACTTTAGAAATTCTGGGCGCAGAATTCACTCTCCACTCTCTATTTCAGAGAATCTTGTCTTTTTCAAAAGCTGTTTCAGTCCTTCTCAAGATATTGGCTCCTGTTGAAAATCCTACTGCCACCACAGCTGAACCCAATTTTGTTCTCAATCAAGTAGGTTTCTAATGGCAGTTTTAATTGCGAAAATGTTGACTGTGGCTGTGTGTATTGAGATCAAACTTGCGTTTGGAAAGCACAAAAGCAAAGTACTGCAGGTCTGGATGTTTAAACAGCAAAAGTTAGAAATATTAAGCAAGTCGCAGACCTTTCAACACAACTGGGACAAGTTATTGGTACGTACTCCTTTTGGCTGTGTTCCATTAATTGTTTTTTGTTATTTAATGCTTTCTGTCCTACTGTTTTCTTCTTTTACCACGTTTCCCACTATACTTGCTTCATTTCTAACTTTCTCACTTCTAAAGACTTAAAAGGTCTGATGTGAGATCGCCACTGACATCCACAAAACTGGCAGATAATGTTGTCATCATTGGAACCTTTGCGACTGTGCCATCTCTGGCTGTTTTCTGTGTATGTTGGATATTACTGGTCTAACATCAACAATAAAACTAAGCACTCTGAACCTTTTCTTCTGGAGAAGGGTGACTCAACCTGAAATGTTAATTCTGATTTCTCTGTACAGATGCCACCAGACTTGCTGAGCTTTTCCAGCAATTTCTATTTTGTTTCTGATTCACAGCTCTTTTGGTTTTTACTTTGGACCATATTTCATTGTTAGTAATGCAGAAGCTTATTCCATTTTTTGTCTTAAGATGTCCTTGTATTGTTTGTGCTAACCACCTTGATTTCATTTACCCTGAGATAGTTCCCCGTAGATTATCTGCTTTGGGATTCTGTTTTTGCCAGTATGGGAGACATGGTCTGGACTTTCTGAAGTGTTTTCTCCATGCGATTGAGCCATCACAATGCTAGACCTTATTTATAATTTTGTTCTGCCATTGAATTCTTGTTTTGGACTTTATTTAATGGGAACATTCCAGAGTTTTGGTATGGCTGTAATTGCTGATCTAGGATGCTGCATTAAAGAGGCATAGAGTCATACAGCGTGGAAACAGACCCTTCGGTCCAACCAGTCCATGCTGAACATAATCCCGAACTAAACTAGTCCCACCTGCCTGCTCCTATCCAAGTGTCTTTTAAACATTGTAATTGTACCTACGTCCACTATCTCCTCAGGAAGTTCATTCCACATGCAGACCACTGTTTGTGTAAAAAAATTTTGACTCTTAAAAGCTTTTTAAAAATCTCTCTCCTCTTGCCTTAAAAACATGCACCCAACTCTTGAAATTCTCCATCTTGGGGAAAAGACAACTACCATCAACTCTATCTGTACCGCTCATTATTTTATAAACTTCTATCAGGTTGCCTCTCAACCTCCTATGCTCCAGTGAAAAAAGTCCAGCCTTTCTTTATAATTCAAATCATTCATACCCAGCAATGTCCTGTTAAATCTTTTCTGAATCCTCTCCAGCTTAATAATATCCTTCCTATAATTGGGTGACCAGTCTTTGTGGGTTTTTTATATTCTGTCTGATCTTCTGACCTGCCACCTCTCTTTTGTTGTGGTTCTGTTTGCCGAGCTGGGAATTTGTCTTGCAAACGTTTCGTCCCCTGTCTAGGTGGCATCCTCAGTGCTTGGGAGCCTCCTGTGAAGCGCTTCTGTGCTGTTTCCTCCGGCATTTATAGTGGCCTGTCTCTGCCGCTTCCGGTTGTCAGTTCGAGCTGTCCGCTGTAGTGGCCGGTATATTGGGTCCAGGTCGATGTGTTTGATAGAGTCTGTGGATGAGTGCCATGCCTCTAGGAATTCCCTGGCTGTTCTCTGTTTGGCTTGCCCTATAATGGTAGTGTTGTCCCAGTCGAATTCACGTTGCTTGTCATCTGTGTGTGTGGCTACTAAGGATAGCTGGTCGTGTCGTTTCGTGGCTAGTTGGTGTTCGTGTATACGGATCGTTAACTGTCTTCCTGTTTGTCCAATGTAGTGTTTTGTGCAGTCCTTGCATGGGATTTTGTACACTACATTAGTTTTGCTCATGTTGGGTATCGGGTCCTTCGTTCTGGTGAGTTGTTGTCTGAGCGTGGCTGTTGGTTTGTGTGCTGTTTGTCTAAGTTGCCCATTATGTATTCTTACATAATGGTTAGATCGTATGGAAGTAGGCCATTCGGTTTTGAGTGATCTGTGCCATCCCCTGACATGGGTACAAGTTTATGAGGTCATCACTATAGCCTCATTGAAAAATGATGGACAGTTAATTTAGAGAAAAAGTGCCTTAAACGTTTGTGAATAAGTTCAACTCAAAAAATTTTTTTTAATGCTTTGCAGATCCTCCTATCGTACAGCAATTGCGAAGAACATATCGCTACTTCAAAGATTACAGGCAGGTGGGTGTATCCAGAATATGCAGTATGCACAGCAGATCTTTCTGCTGTCATAGAGTCATAAAGATCATGCAGTGTGTCATGGTACACCTATTCATTGACCTGTAGGTGCCGTATAAAGTGTCTCCATGATGAGGTATCCTTCTGTCCAAATCAACTGGCAAGTTTTTAATGCCACAAACACATATCCTTAAAATTGGTGGGAAGCTGTTGTTCAGTTGCAAACATTTGATAGATTGAGACTTGATATGTGACAGGTTACCACATAGAAGTTGGGCACACTGGTCTCAACTTCCATGTTACCTCATGCTGCAAAATTTTGTCAAAGCTCTTCATCTCCTATCCAATTCATGAATTTAGCAAACTACTGCATTCACTGAGGTAATAAGTGATTGTTAATCAGTTCTCACTTTCAACCCACGTAGTACAATTGGATCTTGGTGTTCTGAATTTCTGGGGAATTAAAACTTATTGGAAGCTGTTTTGCCAGTTGATCTGTTTCTTATGATCTGTATCTGAGTCTGTTATGGTATGCAGTCATCAAAACCAGCAATAACGTTTTCTTTTGTTGCTGGATGTTGTCGCACTTTGGTAGGTATGCATTGGGATAGGGAGTGGAATCTGTGAAAATGTTAAAATGAATGCTTCATTAATGCATTGTAACCAATGCCACTGATAATAAAGTTGAAGTGAACCAAGTGATGCTGATATTGGGGCTTCCCTGAAGTTTTGGTTGAAAGGAAATGCATTTAAGCTCAGATATGTAAACCACATACTGACCAGTAGACTGGGCTGAAAACTAGGCCTAAAAATGCACAAAATAGTATCCCTGCCATCCAAATCTGAGCAGTTGCTGCTGGAGGCAAAGGGCAGAACCAGCTGACTGCCACGTTGTTGCTTCACCTCCACAAATAATGGAATATTAAGATTACTTGTGTTGGCATTGGTGGATATTAAGATCTTGCTGTGTTTGGTTGACCTTCAGTATATGTTGAGGTTCAGGTGTGTAGTAATCCCCTGGCAGCTGGGGCTGGACTTGCATGCAACAGATTTGTGAATGCAACAATAGAAAACCAGTAGCACTGAGGTTGTCATCAATAGGTGGGTGGGAAGCTCTGAAAAGAAATCTTCCTTTCCCTGCCACTTTAGACTGATCAAAGTATTTTTTTTACAAATTTGCCCTTGTAATATAAGCTGTTGCATGTTTCTTTGATCTGATTCTTTTCTTTTATTCCTTTCTTTCCCCAGATGATAATTGAGCCCACCAGTCAGAAGTTGTTGCCAGACCCCCTTAAAGAGCCATATTACCAGCCACCGTATACTGTTGTGTTAGAGCTAACAGATGTGCTTTTGCACCCAGAGTGGTCGGTAAGTCTCTCTACACCTGGCCATACAGCGCCTCTTGGTAGTGTTCACCGCAGTGAATGCATTTGCAACAAACAGTGGATTTGAGAAGATACATTAAAGGAGAAGGGAAGTCCAAGGATGATAATTCTGTTGAAAGTATTCCTTTATTCCTGTTTTTTTAAAAACTTTTCTAGTTTAGTTTTAAACCATTGTCGCTGAAACGTTTTATCTGGTAATTTACCTGATTGTTTCTTTGTTTATTTTTGAGGACTTGATTCACAAATTGGCTCTGCACTACCTAACATTGTCGTGGTAGTCTGTACTTCACAAATTCTTTCTGGCTCCTGATGTTCTGAAAAGTACCAAGTTATTTCCTTAAAAGTTGATTTGAATTTTTTTTACATACATGGAAACTATTTCAGATCACAAGAGAATACCTACATCTTACAACTTTCCTTTTTGCTAATTCTGTTTCTGCGCTGCCTTGAGGCATTGCTTCATATTGAGGTGTCTCAGTCACTGCCTCCACTCTCCTTACTTTGCCAAAATTCTCATTCTTTGTGTATTAAGCCAATCGTTTTGCATGTTAGCAGTCTTCTGTTGGCTCCTGGGTACATCTCTCTGGAGTCTGCTCTAAACTCTCAACCAGTGGCACATGTGAAATGTTTTGGTGTTTTGGAGTAGGAAGCAAGGCTGCTTTTATCTGTCTCCTGCACCTACAGAGGCCTTGAGAACAATTTACCAGGCCCAACTTCCAACCAGTGTTAAACTCTGAATTGCTTGTCGACATGGATGATGCAGTTGCTACTCCTTGAGTTAGTGCACTTAAGTGTTTCATTGTATCTGATGAAGCTCACACCTGTTGAGTAGGCAGTCCCTTGTAATGTGAACACCTGAATACAGAGCAGGTGGTTGAAAGGAGCTGAGAACTTCCCATATGGTATTCCTCAGAGCAGAGAGACTGCAGTGATATGTATTACACTGTCTTTCTGCTACGTAAAGATCTAATGAAAGCATTTGCCCCTGGGTGAAATGAGTTTTTTTTTCTTTATTATTTAATGTTGCTGAAAATGCGTCTTTATTGTGTTGTCTTTGTATGGACAGTTTAAAAATTATTGTAGTTTCGGTCCATTGCTTTTCAGACATGTCGTGAGCCATGTGGAGCCATTCCATCTGATTACATTGCACCACTTGCCTTTGGGGTTCAAATTGGATCTGTTCACACAGCAAGGCTCCACTTCAAAGGGTTGACTTGTATAGTCTTTTTGTATGTTAAATGCAAAGGGATAATTTTCTTAAAACGTAGTCCACCTTATCTCACCATCCAGTGTTTCACCTATTGTTTATACCACTTGGATTTTATTTCCCTTGATTTATTTAAAACTTGACGAATCTGGATATCTAGAGATAAGACATCTGATAAGGAATTTTGTGACTTTATAAGATGATAAAGTGAGAACTCCAAAACATCGCTGTGATATTGCAGTCCACCTTGGCTGGTTGTGTTACATAAACTCTGGTTAAAGCTGTGTAATGGTGCTTTGTGTGTTGATTGTCTATGCAAAAGATGTCTAAGCTGTGGCTCTTGTGCCTAAGCACTTCAGTCTTTGAAGCCAAAGCTGTTTGTTTATTTTTGCATTTGTCGTTTTTTCTCTGACATGCATCTCATTTGTCCCATTTGAATTTCATGCCTGAACAGTCAAGAAAGGAAAGTTAGCTTTGTAGTCTACTAGATGGGCGATTTTAATCGGCAAATCAAGACTTGGTATCTGTGTCTTGAAAAAAAATGCAGATTAATAGCAATTTGAATTTAGATGTCATGTTTGGCTATCAAGGAATAGAATTCCTACAGTGTGCAATCAGGCCATTCAGCACATCGACACTGACTCTCCGAAGAGCATTTCATTCAGTTGCACCCCTCTACCCTATCTCTATAACCCTATATTTCCCATGGCTAATCCACTTAGCCTGCACATCCCTGGACACTATGGGCAATGTAGCATGGTCAATCTACCTAATTTGCACATCTTTGGACTGTGGGAGGAAACATACCCAGGCACAGGGAGAATGTGCAAACTCCACGCAGTCACCTAAGGCTGGAATTGGACCTGGGTCGCTGGCTCTATGAAACAGCAGTGCTAACGGTGAAACACAGCTTAATGAAATGCACCAAGTGACCCATAAAAACAAAGCTTGATTGCTTCTGGTCTTTATCTACATTTGTCCCCTGTCACCAGCTAGCCTGTGTAATCCTGTTGCAATTTAACAATATCCCTTGAATCTTACTTTTGTGTTGCCAAATCTAGATTATTTGAGACAGCTGTTGCTTTCAGAGGTAACTATTGCTACTAATACTCTACGCAAGTAACAAGGTAACCTGTTTTAGTGATACTGATTTAAGGAATGAATGTTGGCTTGGGCACCAGTGTACTCTCTTATTTTCAGTTGAGATCTTTTACTTCCGCTGGATTGGAGAGACAGTCCTTGGTTTTAATGTCCCTTGCAAAAGACTGCAGTTCTGACACTGCAACCCTCCCTCTGCCTTGATCTGAAGATTAATTTCAATTGCTTCACTACTGTCTAGATTGATCGATCTTCAAACTTCAAAGAGTGCTAGCATTGAGCCAAAACACTAAGCGTTTTATTGATGATTTTTTAATTGACTCACTCTGTCCCTTATCTTTTTTTTAAGTTAGTCACAGGTTGGAGATTTAAGAAAAGGCCAGGAATAGACTACCTTTTCCAGCAGTTGGCACCATTGTATGAAATTGTTATCTTCACCACTGAAACGGGCATGGTGAGTTTTGTTTATCCGCTGATTTTGCATCATATGTTTCAATATACATGAAGATCTCTTCATGTTGATTTTTTTTTCTCCTTTCATCTTGTTCACATGGATCAGCCAGTGTGTAAGTGAGCAAAGAACAGCAAGGTACCAGGAGCAGTCTGAAATCCCCGAATGAGCTGCTATCACCTGGAATGTGAATTAGTTAGGAAAGGTGAACTATTGGATTTGCTTTAAAGGGAACCAGTTGCTATTCAAAACTGTAAAGTAACCACGTTATTATGATTTCTAATTTCTGAATAGCATAGTTGCAAAATATATATAATTGCGATACTGGATGTAACCAGTCTGCTAAATCTTAATTTGATTACAGTTATGTGGTTATGTCATGTTCTAAAAGAAACAATTAAATTTAACTATAAATACTTCAAAAATCAAACTCTTTGAGACACTAATTTGCTGGGCTTTGCAACTCTTAAATATGCAGTAGGGGAGTGTGTTTACATTTTAACAGCTGCAATTAACAGCAAGTGAGCAGTTTCAGGTATATCTTTGCCATGACAGGTGGTTGAGGCCAAAACCTTGCTTTCGAGAAGGATTTTGATAGAATTCTAAGGGATAATGGGATTATAGGGTATGGGAAGAGAGCAGAATCAGAGTGCTGACTTGGATGATCAGTCTGACCACATTGAATGGCAGAGCGAGATCGAAGTGCCAAAGGGCCAAATCCAGATCCTATTTTGTGTTTCACCAATTGTAATTATAAGTACAAGTGTTCAAATTCATTTTCCCACCTTTTGGCAGAGTCTCATTGGCTCTACTACTAGATTCACAAGCTCCTCTTTAGCCTGGCATTTGAATAGGATAGGTGGTAGGTAAATATGAAGTGGGAAGAAGCAGCATCTGAAGCCAAAACAGAAATTTCTGGAAGAGCTCAGCCGGTCTGGCAGCATCTGTGTAGACAAAGCAGAATTAACATTTTGCGTCTTAGTCAAATAGATGTACAGCACAACCTAATCTAGTCCCACTTGCCAACGCCCATATCCCTCCAAACCCTTCCAATTCATTCTATCCATCTAGATGCCTTTGAAATGTTGCACCCTTCATCAGAACTTGGAAACAAAGACAGAAATTGCTGGAAAAACTGATTTCTAGCATCTGCAGCTCTTTTTCTTGGTTTGGAAGTACCATCAGATCAGTGCAGAGCCACTGTCCTCCCAAAGAGTACTGCAGTCTCTTAAATATAGCCATGTAATACAAGCCTATTTGCTTAAGATAATTCGAGTAGACAGTCAGATAATTTAAAAATCTGTTAATAATGTGCTTTGGGCATTGATGTTGAAAATGATGTTGCAGTGTTCCATGCAGTTGATGAGCTAGGAACAAAGGCTGAGTGTGCTATATGAGGAAAGTTTACTTAAATTGGAATTAAACCATCAGGGTAAAAGTGAGGACTGCAGGTGTTGGGGATCAGAGTCGAGAGTATGGTGCTAGAAAAGGACAGCAGGTCGGGCAGCATCCGAGGAACAGAAGAATCGACGTTTCGGACAAAAATCCCTTCACCAGAAATGAGGCTCTGACCCCTCTCCCGTTTTCTCATCGCCCCCTCTGCTCACAGCCTTATTCCTGATGAAGGGCTTTTGCCCTAAACTTCGATTCTTCTGCTCCTCAGATGCTGCCTGATCTGCTCTGCTTTTCCAGCACCACACACTCGAATTAAATCATCAGCAACAGCTGTCTCACTATTCAAGGATGGGATGGGACTTATTTAGGTTTGTGAGTTTCTGCCTTGGATCTACAAGTGACTGAGTAGGCTGATTCTCAACCTACAGATCTTTGAGCATATAGGGCATAGTGTTCCATGAGGTAGTGGGAATACAGGACTTGCTGTGTTTTCTTTCTGGCAATTTGAAAGTTGAAGAAACAGGACCTGGTGAAAGAAATGGTTTTTAGCCATCCAGACAGTATCTTGTCTCTCGTAGTTAAGTTTGAGGACTTTTGCCTGAATGCTTCTTGATCTAACTGCAAATCTGACTTCAGGAAGGGCACTAGTGTTTGTTCAATGAACCTCCCATTGAATTTGGAATACATGGCAGATGCTCTTCAATCTCAGTCACCTTTATGCTCAGACTAAATTAACCGCCATGAATGATTTCCAGTTCATAGGTGACTGTAGCCTTGTTTCTTCCAAACAGCATTAAATTTGCAAGTCACTCTTGATTTCTTCAACTCGAGATATAAGAAACTGTGCCTGTCCTTGAATGTTGCCAAAACAAAATCTCTCATTGACCCATGTTTGGTCAGCCAAATATTCAACTTCCTAAACCTGCTGAAAGGGAGAATCAAACTATATTGAGCATCTCTCATAACCTGGCAGTCAGTGCTGTCAAAAGGCTATCGTTGAGAATGAGATCCAAAGCTGGAACTGCTGTGCCAGCTCAGCCTTCTACAAACCGTGGCATCAAGTGTTTGACAACAAAGACCTCTGCAAGTCCTCAATAACCCTACTGTACAGAGCAGTTGTCATCATCATATTCCTGGACTGTGTAACAGCATCATGTAAGAGTGCTAGATAAATTCCGTCAGCCATGCTTGTTAGTTAATGAGAGCTTAATTTGAAAGAGTAAAGGCTGGCAACTGTGTTCTAAAGACATTTCCACTTAGTTTTTCACAGCAGGTTTCAATGTAGTTAAGAACTAATTCCACCCAGCTATTCACCCTTTTACCATCAGTCACTGAGAGAAGACAATGAGTCCATTTTTAATTAGACACAGCCCTGCTTATGCCTGGATTTTGTTGAGTTCCACTTTAGCATCCATGTAGCACATTGTCAGCTGATTATATATATTACATTCAAACCATGAAGGAGAATTAATGACCAAGTTTGGTGCATTGGATGGTAAGGAACCAGTATTAAGTTAGTGAGCATGTTTAAGAGCAAATGAAATTAAGCTTTAGGTGGGCGTTTGGCAAATGGGAGCCTGACAGAATGGTGGAGAAGTGCTTATCAAAGTAACAGAAGAATTTCAGTATCAGTGGGGAGGGAGGAGTGGGGAATGTGAAGGTGTGTTGTGGTTTAATAATGGATTTGATATGAACATGAAGCTCAGATCTGGGTTAAACAGGATTTTATTTGGCCTGCTTCAACCGAAGTGACACTGGTACTTGTAAATCAGTGCAGCTTATTATTGTTATACCAAACCGTTTCTCTTTTTTTATTTTTATTTTTTCTCTCTCTTTCCCTTATGTAAGTGTATCTTGTTTTTCTTGGATCTTTTTCCCTTTGTCCTTCAGCTGATTTTCTTTTTATTTCTCACAAATCCCTTCTCCCTCCTGTCGTCTTCATTAATTCTTTGCAAGCCAGAAGAATGCTGCTAGGTGACAGTATTTTTTTTAAGAGACATGATGCCACACCAGTGTTGAGAAAATCCCTGCCTAATAAAACATGAGATTTGGAAAAAAAAAACTCTGTTGCGACAGATTCAGTTTCACACGAGGCAGCTAAATTTCAACAATGTTCTTTCGAGCATGATTTGAAACTAGGTGAAGCAAATCAGATATACTTTTTCTGGAATAGATAATGATGAATGTGGATAGGTACCTGCCCGGCAGGTTTCTGCCTGTCTGTACAGCAAGACAGGTTTCTTTGCTAATTGCCTCATGCTTATCTCACTACTAAATTGCAGCATGCAAGCAGAGTCTACATAATTATTGCAGCACAAAATATTTTTTACTCTGTATTTCCCATCTGTTTAATAGTTCCAACAATAGTTGTTGATTTGAAGTCGTTGTTGTTCAGAATGCAGTTTAAAAACATGATTTTAATTATCATAGCATCATTGAGGTTTGCAGCACAAAAGTTCCCTCTGATCCATCGAACCTGTGCCATTCAAAAACGACCACCTAACTATTCTAGTCCTATTTTCCAACAGTGGCACATAGCCTTGTATACCTTGGCATCCCATGTGGACATCTAAGTAAATTTTGAGAATTTCTGCCACACTTATCCCAAATCCTTTCTTAACAAATTTATCTACTTATTCTGTTACCTTAAGGGACCAGTGGTCGTGCACCCTGTGGTCCCTCTGATACTCTGTGCTTTCTAGGATCCTACTATTTGGGGCAGCAAGGTGGTTCAGTGGTTACCACTGCTGTCTCTCACAATCTTTGGATTGTGCGAGTGAAACTGGAGCACCCGGAGGAAACCCACGCAGACGTGGGGAGAATGTGCAAGTTCCACGCAAACAGTCATCCAAGGCTGGAATCGAACCCAAGTCCCTGGTGCTGTGAGGCAGCAGTGCTAACCACTGAGCCACCATGTCACCCTAAAGAAACTATCTCTGACATCTGTCCTATATCTATCACCCCTCAATTCAAAGCAATGTCCCCTCATGCTAGCCATAGCCAAACAAGGAAAAAGGCTCTCACTGTCCAAGCTATCCAACCCTCTGATTATCTTATGTCTCAATTAAGTCACCTCTCAACCACCACCTCCAACAAAAACAGCCTCAAGTCCCTCAGCCTTTCCTCGTAAGACCTTCCCTCCATTCCAGGCAGCAGTCTCGTAAATCTCCTCTGAATCCTTTCCAAAGCTTCCACACCATTCCTATAATCATGTGCCCAGAATTGTATGCAATACTCGGCAAGTGTGGCCGCACCGGAGTTTTGTACAGCTGTAACATGACCTCATGGTTCCGAAACTCAATTCCTCTACCAATGAAAGCTAACACACTGTACGCCTTCTTAACAACTCTATCAAATTGGGTGGTACCTTTCAAGGATCTGTGTACCTGGACACTGAGATCTCTGCTCATGCACACTACTAAGAATCTTACCATTAGCCCAGTACTCTGCATTCCTGTAACTCCTTCCAAAATGAATCACCTCACACTTTTCCACATTAAACTCCATTTGCCACCTCTCAGCCCAGCTCTGCAGCTTAGCTTTGTCCCTCTGTTACCTACAATATCCTTTGTCACTATCCAAAACTCTACCAACCTTAGTGTCATCCGCAAATTTACGATTATGGAGAACCTTATCAAACGCCTTACTGAAATCTATATACACAACATCAACCACTTTACCCTCATCCACCTGTTTGGTCACCTTCTCAAAGAACTCGTAGCCACAGGTGAGGTGCTGGAAGACTGGAGGTTGGCTAACGTGGTGTCACTGTTTAAGAAAGGTGCTAAGGACAATCCAAGGAACTATAGACCAGTGAGCCTGATGACGGTGGTAGGCAAGCTGTTGGACAGAATCCTGAGGGACAGGATGTACGTGTATTTGGAAAGGCAAGGACTGATTAGAGATTGCCCACGCACAAAGCCATGTTGACTATCATGTCTCACAAACTTGTTTGAATTTTCTTTGAAGAAGTAACAAACAGGATTGATGAGGGCAGAGCAGTAGATGTGATCTATGGACTTCATTAAGGCGTTCGACAAGGTTTCCCATAAGAGACTGGTTAGCAAGGTTAGATCTCACCATTTGGATACGGAACTGGCTCAAAGGTAGAAGAGAGAAGGTGGTAGAGGAGGGTTGTTTTTCAGACTGGAGACCTGTGACCAGTGGAGTGCCATAAGGATCGGTGCTGAGTCAGCTACCTTTCGTTATTTATATAAATGATTTGGATGTAAGCAGAAGAGGTATAGTTAGTAAGTTTGCAGATGACACCAAAATTGGAGGTGTAGTGGACAGCGAAGAGGGCTACCTCGGACTACAATGGGATCTCAATCAGATGAGTCAGTGGGCTGAGGAGTGGCAGATGGAGTTAAATTTAGATAAATGCGAGGTGCTGCATGTTGGGAAAGCAAATCTTAGCAGGACTTATACGCTGAATGGTAAGGTCCGAGGGAGTGTTGCTGAACAGAGAGACCTTGGAGTGCAGGTTCATAGCTCCTTGAAAGTGGAGTCGCAGGTAGATAGGATAGTGAAGAAGGCATTTGGTATGCTTTCCTTTATTGGTCAGAGTATTGAGTACAGGAGCTGGGAGGTCATGTTCCAGCTATACAGGACATTGGTTAGGCCTCTTTTGCAAAATTGCATGCAATTCTGGTCTCCTTCCTATCGAAAGGATGTTGTGAAACTTGAAACGGTCAGAAAAGATTTGCAAAGATGTTGCCAGAGTGGAGGATTTGAGCTATCGGGAGAGGTTGAATAGGCTGGGGCTGTTTTCCCAGGAATGTCGGATGCTGACGGGTGACCTTATAGAGGTTTATAAAATCGTGAAGGGCATGGATAGGATGTCTTTTCCTTGGGGTGGGGGGCGGTCCAGAACTAAAGGGCATAAGTTTAGGGTAAGAGGGGAAAGATGGAAAAGAGATCTAAGGGGCGACTTTTTCCACACAGAGGGTGGTACGGGTGTGGAATGAGCTGCCAGAGGAAGTGGTGGAGGCTGGTACAATTGCACCATTTAAGAGGCATCTGGATGGGTATATGAATAGGAAGGGTTTGGAGGGATATGGGCCAGGTGCTGGCAAGTGGGACTAGATTGGGTTGGGATATCTGGTCGGCATGGACGAGTTGGACCAAAGGGTCTGTTTCCATGCTGTACATCTCTATTACTCTATAACTCAATAAGGTTTGTGAGGCACAACCTACCCTTCACAAAACCATGTTGACTATCCCTAATCAACTTATTTCTTTCCAAATGATTAAAAATCCTATCTCTCATAACCCTTTCAAACACTTTATCCACAACTAAAGTAAGGCTCATTGGTCTATAATTACCAGGGTTGTCTCTATTCCCCTTCTTGAACAAGGAAATTGCATTCCTATTCCTGTAAATAATAACGGCACAAAGATCAAGGCCAAAGGCTCGGCAAACTGTAGGGCTTCTATGAAATAGGAAAGTTTTAAATGTTTTCACTGGTCGAAAACCTTTAGTAATCAGAGAACACAGACTAAAGATTTAACCAGACAGAAAGATTAGTTTTTTCATCTGTAATGTGCTGTGATGATCAGAGTACACTTCCTGAAAGGGTTTTGGAAAGATTCAAAAGTAATATTTTGAAAAGAGAATTAAAGATGTGCTTAAAGGAAAGAACTTTGCAGGGCCATTGTTGAAGATCAGGGGAAGTAAGCCTAATTGGTACAACAACCTCTTGTGTTTTCTGATGCTAATATTGCTACTACAGTACAAATTCTGTTCGTGTCCCTTAATTTCAGACTGCAGAAATTGGATCTCCAAAGATCCAGGAGTGGCAGCTCTCCGATTGGTGGGAACAGTGGCATCAAACTAGCCGGATGCATCCTTTGGGGTCACCTGTATCTTTTGTTAGATAGCTTAGTAATATCTATGAACACTCTATTGTGGCCCCAGCTGCAAAGTCATGGGTCTTGCACAGCCAGCAATGTAAATTTTGTGTCTTTATTGAGGTGTATGACTTGATAACCACCTTCCTATTTGCTGCCATTGGCAAATCCCAGCAAGTTAGTTTCTTGATTGCAGTTGGTTGCAAACCACCAGCACCAGCCTCGTTTGATTCAAAACTATTTGTGTTAGATTCCAGTTTGTGCTAACTGAAATCAATCTTCATGGCAGTGCCTGACAGCTCTCTGTTTTTCTCTTACAGACGGCATATCCACTTATTGACAGTGTAGATCCACATGGATTCATAATGTATCGTTTGTTCAGGGACGCCACACGGTATATGGAAGGTCACCATGTCAAGGTAGTTTTGCCTTTTTGATTTTTGTACTAATACAGTTGGGTCTTTGCAACATGATGGTACAATGCTCTAAGAGGTTTGATTGTAAAACATTTAATTTGTCAGTGAACAATCATGACCACCTTGGTATGAGTCTTACTGGGCAATTCAGTTGTAGAGTGCTTAAACTGGTGAGGGAAAACTAGTTATTTCCAATTCTCCCTTCAACTCAAATAAAGGAATTTTCAGCTTTTTGCAGTGAGGTCCGTTGATTATATTGACTAAGAGGAACAGGTTATGGACTCTTTCACTGGCAGTTAAAATGAGGACCAAAACATGGCTGAGCAGGGTTTTGGCGTGAATTGGGCTGTTTTGTTAGATAGTTACCGTTTATATAAAGTAGATTTTATGGCTTCCATTCAAAGTGTCTCCTGAAAGAAGTTAAAATGTTGGAAGTTTCAGGATAAGAGACTCTCGATGCTGGAAATCTAAAAGAGAAGTGGGAAATGCTCAAATGGTCCAAAATATTCTGATAAGAAAGAAACAGTTGAGGTTTCACATTGCAATTCTGATGGAAGATTGCAATGGTGGATCTGAAA
Source organism: Chiloscyllium punctatum (assembly GCF_047496795.1). Lineage (NCBI taxonomy): Eukaryota > Metazoa > Chordata > Chondrichthyes > Orectolobiformes > Hemiscylliidae > Chiloscyllium > Chiloscyllium punctatum. The sequence continues at coordinate 61,649,849 of NC_092767.1, read as the reverse complement.
TCTTCACTGTTTTTCCCTCCAAAAAGTTCTGTCAGACCTGCTAAATACTCCAGCAGTTCCAAAATCACAGTTATGCTCACCGCGAAGTGAATACCTAAGGAAGCTGTCAAAGACCGGAAATGTTGTGAAGAGATTGCTTGATGCCAGAGAAATGTTGCTGATTTTCTCTCAGCTGAAGTTTCAACTCTGTTAATTTTAAAGACTGCACACTGGTTAGAGATTCTCAAGAAGTCATTTCGGCAAATGTGCTTTGCTTTCCAGTTGCTGTCACTCCACAGAGTGACCATCTCTAATTCTCTTACCCTGTTAGCTTGATCATCATGTGTCATTCTGTCAATGTTCAGAGCTCAGTGAATTGAAGAAACCGAGATACCAGATACCTTAGGCAGGGAGTTTTCTGCCACCTCCTTCTGTTTACGATGCTCAGTCAGAAGCTTTTAGCCAAAAAGCAGATTTGTAGAGAGTATTTCTATAGGTCTCTGATCTGGCTATTTATCAGGAGTGGAAAATAGACACCAGGTTAGCTGGCAGTCACAAACTATGTTCATTGACTGGGGAACTGGGGTCCAGCAAAGGTTGGCACCTTCAGGTAAGGTAGTGACTAAACTGCAAAACAAAATCTTTAATGTTTCAGACATACACAAGTCTGTAACGGGTTAAAGCCCACAGCAAAGCTCTGTATCCCATCTGTCTGATGCGTTCTGCCATCAATTCCACAGTACCTGCAGCATAATATTTACAAAGCAAAGGTTTATCAAGGGGCAGCATGCGATGGTTTGTGAATTGCCCTATGCTCTGTAATCTGAGCTCCTCTGAAATGACCATGCCTACAATAGTATGTGTGGCCTGCATTACTGCAAGCCTTCTGCCTCGCCTCCACCTCCCATCTGTTGTTCCATGGCACCCAGGGAGTCTTTCGGAGCACACACCATCCCCTTGGGCCTCCTGAAAAAGACTGGGGTTTGCCGAAAGCAGCAGCAATGACAGACCTGCTGTGCAGTCAAGATTACGATAGTTTAAAGGCTGCTGGTGCTGTAACCACAGTGTTAGAGACTGATTCCCCAAAGGGCCTTTTTTATTTCCAGATGAAAGACATGGGTAGCTATAGCCACAAGTGCTTAATTGCATATCAGTGTCTCCGTAGTACGAGCGTTTGTGGCATTTTAGAAAATAATGTCAATGGTCCGAGTCTCTTGTTTGCCTCACTCCCTCAGTTTTTACTTTGGCCGTGCTAATGTTCTTAATACAAGGCTTTTTTAAATCCTGACTCCACTCTTCAGTATTTTTTGGTTTCAGGTCTTTCTTTTCTGTAATAAGTGCATTACTTCTGTTCTCGGGCAGGTTGAGAAACTTTGAGCTGTAATCCGGGTTAATTATTTGCCTTCATTCTGACTTCATCTTCTGGATTACAATGTTTGTTTAAAGTCCAACTCTAATTATAATACTCTGGGGAAGTGGGGGGGGGGGGGGGTAGCGGGAGTGGATGCAGATGCATGCATGATAAAGCTGTGGTGTAAAACCTAAGTTTGCCCAAAATGAGCCTGTTCATCTAAATGTAAATTATAATGCCAGCAATTGATCCTGATCATTTAATGAAAATTTATAGAAAATTTATACTGAGTCGGGTAGAGAAACACTTTCGCTGTGGGGTTCCTTCATCCTTTATGCTGCCTTTTTCTTGTAATAGTAATGTGGGCATTGCCATGTTTTGGTATCATGTAACATTGTCTTTTAATAGATAACATGGGCAGTGAATGTTGGCAGACTAACCAGAAAGATCACAACAGAGCATCATTTTTATTCCTTCTCATTACCTGCTTTTGCAACAGGATCATCCGATAACAATCTGGGACAAGAACCTTGGTTGATTACGTTGCCCCAAGTGAGATCAACTAATTTCATAGAATCACAGAATGATTATAACACAGGAGACCATTCAATCCATTGGTCTACACTCATGGAATACAGGGAGAACTAGCCATTTGGATACAGAACTGGCTCAAAGGTAGAAGACAGAGAGGGTGGTGGTGCAGGGTTGTTTTTCAGACTGGAGGCCTGTGACCAGTGGAGTGCCGTGAGGATCGGTGCTGGGCCCCCTACTTCGTCATTTACATAAATGATTTGGATGCGAGCATAAGAGGTACAGTTAGTAAGTTTGCAGATGACAGCAAAGAGGGTTACCTCAGATTACAACAAGATCCTGACCAGATGGGCCAATGGGCTGAGAGAGTGGCAGATGGAGTTTAATTCAGATAAAATGCGAGGTGCTGCATTTTGGGAAAGTAAATCTTAGCAGGATTTATACACTTAATGGTAAGGTCCTAGGGAGTGTTGCTGAACAAAGAGACCTTGGAGTGCAGGTTCATAGCTCCTTGAAAGTAGAGTCGCAGGTAGATAGAATAGTGAAGAAGGCGTTTGGTTTGCTTTCCTTTATTGGTCAGAGTATTGAGTACAGGAGTTGGGGGATCATGTTGCGGCTGTACAGGACATTGATTAGGCCGCTGTTGGAATATTGCGTGCAATTCTGCTCTCTTTCCTATCGGAAAGATGTTGTGAAACTTGAAAGGGTTCGGAAAAGATGTACAAGGATGTTGCCAGGGTTGGAGGATTTGAGCTATAGGGAGAGGCTGAACAGGCTGGGGCTGTTTTCCCCTGGAGCGAGGGAGGGTGAGGGGTGACCTTGTAGAGGTTTATCAAATCATGCGGGGCATGGATAGGATAAATAGACTAAGTCTTTTCTCTGGCTTGGGGGAGTTCAGACTTAGAGGGCATAGGTTTAGGGTGCGAGGGGGAAGGATGTAAAAGGGGCAACTTTTTCACACATCTGTGTCCAAATGGCTAGTTCTCCCTGTATTCCATGAGATTTTGCTAACCAGTCTCCCATGGGGGACCTTGTCAGTTGTCTTCCTGGAGTCCATATAGATCACATCTACTGATCTGCCCTCATCAATCCTCTTTGTTACTTCAAAAACTCAATCCAGTTTGTGAGACATGATTTCCCACGCAGAAAGCCATGTTGACTATCCCATATCAGTCCTTGCCTTTCCAAATACATGTACATCCTGTCCCCTCAGGATTCCCTCCAACAACTTGCCCACCGCTGGACGTCAGACTCACTAGTCTGTAGTTCCCTGGCTTGTCCTAACCATCCTTCTTAAACAGTGGCACCACGTTAGCCAACCTCCAGTCTTCCAGAGGTTGTGACTATTGATGATACAAATATCTCGGCAGGAGGCCCAGCGATCACTTCCCTAGCTTCTCACATAGTTCCAGGGGTGCACCTGATTAGGTCCTATGGATTTATCCACTTTTGTGTTTCAAGACATCCACCGTTTCCTCATCTATAATATGGACATTTTTCAAGAAGTCACCATCTATTTCCCTACATTCTATATCTTACATGTCCTTTTCACAGTAAATACTGATGCAACATACTCATTTAGTATCTCCCCTATCTCCTGTGGCTCCACACAAAGGCCGCCTTGCTGATCTTTGAGGGGCCCTATTCTCACCCTAGTTACCCTTTTGTCCTTAATGTATTTGTAAAAACCCTTTGGATTCTCCTTTAATTCTATTTGCCGAAGCTATCTCATGTCCCCCTTTTTGCCCTCCTGATTCCCCTCTTAAGTATACTCCTACTGCCTTTATACTCTTCTAAGGATTCACTCGATCTGTCCTGTCTATACCTGACATATGCTTCCTTCTTTTCCTTAACCAAGCCCTCAATTTCTTTAGTCATCCAGCATATTAAACTTACCAGCCTTTCCTTTCACCCTAATAGAAATATACTTTCTCTGGACTCTTGTTATCTCATTTCTGAAGGCTTCCATTTTTCTAACCGTCCCTTTACCTGTGCATGTCTGGCCCCCAGTCAGCTTTTGAAAGTTCTTGCCTAATACCGTCAAAATTGGTCTTTCCTCCAACTTAGAAGTTCAACTTTTCAATCTTTTTTTTCCTATCACTATTTTAAATCTAATAGAATTATGGTCACTGGACCCAAAGTGCTCCCCCACTTGACTCCTCAGTCACCTGCCCTGCCTTATTTCCCAAGAGTTGGTCATGTTTTGCACCACCTCTAATAGCTGTATCCACATACTGAATCAGAAAAATTGTCTTGTATGCACTTAACAAATTCCTCTCCATCTTAACCCTTAACACTATGACAGTCCCAGTCTGTTTGGAAAGTTAAAATCCCCTGCCATAACCACCCTATTATTCTTACAGATAGCTGAGATTTCCTTTACAAATTTGTTTCTTAATTTCCCTCTTAGGGGAGCTATAATACAATTGCTGCTGATGTGGTCCCCTCTAAACGCAGACTCTGGTACCAGCTCGCAGAGTATCTGCGGTCTGTATGCATGCTCCAACCCGACTTTCCAGTTGCCAGCCATTTTAATTCCCTCTCCACCCACTCCCCCCAGTGACATGTCCATCCTTGGACTCCTCCACTGTCAAAAGTGAGGCCAAATGTGAACGGGAGGATCAACACCTGATATTTCTGCCTTGGGAGCTTAGAGCCCAACTGCCTCAATATTTACTTCATTAGCTTCAAATTCCTTCCACTCCAGCCTTATCCCCTGTCCACCTTCCTGCCCTGCCCTGCCCATCTCCATCTCCATCTTCCTACTCACCCATTCACTCTGCCCTTTTCACTAACTAATCCAAATACCTTCCCTGCACCTCCCCCCAGCCACACCCCTCTATTTACTTCTGGGCTCCCCTCCCCTGCCCAATGCTGATAAAGGGTTTCAGCCCAAAACATTGACTTTCCTGCTCCTCTGATGCTGTCTGACCTGCTTGTGCTTTTCTAGTCTCTTGTCTATTGATGTCAGGTCACTGACCACAACATCAAACATTTTGGTTAGCTATGGAAAATGGTAATGAGAAATCTGGAGCAAAAAAATAATTGTGGCAGAAAATGCACTGCCTTTAAAGAAACTGGGTGCAGTCATGATTTTCCATAAGGGAGAAAAGTAGAGCTCCCTGGATGAAGGAAGTGATGGAGGGGAGAGTGAAACAGAGAAAAGGGTCATAAATGACGTACAAAAATAGAGTAGCAGTCAGACATTCAGTCCCTTGAGCCTGTGTCACCATTCAGTAAGACCCCAGTTGATCTGATAGTAACCTCATATCCACATTCCTACCTATTCTGGATTACATTCACCTTGCTTAACAAGAATCGATCTATCTCTGCCTTAAAAACATCCAAGAGCTCTGTTTTCATCATCTATGAAGTGGGTAATACCACGGAGAGCCAGGCTGAATATATAGAAAGTCCAAAGGCCCAGTGAGAAAACAAATAAGTGTGTGTGGAAGAAGAAGACAACTAACCTAAAAAGGGAATCACTAAGTTTTCTGTGAAGTATATAAATAGGAAGGGGCGCAGAGCTGCTCAATTACAGACTTGAAGCATGAAAGCAGAGGACGTGGCTGAGGAATTCAGAGTGCTTTGCATTTGTCTGTACCAAGGAAGATACTGCACACACCATCATGAAAGAGAAATTATTTAAAAGATGAGTGGCTTAGACATTGAGAACAACTGGGTCTTGGATAGGCTGTTTGGCACCTTAGTCAGCTCGGTGATTGGTTTGCAATGCATAATGATGCTTATTTGCACATTATCAATTCCCATACCAGTTTCTCAGTCTTGCCACTTACCTGGTGACGATTGTATTAAATTCACTGAGTCCCTCCCCCTCTCCCCCTCTCCCCCCTCTCCC